>NC_064771.1:5794258-6161133 GCF_011397635.1 Epinephelus fuscoguttatus | reverse complement strand
ACACCAACATCGTCATCATCATCATCACCATCATCATTACCATCGCCATCATCATTATCTCATCATCATCATCATTGTCATCACCATCATCATCATCATCATCATCAACACCAACATTGTCATCATCATCATCATCACCATCATCATTACCATCGCATCATCATCATCATCAACACCAACATTGTCATCACCATCACCATCATCATCATCATCATCATCAGTGTCATCACCATCATCATCATCATCATCATCATCATCAGTGTCATCAACATCATCATCATTATCATCATCATCACACTGTAGTCCTGTGAACACTGATGTTTTGTAAGGGTGTTTTACAATCCCAGGGAACAGGCCACAGGATTGAAGGATTATTTTATGAAGAAAAAAAATTAAAAGGGAAAACAGAAAATTTAATGTGAAGATGGCCAATAAGCTTGTTATTTCAGTACTCAGGATTTTAAGGCCACAATTAAATGATCAAAAAGAAAAATGCCACTGAAAAAGGAAATCGGATATTGAAATGATGTGCAATGGAAGCTTGAAATATGGAAAGTGAAATAAAAAAAACCCTCAAATGTAAAATAGAAACATTTATAAGAACATTTAAAAAGAAAATGAATTAGTAAGATATAAAGGTGTTTTCTATTTAATTTTTCTCACTTTCTTTTTTAATAATGGCTTGATAATTCTGCGCTTAAATATAATAATATATTTGCCATTTTGTCCTCCATTTGAGTCAGTTCATTTTGTGTGCTACACTGATTATATATGAGGAGCTTCATGACCATGATTTGTTAAGTTGTTGTTTGAATTTTTTTTTTTAAAAAAATACAAAAAATATTCACAAAATATGCAGATAGCACCATGTTGAAATTAGTTGCATTTCAAACCAATGCTCAATAACAATACCTTAATAAACACACAATATGTAACAATAAAACCTTGTCCCAGATTACAGCTGATGCAGCAAACACTGTCAGTTTGGAATGGCACTTGATGTAGGAACCTGTGCTATTCAGAGACCTGTTTACAAATATATAAAGAATTCATGGTAATATACAGACAGATTTTTTTTTCCATTTGTGGTTCAATTTGAAGATTATGTAGATGGCCTTATAATCTGTGAGCAACATAATCCTGTCCATTAATACTGTGGTTCTAGGGGGAGGGACCCTTGGTACTGGTGACGGGTGTATGTTGGTGTTGTCATCAGGAGCAGTGGTGCAGCTAAATGGACCGATAAAGCAGATGGTGATTAGTTACTGGCTGCTGTGTGGGAATGTCAGAGAAGTGGCAGCTTTGGGCTCACTTCACTGGATGGACCATTTTAAACCAATCAGTTAATAGAGGAAGGCAGAAAAAAGAAAGATTTTAAACCTCAAGTATAAAACAACTAAATTATGCAGGACAAAAATAAAAATGTGACACTTTTGTTTTTATAAGTTTAAATAAAAAATCTTCCTTTTCATGCTCTTCAATAGGTTCAGTTGTCTCAAATCTTGGTCACAAGTTTGTTAAAGTCTGTGAGCACTTTTCCAAGGCAACCCATCGGCAGTACATCGGCATTGGCAGTACATACAACCAGCCTCACAATAGTAGATTACATTTAACTACGCTAGCCCAGGACCATTAACAAAATTTGGGGAAAAAAGTCAAAGACTTAATTTAAACTCTTGAAAAATGAAAGCAAAAAAGTGTTCCATTTATATTTCTGTTCAATATAGATACAGGCAACAGTGAGATTAAAGAACAAACAACATCTGAAGACCGTGATCCCAACCTGAGAGTTTGAGGACGAACAAAGTGAAACCTGATGCAGGCTGGATGAAACTTTTAATCAACAGAATGAGGGGACGTTTTTTAATTATTGAATCTGCCAAGTCACAGAATGTTAATACTGAACCTGCAAGATGTTTCATTTCCCCTCCTGCAATATTCACTGGTTGCAACTAAAGAATAATATTGTTGCTGTGGTTGTGGGATGTGCTTCTCAGTCTGTATCTGCAAACACAATGGGAGCTGCACATCAAAACATCACTCCATGGCGCTACTAGTGTTAAATTACTACACAGCTTAACACTTAAGCAAAACAACAATCTTTAGCTATACTTAATAACCAGTACTTTTCTGTTGCCTTACCCTAACCACATGCAGGAGTCAAAATGCAAACCCTGGTGTTTGACATCAAAGTCCTGCACTTTTTTCAGCTACTATCTACCCTGACCACCTCCCTATGCCCTACATACCCCCTATGGGGTACAAAAACATGTACATAACATAACATAAATCCACTTTTTGCCCCACTTAATTTTAGTGACCATTAAGTCTCTTCCGTGGTGGAATTATCATATTATACATGCATACTCTTAAAATGATGGCCCACCAGCTGATGGAGACATGAAAAACAATACTATTCAGTGTATGTAATATTCATTCATTGTGCAAAATAACAAAAGCGCACCAACTGAGGTCGCTGATATAAGCAGCCAAAATTAGCTTCCTCAGGAGGGTGGCTGGGCTCAGCCTTAGAGATCGGGTCAGGAGCTTGGACATCCAGAGGGAGCTTGGAGTACAGCCGTCGCTCTTTCGCGTTAAAAGGGGTTGAGTGTCTGTGCTCTTTGATGGATTCCCTTTGTGTTCCTCGATTACTAGTGTGGTTTTCTGTTTTTTCATTGATGTTTAGTTTCTCTTCTACCTGCTCCCTCAGTTTTGTTGCCTGCTAGAATATTTTTCTTTTTGTGTCAGGTTTATGTTATTAAGGCTTGTTTTTATGTTTTCAAATCCTGCTTGCTTGGTGTTCTGCATTTGAGTCTAACCAAAACCATTTTTACCAGGCTATAATCATGTTTTTTCTGCTGCAAAATTGGGCATTTTAAAGCCACAATGTGTAGGAATTTCTTCCATCTAATGTTGAAATCATATATTGCATTCAAACAGATGGCGCACTCTAGCACCTAACTGTTTCAAACATGTATTGCAACAACTGTAGCCGCTGTGTACCAAAAAGCTATGAAAACACTGATGAAACCATGTCATCCGATACTACATGGAATATTCATTCAGGCTCCTGCACAGACACATGTGACAAACAGATCATGTCTTGTCCTTTGACAACTGACAAGTGGCTCAACCTCACACACCTCATCCCTCTCCTCGCATTACTGCTAGTGGCCAGCGGCACTACTGCCGCATAACAAAGTCCCACTCTTTGAGCATAATGCAGGATCATGTATTATGCAGCATCACTGGAGACGGAATCCTCGTTGCCAAGAAAGTGCAAAAGGGAATCAAAAAGGCAGCGTGACCGGCGAATTAAAAAAACAAGGGTCAGCATTGGGGTTGCCTTTCCCAGGTGGAGAGAGCTGCTGAAGGAGAAAGGTAATACAATCACAGGCCAGCGCTAACAGCGGCTAACAGCTAATAGTGGCGCAGTGATGCGAGGAGAGGGATGAGGCTGTTAGCGACTGGCTGCTAACAGCGGCTAACAGCCAACAGCGGCGCTGGCCTGTGATTGCATTACCATTCTCCCTCAGCAGCTCTTTCCATCTGGGAAAGGCTACTCCGATGTGGGCCTTCGTTTTTTTAATTTGCCAGTCACGCTGCCTTTTCTATTCCCATTTGTGCTTTCTTGGTGACAAGGATTCCGCCTCCCATGATGCTGCATATGCATGATCCTGCATTATGCTCAAAGAGTGGGACTTTGTTTCAAATTTGCCGGGGTAGTAGCGAAGCGCCTCTTGCTCCTCTCCTTCGGCTCCTCAGTCACTCAGCGCTGGCCTGGCTCTCAATGAAAACGCCGAAGGCGGTGCTGTATGTCCCTTGCTGGCGGGTGTATTCTCAAGATGGCGAAATGTAATGGAACCCTACAGACGACTTACCCGCACAATGTACTAACAAATCCGAAATTCTCCTTTTACGAGAATAAGTCATATTATTGGTGGAGGTAATAGTACACCAGTGATGACATATTTATGAATGCAGACATCAATTTTTGCCAATAAACAACTGAAAATGTTACATAATGTCCCTTTAACACTGGGGTCTGTGGGGATTGACTCACTCTTGGGGCCAGCCTCCAGTGGTCATTAGAGGAACTGCAGTTTTGGGCACTTCCACTTTTGCATCATTTTTTAGCCCTGGTGGTTGTTGTTTGGACGTACATGGTGGCAGTTTTCATCACCAACCAACCTCCCCCCATCCCCCCTTCTTTCCCTCCCCCCCGCAGCACAAAGAAACAAGTGTCTTAGCTACCCCTCATAGCCCCTGCCCATGTTGATACTTTTTTCACATTCTAGAGCCAGTATTTGAATTTCCAGTGTAGAGGCAATTAGGCCAAAACTCTGGAGTCAGTTCTGTTAGACTAGTAGAGTTGTTAACAGTAAATTTCTCCTATGATTTTTAACATATGAGCAAGTATTGTCAACAACAGCTCATGTCACAGTGTGACAGTGCGCTTGCTTTGGTTCACCCAGTCCATGAATGGTGGGTGACTTGCATGACTGACTCTTCTCTGCAGACACTGGACCTCATTAAAGTTTGAAGCTTTTCATTCTCAAAAGGTGCTCCGACAGTCACAGGTGGTTTGTGATGGGTCTACGGCACACACAAACAGCATCAATTATTTAGTTGTCTTCTGTATGTTCATATGCGACAGACTTAAGTGTGTTTCTAAAGCTTTGCAGGTGCAGCTGTGTGAAAATGTGATGGAATTCTTTAGTGGGATTTGGGATAACAGCTTCTTGTTTTGGGGAAAAATGGGAGTGACAGATTTGTCAGCGTGTGGTGAGTATTTTGGGCATTGGAGTGGCTATGTGCCTGTACAAGGTCATGTGAGGCATGATGAGAAATAGTTGGTGTGCGAAAGCCATTTTAGCCGACAAGAAAATATCTGTGGACGATACTTGTTCAGTGTTCAGGGTCTAGGCATGGAGAGTCGTTTGCTTTACAGATTGTAAAGCCCCTCAAGGCAAGTTTATGATATTGGGCTGTATGTATATAAAATTGACTTGACTTGACATTCCTTTAAATAATGAATTCATAAAAGTCTGTGTTTCATTAGGGGGCTTTTGCCTTTTTGAATCCAGACAGCACTAGTTATGCAGCAACACAGTCAGAGGCAGTGGACTGTGTGGGCTCATCATAACCTCAATCCCAAAACAATGCATGTTATATTACAGTAATGATTCTCAGCAATGTAATGATCCCCTCAGGGCAGGGGAAGGCTGCAGAGATATACGGGCTTCATAAAAGTGCATGTGGCTAAAAATGACATGTTTTCATCTCTGTCAGTGAACTCTGGAAGCTGGTGTAACTCTGCACCCTGAGGAGTGGAGTGATCGATAAGGCTGGCAGGTGTGGGGATGTGCTTTTAGGTGCTGGCAGGTGTGTGCAGCTTCATCCATACACCCATCCTCAGGTTGCAGGGAGGATTTAGAGGAACACTGGCTGTCTGCCACTAAAAACCTCCAAATATGACACCTGAAATCACTCATTTGCCTCTGTGTAGGAGCAATTTGAGGTAATAAACCAACCTTTTTGCCTGCGAGTAATTTTTGTCAACACCATTTTACATCCAAAGCAATTCTGCAAAACAGCTTCACACTCTCACAAGCTGGGAGAGCTGCCTCTAAAAGCAAAATAATGACTCTGTATTACAATCCATTACAGCGCAAACAGCTTCCTGCTTCAAATTTTCCATGAGCAATGTGCCCTGCCCTCTGTATTACAGTTTTTCCACAATTGCCAAGAAACATTTCTTGAAACCTTCCACCCTTTTCTCAAAGCTGTAAACACAAAACCTAATCTTCAAACGACACCCACAAAACCTCTGACTCTTCTGGCAAAATCAAACAATACCATTTTATCTGTGCTCAGTATCAAACAATGCTTTCAGATCATACACACAGACATAAACACCACTGAGCATCCATTTCACACTAAATCAAAGATGGAAAGCACAGTGTTCAGGGCATGTTGCTACAGAAAAAAATATTCATTATGTAGAAAAACACATTTTGAATTATTAAAAAAAATAGAATTACTACCTCACAGTTGTATGGCTCCATGAACCAGTTAAGTTGCAGTTGTATTTTAAATCCATATCTGTCCAGACCCATATGTAACCATGACAGTTGACAAGATGGATGGATGTACAGACAACCTGAAAACATAATCAAACAAACACAGGAGTTTGACTTTGGAGGGTGTTTGTGTCCTGTGTGAAACAGTGAGTTTTTTTTAAAAAATTATGTTATCTGTCACATCCTTTACGTCTTTTGCTTCACATACATTGCTTGTTAACTTACCCAGATCATGACCTTTTTTTTTTTTTTTTTTTACAGTTTTTCTCAACTGTTTACACACAAATACTGGTACTTGAGACACAATGACCACAACATGTAACTCATGCACCAACCCCCTGAACCAAGCACAAGCACAATTCCTGCTTTACACTCACATTGCAGTTCTAAAACACATTTTTTTTCAAAACACTACACACAATTCTCTGCATTTGGCACAATTTTCATGAAGAAAAGCTCTTGTTTTCACAAAGAACACACTGTCATTCAAAATTCTAAAGTTAATTGCCCTACTATCAATCAATTCAATCAATTTTATTTAGAAAGCCCAATATCACAAATCACAATTTGCCTCACAGGGCTTTACAGCATACGACATCCCTCTGTCCTTATGACCCTTGCAGCGGATAAGGAAAAACTCCCCAAAAATGCACACCGAGTCATCACATGGGCAAACACCTGTCACACAGTTTTACAATTAGCAATCAGAGCTTTAGCATAAAAGGGCAACAGGTGAGCTTTTCTGTTTTGGAGCAATGGATGCCAACATTGGAAACAGAGGCAGAGCCAGAGCCAGAGGAGTGAGAGTACAATTTTTTACAGTCGTTTACGCACTAAAATGAAAATTTTCACACAATTAACAGCTCTTTACATTCAAGAAGCAAAACACCTGTCCATAGTTGCACAACAATAAGCACAGACTCAGCTTCACACTTTTTGCAAAACATTACACACACTGATTTGCAAAACTCTACACGCATTATCACACCTTAGACACAGATAAGGATTGTGAGGTTACTTCCTTCTCATTACAAAGTCCCTGTTTGCCAACGACCACACTAATGAACGAATTGGATAATCACATCCACCTGATGTAGAAGCACACAGGTGCTTACTGTAAACCAAGTGGACCACATGCAGTACATTGTCGGTTGGGACAATGTATCTTTCCATCGATCTGCTCTGGTCCACAATTGGTTCCATGAGCACCCTGAATTTGCAGTCTTATACCTTCCACTATACTCCCCATTCCTAAACCCAATAGAGGAATTTTATTTGTCTACACTTTACAGTAGTAAGAAAAACTACTATTTTGTTCTGATTTTCATTGTTGATCTCTTACTGTAACTGAGTATGGTAAGAAATAAATATTTTCCGTCTGCAGCAGTCTGCAGTCAGTGTTGTGTTTGTTTGTTGTATTTGTGTACTTTCTCTGTATACCTCAAAGTAATCATGAAGAATCTTGTGGGTTTGACAATATCTTTTTGTCATCTAAATTATCCCTTACATAAAAATGTCTGGCAAAAAAAGTCTAGCACTAGACCAGCTATTTCCTAAAATAGGGGTTTTTACAAATGTATTTTGTATTGATCACTGTAGTGTGTAACTGACTGCAATAGTGTCTGATCATTTGAAGACTGTGTTAGTGAGATGAAAACAAAACAGCATTTTTATAAATATGTGTATATGTTTTGACTGAAGTGTATATGTTTTGACTGAAGTGTGTCATTTTGCAAACAATCTAGGAGTTATGCAAATTGAGTGTGGTGTTTGGATAATTGTGTGAATATTTTGAAAAAAGGAGCCCTGTTTTCAAAACTGCGCGTAAACAATTGAGAAAAACTGTAAGAGGAGGAGGATGGGGAGGACGAGGACGAGGAAGGCCAAGGACCGTAATCTCTAATGAGATCCGAGCCACTTTTTCTGCCTGGAGATGGAAAGTGCATGACCGAAATCCACAAACGCGTATACCCCTTCTCCAAGCTATGGAAGACGCATGTGGAGATACAGCAGTTGATGCTTTTCATGGCTGGATTCGCCATGCTAGGCGATATTTCCCCCGCTGCTTGGCCAGGGAAAACATTGCTTGTGATGTGGATGAGGTGCTGTGGCCAGACCGAAACAGAAGAGAGGATGCAGCATAGTTTTTGTTTTTTGGTTTTTTTTACTGTAACTGTATACAGTAAATTCTTTTGTTGTTTTGAATGTAGACCACTGTATGCACAACTTTGTGTTGGTTGTTTTTGTGGGAAAAATAAAATATATTTGTTACCGTGTATTTGCGTGTTCTAAGTATAAAAACAATATTCTAAAATATTTTACAACACACTTATGTATGTACTGTCTGTAGTAAGTGTAACACTGAACAAAAAAAGGCCTAAGTTATTATGATGAATGGAGAAGAAGTGTTTTCCATTCATCATAGTGTTTTACATTGAGCACATCAATGTTCAACTGGTTCTTATAAATGTCCATTCATATGATGGTTTGTGTGTGTCATTTGAAAACAAAATACCATTTTGAGAAGAAATAACATTGTTTGGAATGTAAAGTTTCATTTTGCAGGAGAATTGAGGGGTTTTGCCCATTGTGTGTGTGTTTTTTGATTTGTGTGTAGAGTTCTGAGAGTATGAGGCATGCTTTCAGAAAATGTGTGTAAACAATCGAGAAAAACTGTAAACCTAAAAAGTAGTTTTGTAACCGAAACCTGAAGTAGTTTTGTTGACAAAACCTACACTTCCTGTGCACATGGAAGTTTATTTTGAAAGGCGCTATATGTGTGACAGGGTTAATTTCGTTGATGAAAACTATGACAAAAATTTTTCATCACCGACTTTTATTCCATGATGAAAAAGAGACAACGAGCTAAAAATAGATCTTGATAATAACAACTAAGATGAGTTCTATGTTTCATTTTCATCAATGAGACGAGACATGACAAAAATGTTGTTCAAATGCTGCATGAGTGACAGGCCGGTAAACTCCAGTGGCTACAGAGACTCTGCTTATATTGGATTGTACTCTATGTCCCGCTTCCCTCATTGTCATTCCATAAACAAGAAGATGGTCTATCATAGTTGTTCAGATTTAATCTGAAATCACTCTTCTTGTTTTTGCTTTTCCTCGTCCACCATCTCTTACATCTACTCCTCCTCCTCCTCTGCCTCTCAAATATTTTCCATCCATTGTTGGTATCAACGCTCAGCTCCCCTGTGCCACCTGCGTACTCTGAACTGCCTCATATTGTATTCAGTTGGTTTAATCACATCGTTACAAAAAGTGTGAATAATTTTGTGCTGTTGTGTGTGTTGTTGTTGTGTTTAACCTCTGCTGCCCATTTTGCAGCACAAGTGCACCACAGTGCAAATGTAAGCGACACTGTTAAGAGTTTTTCAAAAGGAGTGAATGAGATCTGCAAACTGCATGAGCATTGTTTAAGGTTTTGCCAGAGGAGTGATTGATTGGATAAATGGACTTAGGCCACTGAATATTCGGTTCAGAGAATGGGGTTCAGTGTTTTAGCAATTCAGAAAAACTTTAAGCACAAGAAAGAGAACATCACAAAGCATTGGGGCGATGCCAATTATGCCACATCCTCGCTGTGCTGTGCCTGCTCGCCTCAGAAGGCGTTCATAGTAAGACAAGAACAGCAGCACAACACTCCTCTACAACTCACACACACACACACACACACACACACACACACACACACACACACACAGGCCTGGCTAACAAGCTTTGTGGAGTGGTGTGAACAGCACTTAACTGTCAATAGTTTCATCCTCCTGAAAAACACAGTGAGAGAGGGAAAGTAAAAAGGCGGTTTAATCCTGGCCTTAAGCCCTGGTAAAAATAGGACTGGGAGTAGAACGCAGGAGATTAGGCCAAGGGATTAACTCTCCATTTGTTTTCTAAGAGCATCCGCTGCTGGAGGTGTAAGAGGTGAGCAAGGAAGAGGAGGAGAGGATAGGAGCCAAAAACAGAGGAAACAATAGGAGAGGAGAGGAGAAGAGAGGAGAGAAAGATAGAGCAGAAAGTAAAGGAGCAGAGACAAGAGGAGCTACAGGAAGTGAGGAGAGAGGAGAGGAAAAGTAAGAAAAGGACAAGTGAAATTATTTTTATGCAAATATAAAATGTATATGAGTCAACGTTTTTCATAATACCCTGGGAATGAACAGGTGATAGATAGGCTAGGTGTATGTGTGTATATGCGGATGCGTGTGTGTGTGTGCAGTGCTGTATATTTCACTTAAGGAGTTCTGTATGCAACAGAAGTGGTGTCAACTAAAGGCTTTAAGTAACTCCACATTGTGTCTTCCACCCATCTAATAACCAGAGTTAATCACAGACAGCAGAGTCTGTGAGAGATACACAGTGTGGAAGATACACTTTCTCTGGGTCACACTCACTGCTGCTGCCTCAGCATTCATTAAAGCCAGTGGCAGACAGCCAAGGAAGCAAAGGGTGAGACGTAATGTTTCAAAGCACATTCAATCTCACAGGGAGATTTGGCTTGAGCCAACATACCTAATATTTTCATACTGCTAGGAAGTCAGGCTCAGAAAAACTCCATTAATCCACACTGAGTGAAGTGAGTGAGGTGGGAATACTGGCGCTTTATGTAAGAGAAACAGTTTGTAGCCTCTTTATCACAGGCTACATTAACGTTGTTTCCATTAATGTCATGCAGTGCCCAGTGACTTTATGACGCGTATGTAGCTCCTATCATAAAAGCCATGAGCTGCAGATTGGAACCTATAAGTCTTCTTAAAGCTGCCTTTATAGACTATAAGCCTGTAAATATGGGAGTGTACTTAAAGTGCATGTGTACATGCATTTTTTCGTGTGTGTGTGTGTGTGTGTGTGTGTGTGTGTGTGTGTGTGTGTGTGTGTGTGTGTGCAAACCACCAAGGCATCATCTTATCAAGATAGCAATGGTGGGTAGCTTTTATGTAACAGCAGCAGTGAAAATCACAGTGACATGTCCGGTGATGTAGTGAAGGCTATACGTGGGTACACAGGGCATACCCACCTCTTTTTCTGGTTGTTTACAGTATACCCACCTATCAGTCAAAAACTAACTGGAATATATAGGAGAGTATCCACACTTCCTACTTAGTAACCTACCTGTCCACCTAGTAGTACATCCACCTCATCAACTATAACTATACTTCAATTTAGGTGAATTTAAGTGATGTCACTTTGGATACAGTGGTGTTTGTTTTTAATTGTGTCTTGTAAGGTGTCCTCGAGTGCTTTGAAAGGCACCTATGAATAAAATGCACATCACTTCACACAGCTCCTGCTGAAGGCTTTAAACTACTATAACGCATATGTAGTAGTTTTTTCAACCCCTGGAAACACACTTTGGTGTGGAGTTCCCCTTTAAGTGAACGTCCTTCACTTTACTAGCTGTGAAAGGGTCTTTCAAAACGTTTTTTTTTTTCTCTTTTTTAATGAGTTAATGAAATAAAGGAAATTCTGTTGACCTCCAGTGGGGTTGTATGTTAGTGTATCAAATACACTAGATGTCAGTTGGCACACTCCAACTTTGGAGAAACAAGTGGGAGTATTGCCACAGAAGCTAAGCAATGTACTGCTGTAGATAGGGGTTAGCAGTGAAACATATTTTAGCTACCAAGAAAAAGTGTTGCCAAAAAAATAACCACTGAAGTGTACACTATATTGAGAGTATTTTCATGGCTTTGCCTTTCTGTCAAAAAGCCCATTCCGCCAGAGAAGCCTTTAACGGCTTCAGTTCCCATCTATGCTCTTGTCAAAGCCACCAGACTCCCTCTCCCTCTCACTCTCACTGAACACAGGAGCTGCTGGTCTACTGCTGCTTTGATCATTGAATTAGTTTGTGTTGTTATGTGACTTTAATGAATCCAAACTAACCCTTTTAAACTCCAAAGTCACACATTAACACAAACAAACTAATATATCGAGGCAGTGGAAGATCAGCAGCTTCTGTGTTCAGCGCCTTTAATCACTGTTTTTCACAATGGAGTCTGACTTTGGAGAGAGCAATGTAGCAGCTTCAATTTCCCATCAGAAATTGCCGTTTGACAGCAGAAAGTATCTGAAATATGACGTACAGTTAAACTGATGTTGATTTGTTTTGTTGTCTAAAATAAATATGATTGCTCACCCCTCCACACCAGTTCACTGCCCAGCCTCTGTAGCGGACTTCAGCCTGCGTGTCTATACTGGGACAGCTGACATCTACTGTATGCAGTACACTGACTATGGATAAATACCTCATACAACCTCACTTCACAATGTCAGAACTATCCCTTTAAATACTTCACTAGAGTATTTCCATGCTTTTACATTTCTGGAAACTGTAGTTATAGCTAGAATAAAAGAATAAAAACATTTTCAGACTTAAGCATATGATAAGATTATACAATACAACACATTATTTAAAAAAACAAACAAAAAAAACAGCAATTTTGATCTTTTTTGCCTTGTGATCCCTTATTAAAAAAAAAAATCAGTGTTATTGTGTCTTCACATCATATTTCAGATGTCTGTTCAAGAGACATTTCCTCTCTCAACTTGGTTTCATTTAAATACGTAACTGTTTGAGACTCATCCATAGAGGTGAAAGAAAGAAAGAAAGAAAGAAAGAAAGAAAGAAAGAGGAAAACTATTTTTTGTAGCAGTACAGATAGTCTCGCGATACCAGACTGACTACTATGCAAACTACTTTTCATTTTTGGCTCCTGTGACTTGCCGTCGCGCCAGTCTCCGCCTTCAGGGATAAAAAGCGGCTGCGCGCCCCTCGCCGGTCTTCTCCCACGTCAACCGGAGCTGCTTGTTCCTTCCACCCAACCGGAGCTTCATTGTCAAGGTAATGTGAGCATGTTATTCATCTTTTACTTGTACAAGCTGCGTCCTTATTAGTATAAATAGTCATATTTTGTTAACACGCCAGAGTTTGAATGTAATGTTCAGTAGTTTTTTTTAAAGAAGTCTGTTTTGTGGCAGGCGTGGTCTATGGGTAACGTGCTTTTAGCACATTTAAACTTCACTGTGCGCTACAGTGATTCCACGAGTCTCTTAATAATCGAAGCTGTGACAGAGATAATGGTATTTCGTCATGGAGCCGTCCTGACGCAGTGAGGCCGCGAGCCGCTGCAGCGCGAACAAAAGACCATGTGGCAGTGTGTGAAGGCCCCTGGGCCTGACGACTCCCCACAGAAGTGCATGTTCACGCGCTCTGTTATCAAATTAATTAGCTGTTTGGGCATGTAGACAGTTTACAGGAATGATGCGATTGCTCAGGAGGATGAAGCTCGCTTCTCTGGCTAGAGTTGATGGTGACGGGGATTAAGACTGGACACCGGCTGTCTAGTGCAGCCGGCGGACCAAACGTCACTGACACTAGTGAGCTGACTGTGCTAAAGTACATTTGCGGTTCTTGTGCGTTGCGTGCGTGCAGTCAAACGCTTAGAAAGCCAGTAAAGCTGCCTTGTATTTGCTTATCATTTTGCGCACACCTGAACAGAACATTATGATCTTGCAGCCTATCAGGGGCGTTTCTAGAATTTGAGATACTTCTGTTGGGGGGGGGGGGGTTAGGGTGGATCAGGGTGGATCCTACCCCTGAATTGTGTGTATGAATTGTGTTGTCAAAAATATTAGTAGAAACAGAACACTTTGTTTGCAGCTGAGCTGCTATTACTAAAATTTTGGGGTACTTGAATATTTCCGTTTTATGCAACTTTATATGCCACTACATCTCAAAAGGGGAAATATTTGTACTTTTTACTCCACGACGTGACTTAGTTACTTTGAAGACTCGGATTATTAATCCAACACATAATCAACTCATAAATGATTATGTATTATAGATTAAACTACCCAGCTCACCCTAGCAGTCCAAGTTATAAGTAACTATAGGTTACTCTTAACACATTCTCATTCAGTCATTCACAAGTTAAGTTAATGCTAGTGATGCATGTTGTTTTATTAAGTTTGCAGTTTTTTTTCCTGTAAAGGAAAAACAGGAACAAGGGAGGAAAAGAGCCACAGGCGTAGTGAGTGGTTAAAGGGAAGTTGAGTTGGATAACGGCAGTAAGTGAAGAGTAGGCAGGAACAGGCAGTCATTTTTAATTTATGTAAATATGGTTCTGCAAATATGTCATTATATGATGTGTATTTGAATAAATCTGTTTCCCTTTTATTTTATGGAAAGTAGTACGTATCAGCCTTAAAAAAAATATGGGACAGGTCTGAAAGTGCAAGTTCATAAAAGTCAGTATATTAGTGTTTTGTAGGGCGTGGTTTTGCACATCTGCATGCTTCAGTTCTGAATGCAGTTTGGAACCCAAGTCTGTCTGCAATAGCTGGGGAGAAACAGGAAGTGATGATTTTATCTGATAATGGAAAGCCAGATTTGTAAGAAACCCAACCCTAATTATTGTCTATCCAATCTGTCTGGTTTGTCATATTCAGGCTGCTTTGGTTTATAATGCAGTCTTCAGGGATGATGGTACCCCCTTCAGTAGATTTCATTCTCCATGGGCTGTTTCCATGTTAATTATTTTTTTTACCCCCTACGTTAGCTAATGCTGCTGACATGGTGAGCTTGCCTTGGGAAGTCAGCTATTGTGTAATTGAGCTTCTAGCTGCACAGAAACATGACAGACTCCAACTTGTTTTTTCCATTAATTAATTTGGGGCTGCAGCTTACATTGTCATGACCAACCGCTTTTTTTTCCCCTACCAATTTCCTGGAAGAACTATAGAATGTGGTTGTCATTATAGCAAAACAAGCAACAACTATTCTGGAAACCAGATTCTTAAATTGCATGCACGCTTGCTGGTAGACCGGTTTTCATACTTGCAAGCTCAGTTTACAGCGATATTGATAAATGACATCATTGATTAATCTACGAGTTATGTTGTTAAATTGACTTGACTTGTTAAATGACTTGAAATTGCACGTTTGGTTTGACCAGTAGTCAAAAATAAATTAAGATTTTGTTAAGCATCGTATGACAAGGAATCTGAAATCCTCACATTTGTGCAGCTGGAACCAATGAGTGTTTTGACTTTTGTCCCTCTTATAGTGAAATGATTATTAAAATACCTTGTTAAGTTTCTGTCAACAAACTAACAGAACAAATAACCAACAATTGATTGGAAAAAATTGTAAGTGTACAATTTTACAAGAAGCAAAAGTGAAATGTAGTTGTCACAGACAAAAAATTCTTGGTGTGACTGGTGAAACTATAACAGTTTATTCCCTGTCTAGTGTGCTGCAGAAGCCGTGCGAGGATAAAGGTCTTTACTCTGTGGGCGTGGCTTAAAGTCAAAGTCACATTAGTTCAGTATAGGTGATCACACTGTCAGAGCCATACCAACCTGAGTCGTGTGTCGTCCTATGTGTTCGTTGTGCAATGGGGTCGTGCCCCTCCGGCCCCACCGCTGACAGTGCCAAATGCAACAAAGTGGTGTGAGTGACTTTCCAGAACTTGTTTCTCCTGCAGATTGCTCTTTATTTTCTAATCCCTCTTTTTCTGCTTTGTTTCAGAATCATGGCCGAGCTGAAGGAGCGCACCTTCATTGCCATCAAGCCCGATGGTGTGCAGAGGGGCATCATTGGAGAGGTCATCAAGAGGTTCGAGATGAAAGGCTTCAAACTCGTGGGCATGAAGATGCTCCATGTAAGTAAATGTTGTTTTAATCTGTGAGACCTGGGCTCATATGTACCTTCGAGTGTGAAATTAACTGCTTTCATAAGTCAGTGGTATTATTTTTAACCATCTCCAGTGTATGCACATGATCTTTGAAGTGTGCAAAGTGACAGTTAAGACCTCCGGTGAGCTGGATTAGTCTGCTTTACTATTCCTGACTGTAGCATAGATTAGCACTGAGAGTCGAGGTCTCCTGATCCTCTAACATATCATCTGTGACAGAGTGGGATGCTGCTTCACTTTTCGATGAAGTGTGGTGTATTTATAAACCTGCATTATGCAAGAATGAATGTAAACTAACACAAGCAAAAAAATTCACATTGAGGTGAAGTAGATTAACCCTAATTGCTCCATTAAATCCTGGTGTCAGTGGGGTAAGTATTGCAGTCGGAAGCCAACTTAAAATGGAGCAAAGTAAAGTCTGATAGAGGAGCACGCAAGGTCCTGTCCAGAATTGGTAACACTTTATAATAACCATCATTAATGAATGGTAAATTGAAATTAGTTATTTTTTTACTATTAACAATGAAATAATAATTATTGATTGTGATTATAAGTAATGCTATAATTGTAACAGTTGCAAACATAACTTTTTATGTATCCTGTTAAGTTTGTCACTGGTTTGTAAATGGTCTGAACATTATTTGGGTGGCCAGTTGCAAATTTTGTATGTGCACTACACGGTATCTATCAGCCATTTAACACAGTATTATCATTAGCTGCAAAATGATTATGGCCATCCAATGTTTATAGTATATAAAGTTGTGTTTGCAACAAACTGTTCAAATACCATACATTTCAGCATTACTAATAATTAGTAAACATTATTTAATTGTGTCTTCATGATAGCAAACCTAATTAAATACTTTAAGTTTAATTACCTATCAATTACCATTTATCAATGATGATTATTATAAAGTGTCACAGACTGGGATACGGAATGCTAGTTGCAAGTCATTTTTAATCTGGATTGTTACTCAGATGTTGAAGGCAAATGTCAGTCTTTAGTTACCAGAGCCCAAAATGTCTTCTCACTTATTGCCTTACATCAGAACAGAGAGAATTTTACCAAATGACCTTGCTCACTGAATTGGTCAGGTTTTACTTCCTTTACTAGTGTTGCAGATATTTCTGCAGTAGTTGGGTTTTTGCAGATATGCCTGCGGTAGTTGGGTGTTGGTCCTTTTTGTTCTGCAGTGTCAGACTGGCTGATATCTGCTTACAGAATTTCTGGTTATTCAACATGTGTGACCGGAGCCTTATTATTAGAGTGGGATGTACCGACCATGTGACTGCAGTTGTCATGCCAGCTGTAAACAAACACAATGTGGTTCTTTGATCTGCTTCAGAGGCTTTTTGTTCAGTGTGTCACACTGCAAGGTTACTGAGCACTTCATAATGGGGACATCACTGTAGTCGGTAAAGGCCTCAGAGCTATCATGACTCTATCTAGGGCATGGCTGTGGGTTTAACTGTGCTGGGAGCACTCAACTCTAATGGTAGAGACGAGGATGAACCCATTAACCTGTCACTTGGTAAATTTCGTTTTTATCAGATTTCATAGTGATGATAGTGTTTTGCTGATACAAACTTTAAGAAGAGGCCAAGCAAAATGTGAAGCACATTGTTTTGATATATTGAACATCTCATAACCACAGCCTCAGCATGTTGGTGAGTTCCCTCTGGTAAGCAGTGATGCAGTGTACAAGTCTAGGGCTTATATTGTGTAATGTAAGAATACACGTCTGTAGTGCGTTTGTGTGTCAAACTCCAACAATGATGCTAAAACACGATAGACTCTCTGTTTTTTATTACACAACTATTTTGGTATTAACATTGACCTGCCAGTGTGGTGGATAGCCCTCCAAGATTAACTCGCCAAATGGAAAAATCTACCAGCATTTTGTGCTAGGCAGGTGTTTCTTTTAGATTTTGGCTGAGATTGTCACTACAATGAGAATAGCTGGTCCACCTTAACAGTCCACCTTTACTGAGGATGGTCAGGTTCCAATGGGGAAGCTCACTTTGCTCGCTAACTTCGGGGCTAACCCCCGTCACTGTCAGGTGCCTGGAAAATGAAGTCAAGTTCCAAAAACTGCAGTTCTGCTAATGGCCACTTGAGGCTGGCTCCAAGAACGAGTCAGTATCTATAGACCCCCATGTTAAAATGCACAACTTTGCAGCAGAAATTAACAGGTGAATTGGGTGAAATTTTTTTTATTTTTTATTTTTTTATTTTTTTTCTTCTATACTTCACACGTTTTATGTTCTAAGGCTTAATGTTGAGTGCAGGCCTTTTTGAGTGACAGGCTCAGTGTCACTGCAGTCTGAGTCAGACCCACACCAGATCCTCAGACTCCACCCTCTCATCCAAATACGGTCACTTTTGGCTTCAACAGTCTAAGATGGTGCTGGCCGATAATGCGTCAAGTGGCATTCAAAGCGGCTTCAAACCACTGCAGCCTCACTGTCACACATTAGTCTCAGACGCACACACTTTCTCTTTCACTTTCCCTCCATCTCTAGCTCGCTCTCTCAACTGCACTCAATCTGGCACCAAAATGAAGCACTGAAATCTGAGGTTAACCTTGAGGTTAGTTGTCTGTTCACTCAGCCCAAAGACTTAAAAAACAATTTCCTTCAACCCCATCACAGTCGGAATCAGCAGATTGAGTTTGCTCAGTTGTCATGGAACATAGGATGTTTGAGCAATGTGCCAACGATGTGCTTTTGCCGATCTACAATGTTTTTAAAAAAAAAACAAAAAAACAAAAAAAAAACAGTACGAAGAATTAAGCAGTCTGACCTGCTGAAGCAGATGAAATTAAGTTTTGGTCAGTGAATATGTCCAATACCTAACACTTGTCTCTCTTGTCTTCCTTCTGCAGGCCTCTGAGAAACTCCTGAACGAGCACTACATCGACCTCAAGGACAGGCCATTCTTCCCTACCCTCATCAAGTACATGAGCTCTGGTCCAGTGGTTGCCATGGTAAGAAGAGACAACAGATTGTATAAGACTGTATGGTGTGTGTCTGTTGAACCAGTATGTATTAAACCCAGAGTTATGGAACCAGCTCTGCTGCCTGGCTGTTATGGAAAATACTACCCACAGTCTGTCCGCTGTTAAGAGGAGCGTGTTAATTGGAAGGACTATTCCAGAAGAGCTATGAAGCAGCTGGCTTCATCTCCCATAATCCCTCTGTTGTGATGTATTCCAGGTGTGGGAAGGCAAAGGTGTTGTGAAGACGGGTAGAGTGATGCTGGGTGAGACAAACCCTGCTGATTCAAAGCCCGGAACCATCAGAGGAGACTTCTGCATCGACGTCAGCAAGTGAGTAATTTATTTGACCTCCGAGGAGCCCGAAACTCAACACAGTCTGCCAACAGCAGTCAGTGACCCTGACAGAACTCCTTGCTATATAAAGTTTATTTACACTGACCTGTCTCTGATTCTTTACATTGCTCTTTTTCTCACTTTTGCTCTTGTCCTTTTCACAGGAACATCATCCATGGCAGTGACTCAGTGGAGAGTGCCAACAAGGAGATTTCCCTGTGGTTTACAGACGACGAGCTGGTCACCTACACCAGCTGTGCCTACGAATGGCTCTACTGAGCAGTCTGTCCTGCAGCAGTCCTCACGCTGGTGACCCAGTGAAACTTTTGCCTCAGATTTCCTGTTTTTGTCCATCGATAGCCTGAAGAGTAGAAGAACTGATGTGAAGTTCTTCACATCTTTCAGTCGTCACATTCCCTCTTGACCTCTACCCATCATCATACTGTTCTTGGACCTGGTTTTTGCTGAGGTCTTTGTCTAGTCTGAATCCATTCCTTTAGGAACATTCCATTCATTCCTTGATTGTACAGTTAATGACTTGAAACTGTCTTTGACTGTCTGTTTTGTTAAAGGTGATCTGCTTTCCAATAAAATTCACACAATACCAATCTGCTCTTCATTCATTGGTCAGATTACACACAGCACTGATGTACATATGATCCTTTGGTGACCTGCTGAACTCCAAGGGAGGGGGATTAGTTAATGATACATTCATAATGTGTTCATATCAGCTCCCAGGCAAGATTGAAGGGAGCCTTAATCTGAGATTAGGTGATTTGCTTTCAGGTCTGCTTTGTGATGTGATGACATCAGCTGGCTGGCAAATGACCATGACTACAGGTTTTATTTTTTAAGCCTGTGCATCAGCGATAGCCATGGCTGGAGCCATTATGTTTTCAAGTTGTCCATACAGCCACCCATCGTATTCTCATGATCGCAGCAGGGTATATCTTCAAATTTCTTCAAACCTTCTTTAACAAAGTGATGACCAGATTTGATTTTGATGATCAAAGGTCAATGTTACTGTGACCCTCATGTCATTCTTGAACACAGTATCTCCAGAATATGTTGCGGTAATATGTTCAAATGTGGCACAAATGTCCACTTTGACCCAAGAATGACCTGAGCACAATTTGGTGATTGAAGGTCAAAGTCACTGTGACCTTCCAAAACATGTTTTTGTGTGACAAACAGTCTCACAAATGACCAGGATGCCGTGATGAGATGATTTTTTTATATCCAAAGGGTCATAGGTCATCTTCACTGTAACATGTTCTGCATTTAACACTTTTCTGGCCATTACTTAATGTCATAACTCAGGAACAGAAGAGGAGACATTTGGTCAGATACTGAATTGGTGACACTAATTTTGGGTGTCCACCTTAAAGCTGTGCTGACTATAGATCCTATGTGCTGCTGGGGGGAAGATGTGAGTGATACATCCATGTTTTTACAGACATGAATGTCAACTAAGTGCAACATGACTGGTGTGTAAAGGTATACAAAGGCAAGGTGGTAATTTTAGTTAATAGCGTACAATGCTATGATGTTTACTACATTTTAATGATTTTTTTATGACATGCCATACTATGACTTTATGGCAGACTATGCTAAGACTTCATGACATACTATACTTGTACACATTATATGACATACTAAACTATTACATTTTTCATGACATATTTTATGGCATACTATGCTAAGATTTTATAACAGTTTTTTAATGGCACACTATGCTTAGACTCATGATTGATTTATGAAGATTTTTCATGGCATACTATACCATAATAATTTATGATATTACTATTACATTTGTTATGGCATACTATACTTTTTTTAAATGACTTTTTTATGACACACTTAACTATTACTCTTTTTATGATATATTTTATGGCATACTATACCATTACATATTTTATGGCATATTCAGTGACATACAATACCAAGACATTTTCTATGGCATTTTTCAGGACTTTGTATACTATGATTTGTTTGTATGGCATACTATGCTATGATAATTTTATGGCATAGTATACTATTATATTTTTATGGCATATGATACTAAGACTTTTTCAGGACATATTTTACCATTGCACTCTTTATGGTATATTTTATGGCATACCATGTTTTTATGACATACTAAACGATTACATTTTTTATTACCTTTTTTCGGGTGATATGTTTTGTTTTTGTTTTGTTTTGTCTTGGGGTTTTTTGTTAACATCAAACTATATAAAGACTTTTTTAATTACATACTATATGATATTTTTATGGCATACTATAGTATGATTTTTTAGGACATACTATACTATGATTTTTTTTTAAATATCATACTATGCTATGACATTTTTTTAGGACATACGATACTATGATCATTTTTTCATGGCATTAAACTATTAATTTTTTTTGTGCTATACTATATTATGACTTTTTATGGCACACTACACTATCCATCTATCCCCTTTCTTTTGTGAGTCAACGTGGGGATTTCTGATATATCGGCTGAAGCCTCACATTGGCCTCATTTGACCTCTCCTGAGGATTTACACAAAATGAAGACGAGAGTTTGTCCCTCAATCTCATTGTGGTCTTGGAGAGTCCAGTTCTACAGTCCTCACTGTAGTCCAGGAGACTAGAAAAGCATCTTTTCATAGCCAGCATGAAGAATGACTGCAATCAGTAACTTTAGTTTACTTTACTTTAGTTTTGTACTTTTAGTACATAAAAAACAGAAAAAGAAAAAAAAAAAACCCAAAACGCGTAAACTTTGGGGTTGGGGGAAGGTATCAAGTATTTTCAAATTAAAAGGTTGTAGTGAAGTCATGATTCATTGGTGTTAAAGTCCAAGTTAAGTTGCAAGTCTTTTTATTTGGTCAAGTTGAGTCTAAATCATCCAGTGTGTGGCTTGAGCTTGATTTAAGCACATTAACAACAAAATGCAATGTTGAAAGACAAGAGCATGTTTACTGTGCTGAAACTCATATGATCTGTTCTTAAGTCTAACTGATCTAACATGAGATCAGAGCAGCTATAACTGACCATGATATCATGATCATGTCATAAAACATAGTCTATAAATGAGAGAGGTTGGTCTGAGAGTGCAGCCAAATCCACTCAGCAGTAATATTGTCAAAGATTTCCAGCAAACCAGTAACATGTGACTTCTTCTGCAAGAGCATCTGGCTCAACTGCAGATCAGTTCAGTGGTACTACGAAGTGAGCATCTGTGCGTTATTGTGCTTCAGGACCCAACGGTTACTCTGGGGCGAGAGGAAGTCAGTGGTATGGTCATAACCAACAAAGCCATCAAACTCAGAGAAATGTGTTAGCACACAACACTTGGAAATGTCAAAGTGTGAGCATTATGACTGGAGGACTGAAAAAGCTTCAAATCAGGATGAAGCAAGTGTACACTGCCCCTGATCCAGGAAGTCTGATCGTGGGAAGGAGCTCAGGTTAACGCCTTTGCCACGTACCGCCTGGATTAGAGCCAGGCTGCCTGTGCTCAAAGGACGACGTGCCCTTGAAAAACTCAAGTGCTGAAACTCTGACAAAGGATTTGCACAGCGTTTGAAGTCATAAGCCTTTTTTTTTTATTCAGTGTAAAAGTCAGATCTTACAAAAATCACCAGATAAACTTTCACAGCCATGCGGAAACAGTTTGCAATGCTTGTAAACAAAGAAGCCATCCATTACAACCAATATTATGATCCAAACATTTGGCTTTATTTACAAAGTCTATCAAAGCTTGATCACAGCACAAATTTACCATATGAAAGGAAAATGGTATACACTATCAAAAAGATGTACAAACTTTAAACTGCAATCTAATAATGTACCTCAGGGGTCAGTGTTAATATCAATAGATTTATAATTATTAACATAGATTTTTTTTTTTCATTTGTATCCAAAATAAATTTTGCACCATAACCCTCTCAACGCACAATTATTTTCAGACAATAGTAATCCCAATACATTAAGTCATTTTTATCAAATATATATAGCACCACAATATAATGGTTTAATATAATCGGGGAGGGGGGGAAGGGGGGGCTATCACATACAAAAGACCCGTGTTAGTATCCAAGAAAACAACAAATATCCAACTCCAGCCTGCTCCTCACCACTGCCCACATCTGGCAGAACCAGTTCAGGTGCAGGAAGAACTCTGCAACCACAACAGAGTCCTTTCTATGGAAGCCCATTACTGCCAGGGGAAAATATACTCATGGAAAGTAACTGTATGCCAAAATAATGACAGTGGTTCAACAATATGAAATACTCCATCAAAACTATGAGACAGTTGAGCCTAAATGAAAATACGCAACAACATTAAACTTTGGTCAAAACTGAGAAAAAAGAACATTTTAAAATTTAAGTAAGTTTAAGTCCAAATTTTGAATTAATATCACGCCCAACTTTAAATGTATTATTTTTCTTTTCTTGGCAGAAATAGGCTTCCATACATTTTCTGATCGCAGCGGAAGAGGAAAAACACAGACAGACTGAGGAACAACCAATGACGGTTACAACAAAATAAAAACAAGCTCAGCACGACATCGGCACAACGTGTTCTGTTCTACATGCATTCTGTTGATCAGTGCACCCCATTCCCAAATCAACTCATTGCTTCCATCTCCAGCTACTGATGCCCACACACTTTAAATACACAGCTACCCATGGATGGAGGTCAAACTTGTTTCATTTTTAGATTTGGGGATCAAGGTGAAATAAGAAAGTTTAATATCTACAAGGAAAGGTGAGAAACAGAAGATCCAAAACAGTGTTGATTGTGCATTTTAATTATTTAGGGTTAATCTAGAGAAGGGTAGCAGCAGTTAGTCCATAGAACAGTCTTTTTTTTGTACTAAGATATTAATGCAGTTTGGTCATGAAGTACTTTAATGCGTCTTTCAGCCTCCAACGTTAGAGGAAAATAACTCCTATCTGTTTCAAATGATTGTGAGACATTGTCTTTTATTGCTCATTTGGTCTTCGAAGCTTCGCCTTTCAGCTGAGCTTTGTATCCAATCTGATCAGGAGACAAATTAAAAAAGGAAACTGGTAGAAAACAAATCTCACATCCCGTAAAGAAATAAAAGGAGAACAGGAAGCCATGAAAAGCAAATCAGACTACAAAAAAGCAACACACGTGTTTGTGTCACCACTCAAATACAGAATTTACCATGAAGACAAAAGCTACAAAAATAGACAAAAACACATGAAATGCTTAGTGAGATAAGACCTTTGTTGTTTGAATGGTATGGAAGCAAAAAAGGCCCCTAATAATTCCATTAAAAATAAATGAATACCTGAATGTAAAATTCAACCATTACTGAATACCTGATGTGGAAATTTAAATACTACTGAATTTACTCTTTATTTAAGGTTAATTTTGAATGGTCCAAAATTTAGAAAATTTAGATTTTACAATAGAAATTCAAGTGTCAAAAATTCTAAAGGAAAAATATATTTTTAAGTTGCTCAAAATTCCCCTTGCAAGATGCTGTAGTGCAAGTGATGCATTATTTGGGCTTCACTAAAACAAGGAAGAAGTAACCTTAATAAAAACCTTTATTCATCTTGAATTCTGGCGTCTGGATTTCACCAAGCCCTGACATATGAAAAGATTGCATTTTTTTTTATCTTTTAGGGAAAAAATATTAACTTTTATTCAAAAGTGATGTTAAACCAGATTAATTATCTTGTTAAACATAATTATTTGTGTGCACAAATTAATTAAGATGACAATAAATGTCCATTTTGGATTATAAAGAACTAGAATATAAGTATTCTTAAACTGGAGAGATTTTTTTAATCTGTATTCAGGAACCTTAAAAGGCATTCAACAATTAAAAAAAAAAAAATTCTCATAAAAAATAAAGAAATAAAACACTTGAAATTACCTTCAACTATGGGACTAAAACCACATCAGGTAAATTAGCTGTAATCCACATTTCAGCATCATGTATTCTGTTTGGGTTAAATTCTTTAGTACTTTTTCAGTTGCTTAAAAGTTTTCTGGTTATTACGGCACTTATTTGCTTCCACAGAAGAGATGCACATAATGAAGATGCCTCTGAGCTGTTTAAACCCAGCTGATTCAGACTTGTATTAACGACCCTTACAACCAAAAAAAGAAACACAAACTTCCTGAGAATCTAATCATGAACCTTACTGGTAGAAAGAGAAATTGTGGATCTTTTACCGTCACTGAGAAGTTTAAATCTGCTCTGCATTTCAATACAGCCTTTGGCCATACAGTGAGTATTCTGTATGTGAACCCTTGCTCACAAAAATCACAGTTATACAATAGCATTTTTGTTAAATTATCTCATGTTAATTATATTAATGTAGTGATCATGACATTTGAGGGTGCTATAAGTTTTATTTAACATAGCAAAATAATATGGGATCTATTATTATTGCATATCATTCAAATTAGAAGACTACCTCATGTGCTGTGATAAAATTCTTCCATGTTTGGTGTCTAGTCTTCAAGTGGATCGCTTTTAGGTAATCATTTTCATTTGCATATGCTAACACACTGCCATAGTCTATTTCACACTCTTGTTTTAGCTAAACGTGGCTAGCATCAGGAGGTAGTAGATAAACAGCTGCAAAAATCTAGCTCTAAGAAGAATGAAAGGAGGAGTCTTGTCTTTTCCACGGCCAAGCATGGATTTCTGACGAAATAGGATTTGTAACTCCATACCATCATAGTCATGAAGAATATATATATAGAATCTATGTCTTTATGCCACTTTTAGATTCTGTCGTGTTCTGTGAATGCTGCCCTCAGAGACTATTGGAAAAGCAGTGCATTGTTCATGTTTCATTATTAACAACAAACCTGTTATTCTGTGGCTCAGGTGAATCATAAACTAGCTTGCATACATATGGCTCTGACATGAGAACAACCTAAGCAATAATAATAATTAATTAAAAAAAAAAAAAAAAAACATGAATGCTTTGCATATTACCCTAGTGAAATATTTAACTTTTTTTTCCTTATTTGGACAATAAAACTGCTTGATAATGAGTCTGACCTCTGACAGAAACCAAAGTTTGATGCTACAATTGCTGAAATATGGAGTCTGGAGTGTGCCACATTTTCAGTGTTTCATTATATAAAATGAATACATTCCAAATTTTTGAAAATCAATTATACATTAATTAAGTTTTAATTGTTTTAATTTTACTTTGACTTTAAAGATAGAATAAAGTCATAGAAATCTTTACCATGTAGTTTCTATGCATTACCTAAATAAACTATCTGAACTGTATTAATGGACTATAATTTAATGCTGTCTATAAATCTGATGGCATACTTAAGACTCCATACAGGTGAGGAGGATAAGTTCCAGATGGAACTGCGTCCTCCTCTGGGTATAAATACAGCAGACATGGTCCAAAAGACAACATAAACACCTGCATCTGCAATCTGAATAACTCTTGTAGTGCGACCTTAGTGCGACCTTTGACGGTATGTAAGTGATGCGTCTGCCAGCATCTGTAATATTTTAATATACTGTACAGTGTGGCTGATACAGTACACAAGGCCAGCGTTGGTCAGCTGTGTTGTCTGTCTCTCCGGTAAGACTGAGGTTCGTCCCTGACAGCAGCTACATCCAAACTGTGAAGGTTCAAAGTATATATTGTAGGGCTGGACAGCGAGAAGAACATGTCAGAGTGTACCCTATCATACCAGTAAGGTTTCTCTTTTGTACAATATACCCTGCAGCTCACTTATACTCATGCTATGCTAATTTGTTTAGAATTTCTTTAAAACTAAGTTGGAAAAAAAGCTTATCGTCTCCACAGCTTTGTCATTTCTGTTCAACATTTCAGCACAAGGACAACGAAATATTCACAAAGATAACTCAAACATTCCTGAAAGAGCTTTTTTTTAAACTACTATAAGAAAACTGATCTTCCTAGGCTCATTAGCACTACTGAATTCTTACTACAGCAACTTTGTGGTATAGTGGGAGCTGTGATTACTGTGAAGGTCCCTACTAAAACTCCACATTATGCCATCAAAGACCTGACACTGTTACCTCATCAGATAAGCACTCTTGATAAATCTCATCCTTAAAACGTCATCTCTAGTAATTTACATGCAGGTTTACCAGCTAGACAGTAAATGCAAAAGGTTGTGTAAAGAGTTTTTTCAGTTTTGGGAAGTGATTTAGCTAAAAATGCGGATATAAAAGTAGTTGTATCAAAAACCTCACAATGCCCACGTCACACAGCTGAAGGATATTAATATGTAGCCAACAAATATACAGTGGTAGTGGAAGCCTAATGGAATGTGTGAGAGCATTTCTAATATGTATCTACAACAGCAAAGTTTTGCTATATGAGAAAGAAATACAGTTGTTAAATGCCACATTAAAGCTGTCTGAAAAAATGCCCATAACAATTAATACAAATCAAAGTGTTAAAGGGCCAGTTTACCCAAAACAAAAATACATATCTTTACTCTTACCTGTAGTGCTATTTATGGAGATATAGTGGAACTAGATGGCGCTTGGCTTGTGGTGCTCAGAGTGCCAAAAAATACATTTGAAAAACTGAACAGCAGTGTGTCTTTTGATTGGTTACTCTAGATAATCCACAGACCTTGTTGTGAGCAGTTAAATGTAGGAACTTTTTTCTTTGTACCAAACTACACCCGCACATCTGTGTCACTGTTCAGAAGGAAGCATGCATCTACTGCTAGCTCACCTAGCACCACTGCGCTAGCTCAGGGCCAGGACATTTGCCGTGTCTATTCCTGTGCCAACTCTTTGCCAACTTTCAAGAGCGCAGAGGCAGTTTACGTCTGAGGTTGCTAAGTGACTGTAACCAGCAGCGTATCATAGCCTACTCATACCTGAGTGCATAGCTGATTTTCTTCCAGGCATCATTTTGTAGTGTGTATTAGGTCTAAAATATTGTCCATGGGACAGATGTAAAGCTCTGGCAGACCTGCACTAAAAATGATCAACTTCTTCTCAATATTTATCACAGGCTGAAATTGACAGAAGAGGGTAAAGATACCTGCTGGCTGATTAAGTCTGTTGCTTGTCTCACAACATGTGGTTCACGCTGCTGCATTACAAAAGTTGAACTCTGTTTATGTTGAGGCGCAGCTGAAAAACAGGCGCTTGGGAACACTTGCGCGTCACAATGTTTTTGCTCAAGCATTTGAGCGCCCCTTCCGTGCATCTACATTGTAAATAGTGGATTTGAGGGCTCAAAAAATATGTCACGTGTACGGGCCCCAGCGTTACAGCTCAGCAGAACAGGACGCCAATAATGTTTAAATCTCGTGTCACAAGCACAAACCTCTCGTCCATGAGTAGATGTACACTTCCTTTAGCGCAGTGATATGGTTGATGGGTGTAGTTTGGTAGAAAGAAAATAGTTCCTATATGAAACTGCTCACAACAAGGTCTGTGGATTATCTTGAGTGACCGGATCATGATTTCTGGACAGAGACACTGCTGTTGAGTTATTCAAATGTATTTCTTTTGAAACTGAACACCAAAAACTGAGTTCCATCTAGTTCCATTATATGAAGAGAAGGCAGACATCTCTACAGCCGATATCTCCAACACTCTGCAACTCACACCAAAACAATCTAGACTGATAAACAGCACTACAGGTAAGAGGGGAAAGATATCGTTTTGATTTTGGGGTGAACTGTCCCTTTAATCAAAAAATAATCAGTTGCAGCCCTAGACATTTTACAGCATCTATTTCATGTTGGTGACTTGAATGAAGCTGAGGTGATGACAGAGCCCTAATATGAATAATATTATTAAACTTGAACAGATCTGGGTTCTGTAATGTTAAAATCAGAAATGACAGCAGCTGTGGAAATCTTCTGGACAATATTGGAATAAACTCAATAACAAAGACCAATATCAGTAATGCTGAGCAGCAGCACTGTACTACGATCTCTCTTTAAATCCCAATCCTTTATATCTATACTCTGTATTTCTATTTGAATAGGTCTCCACATACTATATGTATATAATCACTTTTATGAAACAATGCACATTAAGTTTCCCCACACAGCCACCAAAAATGTAAATGCAAAAAAGTACATTAAGACAAAAACAACTCCAAAATCATTACAAAAGAAAAGAAAAAAAAACTTCAAGTACTATTAACAAAGTATAAGTCCACCTGGCAATATTGTTCAGAAGAAAATAATCAAAATATACACAACTCTGCTCCTCTTACTGCCAGCCTCTCTTTTCCTCTCAGGCCGTTCAGTGGCTGACTCTCTAACCTGAAAACAGAAACACACACAAAAAAAAAAAACTAAAAAAAAAAAACTGAAGACCTGGCTCAATAAATGGTTCTCACAGTTTCTACAGGTCTCTGTACGCGGCCCAGATTGTGGCAGAGGCAGGGTGGGCTGGTGTCAACTTGCAGGACTCCCATTTCTGTGGAAAAAGCGTTGTTCTTGATCCATCCAAATATCTCTTGTCTGATTGGATGTTTCAGATTGGAGAGGAGAGAATGATGTTCTGTAGGTGGTACGAGAGAGAATGCCCAAACATGTGACCCAGGTTTGGTGAGTGATTATGTGCACACGCAGCTACAAGGTAAGAAAACTGTTCAGAGGGATGTTCCAGAAGCATGAAAGCGACCCTCTTCTCCTTGTCAGCGGCATCTCCTGTACTGACTCCATAGAAGGCCTGTGGCATTGGTCTGAGTGTGATTCCAGGCCAGTTTGACTCTCCATGTTCCTGATCCCTTGCTGGGGTTTTTCCAGAGGCGCGTCCTGTCCCGGTTGGTGCCGCTCCATCCTGACCTCAGGGCTCCTGTTTGATGTAGTAGCTGCCCGAGCCGTTGCTCTCCTGGTCAGAGGTGCCCTGTGAGAAGGTAAACTCGTCCACCTCGGCCGTCTCCTCCTTCATTCGCAGGAGAGACTCTACAGACGGGGGCAGAGACAGATGAGAGAGAGAACAGCAGTGCAGATGAGCCAGTTGTGTTCATGAACTTTGAGTGAAATGCTGGAGGAGCCTTTGTCTCTGTTCCAGGTGTTAATGTTAACTTCACATGCAAGATGGGCATCAAGATAACTACTTCAAAAAATATATCAAATGAAACAAACATGCCTTGTGACTGCTTCGCAGTGGAAATAAATGTACAGACCTTCACTGACATGAGGGAATATTCATGTGAGAACAATGACAGTGAGGTTGATTTAAGAGTAGGACATGCAGCATCAGCAGCATCCAGCTCCACAGCGAGGCCCTGTGAGTGGGACTCAGAGGACTGTCTTCTGTTAAAAATGCCGTCGAGCCTCAGGAGGCTCGGTGCCGTGCTGGAGTTTTATCATTAGTGTGACGTTACCTGATTTGTGGGTTTGGTGGAGGTGGGTTCGGGGTCGGGGCCGAGAGGGCCCCTGGGCAGGGTAAGGGGGCGGACTCTGCTCTTCGTCCCCCGAGAAGCTGCTCCTCCTCCTGCCTGCCTGACTGAAGGGCCGTCGACCAACCGGAATCTTCCTCTCTAAACACCAAGCCAGACTCGGGTAAGCTACCAGGGGCTTATTACACACAGGGGTTCAATTCAACCAGAACGCGTTCTTGATGTTCAGATGATGTATTGTGAAGCAAAGTCAAAAAGGTTACAGCTTAGGGTGACATTTTAATTTAACCTCACACTGTTGTCACTGATATGCCCATCTGAATAAGCCCCTGGTAAGCTGTAATCAGACTGCCAGACCCAAGGAAGCAGATACACTGAACCATGAACAAGGCTACAGCAACTGAACCTAACGGATGTGGCTGCCAATATTTCAATTATTTAACATTACTAAAATTTTCATTTTCCATTTGCATGCCAATGGTATGACAAAATTAAAACAAAAGTAAAAATCCAATTTTCATTTTTATGTCTAAAAATCATCATCAAAAGGAGAATAATAAAACTTTCCACCTTACACCTAAGCATAACATTGCCATAAGAAAAAATTTACTGAACAAGATTTCTTTTTTTGCAAATTGGAAGACAATGTGCAACAGTGACCTTGTTTAAATTACACTTTTGAATAATCTCCTGGTTTTTGCTAATTTGTAGTAAAAGTAAAATGGAAATGGTCTTTTCAGTGGTTATTTTTTTAATCATGGTCAACTTATAATGTTGGACTTTGACCAAGCGGCAACCCCCAGAGCTGAAAAATTAAGCCAACGCACCTCAAAGGTCGACCTCACCTGAGCACTGTGGGGTCACACGACTATAAATGCTCCGAATACAGAAAATAAGAAGAATAGAGGCAGAGGGCAGAGTCTCTGCAGAAAAAAACATCACCACACACTGAGAGTGGGTAAGTGATGATAGAGGGATTACTGCTGTATGAGGCTATACGTTGTTTTTAGAAAGCTAGCAGCTAGCGTTAGAGTTAGCTCCACCCCCTCATCAAAATATCATCACTTCTGGCTCCAAAAATCCAAGACGGCAACGACCAAAATGCCAAACTGAAGGCTTCAAATTGGGAATCCACACACAAATGGGTGATGTCATGGTGGCTACGTCCATTATTTCATTCAGTCAATGACTTAGACAGATTTGACAAAAGATCCTTCTATTACAGGAATTTTCATTAGAAAAAAACTAAAATTAAGACATAAGTCATAATCGTATGTAAAAGTTAGTTCATTTTCAAGTTTAAATAAGGATGAGAAAATGAAACTTTTATGTGGTGGTTGTTCTCTGAAGCCTCTTCATAAAAAATACAAACATTGCCATGAAAGGTCAGTTTCCATTCGATTAGAAATGAGCTGGTATTATAATTCAAATTCAAAACATCACTTTGCAATAATATTTTCCAGTTTTGGTTGCACAAGTCCATTACACATTCAATTTCATGATCATTATGGCAATGTTATATTTATGAGTACGCAGAAAACTTAGTGATTTAAACCTTTCATTTTAATTTGCAATTATGCATTTTTGACCATGAAAGTGCAAATTGGATTTTACTCATTTTATTTGGATTTTGTCAAACACACCATGCACACAAATAAAAAAATGACATTTCATTTTGAATAAATGACTTCATTTTCGTATTGGCAGCCATTCTGCTCTCAAACCCCTGAAGTAGCTCAAACACTTTGCACCCAAGTGTGCAGGCTATGTGTTAATAACCATCCCACTGAAAAGGGAAAGGGCAGAACGTTCGTCTTTCTACAACATCCAGCAGTGTGACACATCAAGTCCGGTGAAAATATTCTTGACACACCGAGCAGATGATCTGACAGCAGCAGAGTTTCCACCACAAGTGTAGCCAGTGACAATAAGAAGAAGAGGAAAGGAGAAGGCGGAGGAGGGAGTGGAGCGAAACAAATCCACAGTGAAAGAAGGATTACTCACTTTTCTTTTGGCCTTTGTACTGCTGGGCCTTTTTCTTCTGCTTGGGCACAGATTGAGGCATTTCTCTGTTACCTGAGGGAAGACCATAAGACAGGAAGCTATGAGACATTTGCAGACAGACATTATAAAATGCTACATACAAGTAGCATGCCTGGGGAAGTCTGTGGGTTAGAACTCTGCTAATGCATTCCATTGAGCTGCCTGTGTGCACCCCTTGTTCATGTGTAAGACTCCAGTTGTATGCTCAGTGCTTCACAAACATGCATCTTCATTAAACAAGTTTAGCACTTCTGCATAAAACACAAACACAGGTGTGTGTACACCGGCAACTCAACAGAAATGCATTAGCAGAATTCAAATGCACACACTTCCATGTGCAGGTGTTTTAAATCATAATGTAGTAAAAATGGATGTATTTGGAAAGTGCCGAGCACACAACTGGATGAATGAGACTTCAGTAATACTGCACTGAGTTGTGTGAGAGTTTGTAAACACAATTTTGATATAGTTTTCTGTTGTTAAACACGGAACCCTTTTACTGCTATTCATCTAGAATATTTTTCCGTTTTCAGATTCTTTGTCCACTGTGGAGACAAGCCAGAAAAACAAAGTTTTCTTCACACAACACACACAGGGGGAGTATTTAATATAAAAATGGTCATTTTGTGGGTGAGTGTTCTGTTAAAGTAATGTATTTTGTTCTGTAATGGCTCTATTAAAACATGACAGAACCATTATGACTAAAGCTGCTGCGTGTATGATATCTGGCACCTTGTTTATGAGAGGGAGCCCCATTTTTTTCTCACCATGATGGCAGCACACTGTTGGAGAACAGCAGCAAGTTAGAAAATAATGATATCTATTTGTAATGATATTTACCTCTGGGGCTTGATTAATGGCTACCGTGAGCATGAGGGGCGCTCGACCCCTCTTCTCATTCGTCAAATCAACCCTGTGGACCCCCTAATGCATTTACTCACCAGTGTCATCCTTAATTGGACCGTCTATTTTTATAGCTTACAAGCAGGTTGTGACTCTAATTTAATTCCTTTGTGCTTGTTCCTTTGTTTAGTGTTATGCTGGATAGTTGATCTGAATGTAAGCTACAATTATACTGTAGGGAAGACATGTCCAAAGTCTAGTCATCTGACTGTATATAAAGATGGACAACGGGTCTCCACTTACCCCCACTATACTAAAAAGGAAGACAAAATACCCCGGACAGGGCCGCTGCCTTCTTGCACTGGTGATGTCATTTGGAGCCAGTTTGAGTTCTGACCCATATACCCTTCCAGCTCATCGCGAGCAGCACCATTAATAGTGAAGACACTGCCTGGCACACAGAGCTGTCAGTCATGACCTTAATCTACCCCCTTTTTTATCATCAAGTTTCTAGTTATAACCAAACTTATCAGAAAAACAAACACTTGAACATCAGCATGATAAGAACTACCTAACATGACAGAATCCATCTTTGGGAAAGATTTATTTGATGTGTACTTTGAGTTTCTAGTTTGGCCCATGTCCCATCCTCTAAAATAGAGGGGGTGGGGTTTATGACTAATACTGCAGCCAGTCTTCAGGGCGCCATCGAGATGTTTTGTCTTAACTTTTTGGGAGCTGTCATGTCCTCCATCTTTATACAGTCTATGGGCATGACTATCATACAGGTGGAGCTAATGACTTTTCCTAAACAGATGGTAAACAAGCACATGAACGGTCCCTAACAGTAGACATTTTCTGGTAGGTAGTAAACATGGCCATAGCAAAGAAGCATTAAATCATCAGTGAGGGCTACTGCTTTCAGGAACTGTGGAAAGTTGAATGCTTTTCACTGATAGTTGAATAGTTGTGTTCGTCTTATTTGTATGTGATTTTTTTAACAACCCATAAGATGTGAGAGGGAGTTGGCCACCAGTTATTTTTTGCAGTATCTCATCTGGCCCCCAATCAAAAAAGTTTAGACAATCACTGCGATGAAATGCATCATGGTCTTACTCTGTGAGGCGGGGGGTTGGAGCTGGTAGCCCGTCAGCTGACACCAGCCCACAGGGTAGAGGTCAGGTGACTCGCAGTCCACCCACTGGTCATACTCATCCTCCCAGCCGTCAAAGTGGATCCTCAGTAGCCGGTGCACAATTCTTGTCACCGTGGCAACACACACCAGCCGCGGCTCCATTAGATCAACAGCCTCCAGCTTCATGCCTTGCCGGAAACCGTGATTGGGAACCTCCTACAGGATGCAGGAGAGTTAAGAAAATAATTTAACTAATTTACATAAATTAAAAGCACACACATTAGCAAATAGTCAGCTAGCTATCAAAATGACTTGAAACTTGCCCACCATCAGTGCAATCCATAGTATACAGAGGAGGAAATGATACTGAGGCAAGAAGAGCAAGACAGAGAAGAAAAGTGGATACTGCTACATCATGGAATCAACCTGCTGCATCAGCTGCTGGTGTCGTTATACCACACACCAAACTCTGCTTTCATCATATATGTGAATAGGACATTTTGTAGCCACCAGTAGGGGAGTCAAAACAGGGCAGTGATGCACTGGATAAACCTACACGTATGACAAGCTATCCTGATTCTATGGGACAGCTGGCAGTTCGGGATCATGGGCAGTTCCGGTGTGACATAATAACGACGTGTTACGCGCGAAACTCTGCAGAACATTCAAAAAGTAGCTGCTAAATCAAAGGAAGAACAGTGCAAAACTGTCCAGAAATTGGGCAAACAATGAAGTACATGTTACACTAGAGGCATATGCTGTTGTGTTACATGTCACGCCTCTTTTGCTTCTGCAATGCTGGCATCCTGTCTAAAAGCAGCGAGCAGCAGCAGCAACCCACTGTCCCAACACTGGCGCACCATGAAGGCGTAAACAGAGGGCTCGGCTGGAAGGAGCACCTGCTGCAGCAAGCGAACGTAACATCTGTGGTCATTTTGACTTGACCAGCAAACTTCACTACAAGCTGATTGGCTGTAGAAACAGGTGGTGTTCTTTACATTATAAAACCAGCCTCCAGCGATTTGACCAGCTGAGTTGCAGGTGACACCATCAGCCGGCTTGAGTCGAGCTCAGACAGCCAGTTCGCACCGCTGCAACTTTTCTCTGCAACGTTCTAAAGTGGTTTTGTCTCGTCGCGAATCATTGGTCTGAACTGGGCTTTACAGGGACACAGTTAAGTAGACAAAGGTGTACACCAGTTTTTTCATTACAGGTAAAATCGGGTTTTGGTGACCAATAACAGTAACAAGTGTTTGCATAAAAACTTGAGTAAAGCCAGATTTGTCACAAACATATTGTTGGTGTTACTGCAAAAGTGAAAGCAACAGGAACACCTCCCACACAACTAAACATGATGGTGCTCTGTTTACCTGCTGCTTTCTGTTTTGAGATGTGGTAGTATGGAACCCTGTTGCTGTTATCAGTAACCATAAAAGTAATACCAGCAGACTTTTGAACTCAGAATGAGAAAATCTTATCACACACAAAGAGGAGAAACCAGTCATAAAGCCTACCTTGTTAAAGAGCTTGACGGGAGCAGCTATTGAACCTGATTCTCTGAGGTAGTCAAACCATTTAAATGGCAGTTTAGTGTACCCTGGGGATCAGAGTCAGTGTTGAGACCAGAACATTATGAAACCATAAACAAGAAGATGTTATCAGACTACTTCTTACCAACAAATTCACCTAAAGAGAAATGACATTCAAGTATAATGTGGTATAGCATAGTATAGAGGCTCTGTATGGAAGATCTAAAGTGCCAAAATAAAAATGCAAAGCACATTCATAAGTGTTCATCAGGATGTGCAAGGGAACAGGTTCTTTTTTGAGATAGAGACACATAGACCCTTTTATAGCATCATTAAAATATCTGCGTTTTGCCCCAGCCATCCAGAGGAGTTAGTAAGCTTTAAACATTTAATTAAAACTGTTATCAGATTCAAAATGTCTGGTATGCATGTTCAGTTGTCAGAATTGATATTCAAATAGTAGACTCAGTTTTTACAGAATGCCAGCACGATCACAACTGTTTCGGAGCAACAGGTGTTTCTGTTTAACACGAGAGTGTGTTAACTGGTGACTGCTGAATGCATCATGGTTACTTGTAGCGACAGCAGCTGTTACAAACACAGACAGACCATGCAGGTGTCCTTGAAGAAGCCTTCAGTTTTACTTATATCTATTTTAAATACATACTTGTCTCAGCGTGAATTATCTAACGCCAATCATTTACATAAGTTACTACGAGCAACCACAAACACATTCAGCCCAAAGTCACCAGGTAATGTGGTCACTTGATAAAGCCAAAAACCACCAGTGTCTATGGCTGCAATCTATTAAACGTGTTGACTCTTACTGGACTGTGGACACAATCAGGGATTATCGTGTAACAATAAAACACAGACAGGATTCCTGTTTGCGTAACAACTGTATCATCAAGCTCTGAACTATGCCACCTAGCAAGCCAGCAGGTACAAGTCTCTCTTAGGAACATAGCCTTTTGGTTTAATAATTATAGCCAAAGCCTCATAGATGGTGGTCTTGTGTATTTGTCTTTGGCTGGGGAAGATTTCTGATTTCAAGACACAAAACTCTGCATCCACAGATAACATAGTCTGAACCATCTAGTGACTTGTATGCTAGTAATTTCTCTTCGGTGCACACACTAGGTTTCTCTATCAAAAACATGTATGTATTTGGCCACCTAATATTGGGCCTATTGCTATTGTCATCTACCCACTTACTACAAGTACACATATATCTGGAAGTCAGTCACTGTTCGTCAGAGTCAATTTATTTAGATAGCATTGGGATCTTTGGTGGTTAATGCTCTTGCGTAGCTTAACAAGCTGTTATACATCATCATACAGTGCCTGGCCAAAAAAAAAGTCACCACCAAAAGAAAAGGTCATACACTCTAATATTTCGTTGGACCGCCTTTAGCTTTGATTACGGCACGCATTCGCTGTGGCATTGTTTCGATAAGCTTCTGCAATGTCACAAGATTTATTTCCATCCAGTGTTGCATTAATTTTTCACCAAGATCTTGCATTGATGATGGTAGAGTCTGACCGCTGCACAAGGTACACAAGGCACTGTCTCATGCTCCCTGAACCAGTCTTTCACAATTTGAGCCCGATGAATCCTGGCACTGTCATCTTGGAATATGCCCGTGCCATCAGGGAAGAAAAAATCCATTGATGGAATAACCTGGTCATTCAGTATATTCAGGTAGTCAGCTGACCTCATTCTTTGAGCACATACTGTTGCTGAACCTAGACCTGACCAACTGCAGCAACCCCAGATCATAACACTGCCCCCACAGGCTTGTACAGTAGGCACTAGGCATGATGGGTGCATCACTTCATCTGCCTCTCTTCTTACCCTGATGCGCCCATCACTCTGGAACAGGGTAAATCTGGACTCATCAGACCACATGACCTTCCATTGCTCCAGAGTCCAATCTTTATGCTCCCTAGCAAATTGAAGCCTTTTTTTGCGGTTAGCCTCACTGATTAGTGGTTTTCTTAAGGCTACACAGCTGTTCAGTCCCAATCCCTTGAGTTCCCTTCGCATTGTGCGTGTGGAAATGCTCTTACTTTCACTATTAAACATAGCCCTGAGTTGTACTGTTGTTTTTCTTCGATTTGATCTCACCAAACATTTAAGTGATCGCCGATCATGATCATTGAGGATTTTTTTCCGGCCACATTTCTTCCTCGAAGACGATGGGTCCCCTCTATCCTTCCAGTTTTTAATAATGCGTTGGACAGTTCTTAACCCAATTTTAGTAGTTTCTGCAATCTCCTTAGATGTTTTCTCTGCTTGATGCATGTCAATGATTTGACCCTTCTCAAACAGACTAACATCTTTTCCACGACCACGGGATGTGTCTTTCGACATGGTTGTTTAGGAAATGAGAAGCAACTCATTGCACCAGTTGGGGTTAAATAACTTGTTGCCAGCTGAAAGATAATCGCCCATGCAGTAATTATCCAATAGGAGGCTCGTACCTATTTGCTTAGTTAAATCCAGGTGGCGACTTTTTTTTGGCCAGGCAGTGTACTTCCACTGCTATTTTGTCTGTGCAGCCCTATGTACACCATCACTGTTCACAAACTCTAGAAGGGTCTATTGGCCATGTGCCAAAATGAAAAACTATTTCTAATCACAGCTTGGGGGCAGGTCGATAGGCAGAGCTTTTCATCACTGTCACAAGCTGGTTTCAGCAATGACAGACAGCCTTTTATATTCAAACAACTTCCTGTGGCTAACCAGCCGGAGGTACATTACTATCGACTGTACATTTAGTTATATTTCTGATTACTGTTTTAAGGGATATCAATACAGCTGTTGTGTGAGTATACTGTGGGAACAAAGCTCCCCTGCCTCTCTAACTAATGCTGGTGCTTTGTATGTACCATTGGCAGGTCTGAGCCCCTCTGGGGGGAAACTGAAGCCAATGCCAATGAGCCAAAATTCTGCTGTTCCTAAAATGGCCATTCTAGGCTGGCTGCAAAAGCAAGTCAGCCACCACAGACACCCATGTTAAAATGCCCAACTTTGCAGAAATAAACATGGTGAGAGCCTCGTACAAAAAAGGTTTAGATCTCTGAAGTTTATTTTCCTGTTCATAACAACTGTTTGTGGGGTGAATTTTTATATAACCCTGATTTCACAAAAGTTGGGACCCTGTGTAAAATGTAAATAACAAAATGTAATAATTTGCAAATCCTTTTGACCTATATTCAGTTGAATACAGTAGAGAGACGAGATATTTAATGTTCAAACTGATAAACTTTATTTCTTTATGTTAATGTACTCTCATTCTGAATTTGATGCCTGCAACACGTTCTGAAAGTTGGAACAGGGGCAACAAAAGCAATAAAAGTTGTGGAATGTTCAAAAAGACCATGTGTCACAGTCCAACCATTTAAGAACGTTTGTCAACGCACAGTTGCAAGGAATTAAGGATTTTACCATCTACAATCCATAACATCATCAAAACATTCAGAGAATCCGAAGAAATCTCTGCATGTAGGATGTAAGGCTGAACACTAATAATGAACGCCCATGACCTTTGACCCCTCAGATAGCACTGCATTAAAAGCCAACATGATTATATAAAGGATATTAGCACATGGGCTTAGGAATACTTCGACAAACCACTATCAGAAAACACTGTTTGTCGCTGCATCTACAAATCCAAGTTAAGACTCCATGCAAAGTGAAAGACATATATCAACAACATCCAGAGATACTGCAGACTTCTCTGGGCCTATTTCCAATTGTTTTTGGAAATCGTGGACGGTGTGTCCTCCAGGCTAAAGAGGAGAAGGACCATCCAGATTGTTACCAGCTCAAAGTTATAAGCCAGCGTCTGTGATGGATGTCATGGGTAACTTGCACATCTCCGTAAATGCTGAAAAGTACATACAGGTTTTGGAGCAACATATGCCGCCATCCAGGTGACGTCTTTTTCAGCGATGTCCCTGCTTATTCCAGCAAGACAATGAGACACATTCTGCATGTGTTCCAACAGTGTGGCTTCAAAGTAAAAGAATGCGGGTACTAGATTGGCCTGTCTACAGTCCAGACCTGTCTTGCTATGGAAATGTGTGACACGTTATGTAGCGCAAAATACAACAACAGGACCTCGGACCGTTTAGCAACTGAAGTTGTATATCAAGAAATAATGGAAAAGAATTTCACTTTCAAAACTTTGAAAATAAGTGTCCTTGATTCCTGAAAACTTACTGTGTTTTTTTTTTTAAAGAAACGTTGATGTCACAAAGTGGTAAACATGCCCTTGCTCTACTTTATTGGAACATGTTACAGGCATCAAATTCAGAGAGTGTGTTTTTACAAAAAAACAATAGTTTATCAGCTTGAATATTAAATATCTTGTCAGTACTGAGTTCAGTTAATTAAATGTCCAAAAGGATTCAGAATCTTGTTCGTGTCCTAACTTTTCTTGGAATCGGGGTTGTGTAACTCACCCATTTACATTTTATCAGGACTTAAGATTACACATATTTAAGGGTGGGCTGTCATTTAAGTGTCATAACAATCCATGAGTCAGCTCCACCCTCCACCCATTCTATGGTCACTACTGGCTCAAAAAGAAAAAAGAAATGCAAAACTTGAGGGTTCAAAAACTTTTCAAACTCTTGGTTGACATCATGGTGGCTATGTCCATTATTTTTATACAGTCTGCGGTTTTCATTTCATAATGACAAAGTAAATGCATATATAAAAAGGAAATATATATATACATATATATATATATATATATATATATATATATATATATATATATATATATATATATATGTATATATCACAATGTGAACCGTATTTGACTAAATTTCTTTGTTTGATTGGTTTTATTTTGGCATTTTAAATCTTCCATAACTCTGTGGTCCTCTCAATGGGATCAAATGCCGGTTTACATTTATTAAGAGCTCAAAGAAACAATGATCAGAGTGTACAGTACCTCTAGGGGGCGTGAGTTCAATGTTGTTGATTTCACAGAAGCCGACAGGGTAGATGGAGGGGGAGGTGCCATGGTAGCAGAACCAGTCTGATCCATCCACTGCCTCCGAACCGTCGATCCCGATCATGAGGTACCCGTCTGCCAACACCTACAGAAAACCACAATAGCTGGAGTCAGTCTGAAGCGGCTGAGTCAAAGGCATTTGGGCATAAACAACAAGAACTAATCCTTTTATTCCGCATTAATGTCAGTGTGATGAAATGTTTGCAGAGTCCAGAAACGCACTGACCTTTCTTACAGTGGCTACACATATAGCTGAGAGGTTGAGGGGGTCGATGGCTTCTAACTTCATCCCGTCTTTGAACCATTCCCCACTCTGGTCCACATCTCTCACCTGATACACATTCAGACACAAAAAGACAAATAGAGGATTATTATTTGAATGAGGATCGAAAATGTCATAATAATGACATCATTTAGACACGTATAAAACTGCTACTCTACCCAGCAAGCATTTTTTGGTTTAAAAAACGTCTAATAGTCGTCTACATGAAGACCTGACGTCTAGGCTAAATCACGGCTGAATTTGGGCTGTCAGTGAGAATTTGGTAGACGTCTAACTACAGCCAAAGTGTAGATGTGATCAATTATACAGCTATGTAGAGACCATGTCCAAAAAATGGAGATAAACATATTTTAACGACTGTTGACTCTCCATATGTGATTGAATATCATACGTCACGCCATCTGTAATGGCGAAAATTACATTTAATCAGTTTCAAAATTAAATCGGCTAGATTTGGGTTACATGTAGCTAGACTAAATCGGAGCTAAATATAGCCAATGCGTTTAAATCACGACTACTGCTTGCTGGGTAGGGAAGTCTCACATTTTTAAAGGGCTGTGGAAAACAGTCAAATAGATTAGATCTAAATGTCTACCAGTTTTTTTACTCATACAGAAGAAGTTAAATACCAGGGCCCTGTTAGCCTAACTGTGGTTTAACATTCCGTTATCAGGCGAAACTAATCCTGTCAATTCTCATCCATTGTGTGTGGTTCCTTGAAAACAGTTTGATGAATGATTTGTTAATCATGGATGACGTTATTGTGAGTAACAGTGTGCTCTTAATTTGAAATAAAGGCAACATTAGAGTTCAAGACAAGGTAGGTGTGTTGGGAGCCCTCCTAGCAAGCACTGGGACAACAGATTGAGGAACACAAGTCTCATTTTGTGTGTGTGTGTTCCTGTGTTGTTACAGGCATTATTTTGTTTTGGCTTTTCTTTTAGCTTTTAGTTTGTTCTAGCTTCCATGATTGGTGAGGTTCTCCTCGATGGACATACAAGATATTTCAGTGATATTTATGAGCCTGTGATGGAAATGAAACTTAACTAAAATCTCTCAAAAGGCAGTTTTAATCGTGCAGAAAATAATTAATATCTTAATAAGATTTAGTGTTCCAGTGATAAATTTCCATTCTGATGGCAAATTAAATACCATACGCTTTTGCTTTAAGCTTTGAAGAACCAAAAAATCCAGGCTACAGCTGGATACTGATTGCTTTTATTGTCAATTTATCTGTTGATTATTGTGTCAGTTAACTGAATAGTTGTTTGGTCTATGAAATATCAGAAAATGGTAAAAAAAATATCAATCAGTCAGATCACTCTCAAAACCAAAGACGAAATCCTAAAATGTCTTGTTTTGTCCACAACTCAAAGATATTCACTTTACTGACAAAGAGGGGTAAAGAAACAAGAAAATATTCACGTTTGAGAAACTAGGATCAGAGAATTTTGGCTTCTTTTCATAGAAAATTACTCAAACCTTTTAATTGATCATCAAATTAGTTGACTGTTTATTTTATAGTTGACAATCAAATGATCTTTGCAGCTCTAATCCAGACTTGTCAAATCATCATCTATTTAGAATAACATGGTTATCCATGTATGAACCACAGTGCCCAGCTATGCAATGTCTGATAATGACATACCTGCATACCAATGCACAGTTGTAAGACTCTTTCTTAAAAGAGGAATTTAGGGTAGAAAAAACAAATAAAAAAAATAATAAAACACAGTTGCTCTGTACTACCTTCTGGAAGAACGGTGCAGGAGCATCAACTTGACCCTCAGTTTTCTTCGTAGCATCTGAAAAATACACAGGACAGATCAAAGTTACTTGCCTGGGCTAAAGATGCTTCAGCAACATACATGCTTTAGAGCATAAAACCGCACTGAGCATTAATACCAAGCGTCAGGGGTGAAATATGAAGCCAACACCCAAAGACTGCAGTTCCTTGAATGGCCAATCTCTATGGACCCCTATGAACATGTTTACAGCCTGGTACGAAAAAACAGTTTCAGTCTCTGTAGCTAATTCCCCCTTCATGACAGCTTTACAGGGGTAAATTTTTATGTAACTCATCTGTTCATAGTCAAGTCCTAAAGTTACACATAAATAAGTGCAAGCCACTTTGAGTGACGGGCTGTCTGCTGACAGTGTCCTCTGATTTTCAGTCACATCTACCCCTAACTCCTCCACAACTCCAACTTTTTGCCCCAGTATGGTCACTTCTGGCTCCAAAAAGCCAGAATGGCAGCGCCCGAAACCTCGAAGTTGAGGCTTCAAAACAGTAGTCCGCAAACCAGTGGGTGATGTCACAGTAGCTAAGTCCATTATCTTTACAGTCTATGAGTGATACTCAACTTGGCCCAGAACGGGGTTGCAGGTGGCCTGCAGACCATTTTCTACTTCACAATTAAAATAAATCCATTCACACTAGGAATTTTTATTTTGTATTTTGAATGCAAATAAGGTGCCAGATTGCAATAAAAATAGTATAAAATTATTATTATAAAATATATATCAATAATTGTTTATTAACTGGCCCCATGCCTTCTGTCATTTTACAAAAGTGGCTCCCAGTCAAAGCAAGTCCAGCATCCCTGAATTAGAGCCTACAGACAGTAGAAGCTGAGAATGAGCTGAGTTTCAGGGAACACGGTGTAACGAGAAAAGAAATTGACTGGATCCGATATGAGCAGAAGAGTAATTGTCATTAACAGACAGCAGCTACAATGCTTTTAGTTACAGCACTTGAACGTCAGTGCAGATTTTAAACTGCAGCCTAAAATAAAGTTTTTCTAGAGCTAGTATCAATTTTCTCGTCAGTACTACTCAACATGTGAAATCAGTTGTAAATGTCTTCTGTGTCCCTGACAAAGCATTTTCACATCAGAGAAAACCACGATGATATCAATATGGATATGTTGGCTTTGGCTTAGACACTGCAGGGTGAGCATGAGCCCTGTATTTATTAAGAATCAACTGAATGTCAAGCATCCTTCTGCCATGAAGCAGTCCCCAACAAATGCATCATTTCACTAAAAACCAGGTCATCAAGTGACCAGCTGTTTTGAGAAATAACTAACCTGTTGTGAAAAATGAAACTACATTAGTTCTGAGTTATTTTAAAGAGGTTTACATCACTGTACATTTCTGTTGTGTCAGAGAGCCACAGGGTGGGGAAGGGAAAAAGCATTGACAGACAGAATTTGTTGACATTAACAAAAATATAGAATCTCACCAGCATTATCCTTTAAAGCTTTTTCTTATTGTTAAACTTGTTACATGCTGAGTGATCAATACATTATAATCCCGCTAATAGCAAAAACAGAAACAAATTAAATATGCCAAAAACAATACATATCTTTAAATACAGTATTCAACATCTTCACTGTTTTGCACCCTCTGTGTTTGTCACACTCTGCTTACTCTGCAACATTCTACACAAGCCCCAGTGTATTTCCTGTTGACATGTTTGTTAATGCCGAAGCTGACAGGAAGTAAACAGACGCCAAAGCTGTTGCCGTCCTAAAACCCTAGACACAAACACTGCTTATACGTAAGTGTTACTGGCTCCGATCAAACTCACCAGATCGTTTGAAGCGGTGTCCAATGCTGCGCGACCAGCCTATATTATGGATGAGGGGGCTGTACATGTGGCACCAGAAGTCGTCTGACCCGTCCTCGCTCTCCTCATAGACCAGCCTGAGGCGGCCTCCGATTACCTGCTCCACCAGCGCCACCCGTGTCCGGCACAGGTAGTTCTTATCCACCACCTCTACCCGCATCAGCTTCTTAAAGGGGAACTGCATGTTCTCATGTACCTATGGTGACATATCATGCATGAATATAACAAAGACAAAGGATTGAATAATATCATAGTGGGTGCTTCTGGGATGAATTTAAGTCCAACATGAACAAATATTTAAAGTCAACGTAAAATACGTTTTTCAGATCCTTTCTGAAATCTTTTAAATCATCACATATGGAAATGATTATGTTAAAAATATAAGCTACTGTCTTACTCAGATTTAAAAAAATTGGAACTGGCTATCAAAAACAGTATCGTTAAAATTTTGATGCATTTGTGGGTCTCACCTTGGCATTAAAGTCAGGTGGCAGTGTTTTAGCTCCAGTGAGACGCTTCACAAGAAAGACTTTCCAGTTAGAGTACTTATGCTGTATGCCTGCAAGAAAAAAATAACAGCAACAACAATTACCACCAACCACCCAAGTACAAAACTGTCAAGACATTTGGCACATGACTCACTTTTTGGAGGTACAAGAGGTTTGCCACTTGAGGCGCACCATCCCACTGGGTGCACCTCAGGGATGCAGAGATTACACCAAAAGTCCTTACTGGTGTCGTTGTCAAAGCCCTCATACCGCAGGAGAGCCTTGAACCCTACACAACAACAAAAAACATGGTTGTTCTGACTGCTCATTCTTGACACTGGATGCAGTCAAACCAATGTCCACTCAAGGTCCAACTGCTTGCCTTAATAGACGTATATTTACCCTATCACATGGTCATCATCCGATGCAGTATGCTCGGTTGCTCAGTATTCATACCAGTGTGTATTCAATCAGTGTGGATTATGTGCGAGTCAGTGTCCAGGGCTCGAAATTAATGCACATCAGTGCATTCGAGCTGTGGACAAATTCTCAGCCCTACATACATCAATCCACATGACATGGTACAGAAAATACATTGTACAACACACTGCTACCACTAGATCATCATTGGGTATAATAAACTGTGACTTAAAGGGTTTCATCGTGTTTATTTTACATAAAATTTGGGTAAAAATGTTGGACGCTTAATTTATTGAAACCTGAAAAAGGCCACAGTCATGCCATAACATGATTGAACTGGCTGGTTCTTGCTCCCTGTTGAGACAGATGCTGGATATCTTTAGGTCTGACCAGCTGTGGCCGTTGCGGAAGTGCCAGGAAAAACGGACAAAATTCCTATTCACACTGCCTTTTCAAGGCAGGAATTTCATGCCGTTATGCCAACTCGCCAATCGTGGAATGGGGGTACAAAGTTGTCTCGCCTTTAAACCTGCATTGGAGTTAATGACAGCGCCGAAACAGCATCTGCACAAACTCCTTTGACAGAAACTGTAATTTCACCTCAAAGAACACAGTGAGTTGCTGGTCAACTGCTGTTTCTGATCGATTAGTTAGTTCCTGTTATTATGTGACTTTCGGAACCAGACTAACGTGGTGTCCACAGCAGCAGGCTAAAGTGCTTAGCTTATTTGCCCCAGTGTGTGCTTCTCCAAACTAGGAGCATGCTGATCATCGTCCACTGTAGATAATACACTGGCTATGGACCTATAAATTAGTTTTTTCAGTACAAATGCAGAATTATATTTGAATCTCAATATGTACCTGGTTAAATAAAGGTTTAATAATAAAAAAATAGCCCCATCTTCCACCTCCAAGCTCAAATCTTCCAAGCTAACACTTTTCCTCTTTCTCCATGCTTACACTGTCAGTTATGGGGTTAAGTGAGGGGAGGACATCAGCACTCTACCAATTTCACAGCTTTTTGGAAAACATGGAAAAGAAGGAAGATGAACCTGCCCTTAAGTTATCTAAAGAAGCAGCCTTACCTGCTAGCTTAATGATTTCTGCTATCCAGTACACTTTAGTGGAGAGGTTGGTGTCAGAGTTGGGCACTTCGATCCTCACTCCTTCTTCTATGTCTCCCCAGCATGTCCCCATAGGGACCTGAAGCAGAGAGGAAGTCATGATTTTATTCATTCAAGAAGCCAACAGATGTAGTCTCTACCTATTTAACTCCAGTCTTTACTTACATGCTTGAAACAGCTGACTGGAGCTCCGATTGTGTTATTGCTACAGATATAGCGACCCCAGTCAAAGCTCTCTGCAGGGACCACTGTCAGGCACAGGAAACAGTGTAAAACTGTATTATATCTTAACAGAGCAGCATTGTTACCCTATTAATACTGTTTTTTGTTAACATACCTGCTTTTGATTTGGCCTGGTTCTGCTGACTTGCTTGGTACTGGGCGTAAGCAGCCAGCTTCGCCATGAGAGGCTGTTTTTGTAAGACTTTTGCCTTTTTTGTTGGTGGTTTGCCCTTGCAAAATTGACACAGACATCAATATTTGTGTAATAATATGGGTTTAATCTTAAAACATTTGTTGTAGTGGTCTTACAGTGCAGTTACCTGGAGTCTTGCCAAGATGCTAGCTTTTTTGGAATTCGAGGAATAACTCCTAGAACAGGACACGCTGCAGAAGCGCTTGGTTTTTGAGTAAAAAGCATCTCGTACTCCAACCATCCCACACATCTCACAAGTGGCTGAGAAACAGAGACCACGAAACAGACACATATAATCCGTTAAAATCATCAACGTGCTGACGAATTCTCACACGCAGGATTATATTCCACAGGACCACAAAAAGCATGTTTCAGAAACATTCCCATGTACTGACCCATTCCAGCCTTGCCATCAGGGTAAGTGTAGACTTGACCATTGTTCTTGATGATGGGCAGACTAGCAGGGATGGAAGGCACCACCTCATCCTCGCTGTCCTCTGAGCTGGAGCTGCTGGTAGACTCCTCGCTGCAGCTGTCATAGCCATCAAACATCCCGAACGAGTCTCTCCGCTTCCGCTCTGAACGTGGGGTGCGTTCAGCCTGTGCAATCAAGGAAATGACAAAAAGACAATCTGAATGAAATTAATACTTTAAGGCAGCAACTACCAATTATGAATTTTTCACACACAGCTTCCCAAAATTGAAGGCGATATCTTTAAATTTCTTGTTTGTCTCGAAGTTAAAGGCATCAATTGTGTAAATAGATTTTACATTATTTTATTTTTATTTTATCTAATTTGTATTTTTGTAATATTTTTTTATCCTTTTTTAACACTCAATCACTTTCCCTCCTTTTTTCTTTAACTTGCTTCTGACTCTTGAGCTGCTGTAACGTGTGAACTTCCTGGATGTGGGATGAATTAAGTTTTGTAAAGTCAATAAAGTCTTAAAGTTGTCTCTGACAACCACCCAGAGCCCAAATATATCTTTGTAGCTTCATACACGTGGGTCGAACAAGTGTAATATGTAGTTGAGAACAGCTAAATATGAAGCAGCTTTAAGAAATGAAAACATGGATCATGCTAATGAAAGACATAGGTATTTAGAGAGTCACTCCTAACCCTAAGGGTGTCGCTATCATAAATCAGTTATTGTAAAGGGAAGCATATTGGATATATACTCTCAACTCCTTGGAGCCACGTGTTCAATGAGGCATTAGATTTTAGTCATTTTTTGTGAGTTGTACTTGAACCTACATTGTTTCTGTGCAAGTGACCTCTAATATAGGTAAAGTTGAGGCACTTAACTCCTCTTGGAACAAGCCCTTTCCCTCCGCTTCCTTACTGACACAGGTTTATTTTATATCTACTCACTACTCTACTGTTTTCTACTAGTTTTTGATCATGAGAATATTCACATATTTTGTACTTGACATTTGTAGTATCTTTATGCAGTCTGAATCAACTCATCATCTGTTGTACTCTTATATTAACTGTATCTCATTATCTTATGAAATGTAGTATTTATGAGATGAATGTTGGGTGGTAGAATTACACTTGCTATTGACTTTATTGTTAGGCTATGTTATGTGTTGTGTTATGTTATTGTTAGGTCATCGTTCTTAGATACTCTTAGAACAGGCAATGGTTTTTAAAATAGTTAATTATTCTAATTATTTTTATGTTTTTATTAGTAACTACTGTGCATTCGCAGTTTTTCTCTTAACAATATTTTTTCAGTCCCTTTGACATGTCATCTGATTTGTAATGTGACCATTAATTGTTCAGGCTACAATCTTTGATCACATATACACATACAAACATGTGCACGCCCATTAAGCACAATGAATGGACATACATGTGTGGGCATGAACACACACACACACACACACACACACCTCAAACATATATAACACAGTCAATGGTAAATGTAGTCTGTTCTTATTTTGGTCTTCACTTTCACAAAGTCTTTGCCCCTATTTGACTGTGTGTTGAATTGTATTATTGTATAGTATTACTCCAAGCACAGTAACCCTACACTTCCTGTTTTGATTTTAACAGCCTAACCAGAGACAGAAGTTACAAATTAGCCGCGTCTACAAACCTGTATGCATTGCATTGACTTTGCATTTTACATATGAAGCAATAGTTAATGCATTTGTACTTGACAAATAAATAAGTAATTAAACGTGACCTGTGAAGCTGGCTGGAGAACCCAGTAACAAATTCTTAAAATAAATAAATAATAACGATGTTTAGAGCAAACCCCTGTAAAATCATACTATAATTATTGCCGTGGATATCTGAAAATTCAATACATAATACAACACTTGCTAATAAGGCGTACAAGATCCGGAACAATATTAAAATATTTACTGTTGACATAGTCTGTCTACTTCCTCTTCTGAGCATCACAGGTGACATCCCAACTAGCTGCGCTAAAATAAATAATTCAACTTGCAATGCTAAAAGAAAAGACAGTGCACCTGCCAGTGAAAACATACTAAGCTGAATGTAACATGTACAAAATAAGAAAGCAAGCCAATGCATAGGCTTAAATAAGGGGTGGCCTAATAAAAATAGCTCTTAATGCTAACTAGCGTTAGCACGGCTAGCTAGCGGAAACCTGTTTTTCCAGTGTGTGTCCACAAATGCATACCACACTTTTCACGAACGTGGCAAACTTAAACCGTCACACATGTAGTTAAAATAAGTGAGCGGTTAATTTATTTCTTAACTTGTTATTTCTGGAGAGCTTGCTAATATTTAACGCTGGCTGTAGCTGAGCCACTAGCTAGCTACCATAAACAGATAACAACAAAGGAGCAGCGCTAGCTTCAGCGAATCCTCTGGAAATCGAAAGGCTCGCGGCCCTAAAATGTTTCAAATTCACTCACCAAATCCCGTGTGTCTTCCATCAGCCCTTCATATAGATAACGTTCTTGTTAACTGTGCTGCCCAATGCAAATTAAACCCCTATGCTGGGGATAAATTTGGCTTTGAAATACCAAAGTTTAAAATGAATACTACCAGACAGGATATCAACAAATTACTCTGATGCCTCTGCGCATGTGCGAGCGTAACCTACTTTCATGCGATTGGTCAATACAGAATGGAGGTCATCGACCCACACAGAAACAAAACAGTGGACTCAGAGATGGAAATGAATGAATGGCTTCCTCAGTGTAAGACACAATTATAACAAAATAGAATAAAACTTCTCCATATAACTCCTGTGTCAAATCAACAACAATATAAACAGAAGGAATATTTGTTGTGACGTTTTGTATTAACGTCACTTTTATCAGATGCATACTGTGACTTCAGCGACTGTACTCTATTTATCAGTAAGAGGTTGGCTGGGGTGTGACTTTTTTTTCTTTTTGCATGACCATCCCACCACCATAAAAAAAGCAAGATTTCAGAGTTGAGACTATAATAAATGGTATGATCTAGGAAGATTTTTAAAGAAAACATTGCATTCCGGTGGCATGGGCTTGCAGGTTTGGAGGTTCTGAGGGTATTTAGAATAAATCCAAAATACGACCGTTTAAAGTGTGTACACACACACACACACACTCATATATATATATATATATATATATGAGTGTGTGTGTGTGTGTATATATATATATATATATATATATGAGTGTGTGTGTGTGAAGTGCCACCCCCTACCCCCTCATAAGTAATAAACAAACCCTAAAGCAATTAAGATTTTTGCTAAAGGTGGGACGGCTTGAGAATTTACTCTTTACTCTTGTAATTTAACTACCTGCTAAAGGCAGCATTGGGGGAAAATGGTCATAATTTTGAACCCATTGCTCTTCTTTATCCATTTTTATCTTGAAATCTGTATTTATAGTATGAACAGCATTTCCAAGTAAAAGTCACAGACCAACCGTGTGACATAAAATAAATCCTTTATTATATATAGTGCAGTCTGTAACACTTCTGAAGAAAAACAACAACTTTCCTCTGTCCTTAGTTAATAGTACAGTAGATTCCATATTTTTATACTGAACACAATCTGTGGACCATATTCAATAACACTGTAAGCCTTCATTTCCAAAATATAGTAACTTGTAAAGCCCAATATGTAGGCCATTAAATCTTAATATACATACAAGTAGAGAAAAAAATAGACGATATTAGCTAACCAGCTGCCTTCTAGTTCCAGTAGCTCATCACAGTGCTTTTCAAAAATAATACTGGCATTCTGTTTTTGTTCCTCTTTTCTTGAACACAAAATATAGTAACAACACTTATACACAAAGCAGCATCAGGTGCAACAGAACAGCATAAAGGCAAAACATATGAATTGTACTGAAGTAACAACAATAAAGTGAAGTATGGCTGAAGAACTGTTGGTAAGGCTTCACAATGAGGATTTATGTGGTTGAGTTTGGGTCAGACAAGGAAATGTCTCCATCTCATCTGAGCTGATGCCGAGGAGTGGATGGTCAGTGCTGGAGGATGAGAAGTTGTTACTTTCACAAAACATAATGGTTCATAAATCCATTCTTTAGAAAACTCATTCGTTCATCAGGAAGCAATACCTTGATATTTGTCTACGTCTTTGGGCTCAGAGCAGATCGTCTTCTATGACATCATCGACGCTTCCTGAGATTGAAGCAGCTTCTGAGATATAAAATAAAACACTATTGTTGATGGTCTTCAACAATCATTCTACCAACAACATTACAAACAGACTTTGATTTTTCTATCCGCCACAGTGAAGATGGTTGACAGAGAATCACGATGTAATGACCTACAGATGTGTAATAACTTGTGACACTAAGGCCCTCTGATTTCACTGGAAATGCAATCAATAATTAGTTTATTAACTACTTACAGGACTGGACATTGAACTTGATTACATTTCCACCAACAGAAATGTGTCTGTGGCTTATTTGGGTTTTTCATCACATGGTGTAGAACTTATGAGCTCATTCCACCTATTTAAAACACAAAATGCTAAAAATCCTACATTTGACAAAAACATGGCCTTTCAAAGTTGATATGTCTCATGTATTACCATGTTTATATAACCAGCAGATGCAGACAAACATTAGCATTAATTTAAGTTCAATAGTCACTTTCCTTTTAGCTCTGGTTTTGGTCTCCACCAACTCCTGAGGGAAATATGGCTGTTAAGCTGCTAAAGGCTCCACTATGTTCGCCAGCTAGTCTTTTCCTTTGTCTATATAGACAAACACAAGAGACATAAGTATTTCAATTTCATCAGCCACTGAATACTCAATAATGAACATCACTGATTGCATAGCATTGAAATATTGCTGAAAATCATACATTCCTGATTTGCAATTCTGAAAGCTGAATTTGAATGTTTTTCCTCAGTGTTAAAATTCTAGTTTTATTATTTAAAAAATAAATTTGATTTGATTCAGATTAAAAATTCAAGTTGAAAACACTCAAATAAAACATCAGTCAAATTTGCCTGGCCAAATTCAAATCTAAAAATTTATGTTGAAAATATTCAGAACAACTAAATTCAGATACATCATTTTCAAAGTAAAACAGCAATGCTATAAATTCAGTGGCGTATAAATTTTAATATAAAGTGGTCAGTGGCTGTTAAAATTAAAATACTCATGTCTCTTTATTGCATCCATGTGTCTGTCTCGTGGATGTGTAAAGAGAATCTGATGCAGTGCTGGAGGACCCCATTCACTCCAATGAAACCTGCTCAGTGGTGCTTGAAGCCAAAAAAGGTTAGACTTAGCTGTATCTTCTGCTCTGGTTCCAAGAGGCTAACTTCCATCTTTAGCACTCCGCTAAGTTGAATGGGTATAAAATCATTTAATCAAGCAGCTCTTCTAGACTTTTTGAAACATCATCAGACCGAGAAGATCAAAACAAGACAGAAATCAGTCATTTTGTTGGGGTTTTGATGTTTAAAAAAAATGTATTCACTGATATACAGACATCTCTTTCCCAAAGTAAGTCTATGGGAAAATTGTTTTTGTGCCCCATGGCATCACATGAAACACCAAGAAGCTGTAATACCATGGTTTGGCCACTATGTCATTACTGGCTTCAACTCCCGATGCTGTTCCTGGGGGCCTGGTCTGTCTGCTGTTTGCTGCTGAGCAGGTAGTGTACAGTGGGTTTCTCAGAGCTTTTTCCCTGAAAACAGCTGCCTGCTGCTAGAAACCAGGTTGTTGAGAGCAGAGAGACTGAACCAAAACGGCAGAGTTGAGTTGTTTCAAATAATCAATCAATCAACTTTATTTATATAGCACTTTTCATACAAATAGAATGCAACAGAAAGTGCTTTACACAATAAAAGCAATCAAAGAATCAAAGATAACTCCAAGACTTTTCACTTGTTGACAGGGTTTTAGTGCCAGCTCTTGGAGTTTTGTGTTGAGTTTCTCTCTCTGAGCTTCAGAACCAATAGCTAAGACCTCGGTTTTGTCCTGGTTGAGTTAAAGAAAGTTTATAATAATAATAACAATGACATAAAATAAACAACTGTAACTTCAACCTTGCAATCACTTGGAAGTCAAGTGGCAGGTTGGCCTTATTTCAGTGTATTGAGAAGGAGATATTTCTGCCAAGTTCCTCCATTATCCAGCTTACCTCTCTGCCCTTCCACATGCAAATGAGGAAAGCCTGAGGCAAAGAGGCAAACAGCCTTACCCTTCAAGGCATGGAAAGCCTAAGGCAGGGAGAGTAACAGTGAAGACCCCCCGGAAACAGAACAGAGCAGCATCAATGACAAACAGAAATGACATCGATAAGTCAGACACAACATGAAAAGGAGGAGCTGGGGTGAAAGCGGATTGCAGAGCGGCTTGTAGGGGAAGCAGCAACAGTGGGCAGGCCAAAGCAGTTTAAATAGGGCACCCTGAATGAGATTCGCCAGTAGTTGCATTAGAAAGGAATCGTGATCTATCAGCTGACTCCCTTTCTTCAATCAGTTGATCCATCAGTGGATTGGGCTGCTTGAGATCAACTGATGTAGCTGGGATGTGAGCTGAGCTTGACATCGTGTCCTGCCTGAACTAATGCTATGCTCAATTAACATTTCTGTTGCACTTCTACATGAAGAGTCTTGGCTGGACGTCACATCATGCTCAGGTGAGTGGTTTATTTTCTCTTCTGCTTCTGTATGAAATGTTTTACCTGCTGTGTCAGAACAGGTACCAACTCCATGTTTTTCCCTGAAATGTTTTTTCAGCGTGTTATGTCTCTCCTAGGCTCAGTGAGTGCCATGTAATTAATATCTCAATAGTCCTTAGGGACAACAGCAGCTGCACAATCATGCAAGACAATTCCTTTGTTATCTCTGCTGTCATCTCTTCTTTTATCCTCTTCATCTCCTTGTTAACAAATATTCTTCCCATACTCATCACTTTGACTGGTGTCCCAGCTTGTGTGGGAGTGGGCAGATGTGGGGGATGTGTTGATTCAGCTCTTCACCAGACCTACCTCCTCCATGCTTGAGACCTGACAGGAGTAAAAACTCTCTGCCTTTCTATCTGGACTCAACATTTCATTCTCGGTGATTCCTTCTATAAGGGTGTTGTCCCCAGTAATCATATCACTGGTTAACTCCCGAAGGCATGAACTCAATTATTAAAGGGGTAGCTTGGATTTTTTTGAAGTGGGGTTGTATCAGGTACTTATCCATAGTTAATGTATTGCCTACAGTAGATGTAAGTCAGCAGGACCTTCATTTGGAGAAGCAGGCACAAGTACAGACACGGAAGCTAAGCAATGTACTGCTGTGGACAGGGGCAGGTGCAAAATGTATTTTAGCCAACTTAAAAAATCCTTATCACTTTTAAGGGCAGGCTATTGAGAATATTTTTTTGAAGCCGTTAATGGCTTCTGTTGGAAACAGACTGTCTGCGGCAATGTAAAGCAGTGAAAATATTCACTATATAGCATACACTTAAACTAATACTGATTATTTTAGGTGGTGCTGACCGCCATCTACTGTAGGGAATACACTGACTATAGGTAAGTACCTCATACAACTCCACTTCAAAAGATCAAACTATCCTTTAAGGAAAGAAACGAAAGTTGTGAGTTTGTGTTGTGCAGCATTGGTGCAGCAACATCGTAGTAACGGCAGCTGGTGGTGTGGGTTATTGTGGGTGATGACTCAACAATGTGAATCATTTTGGCTACGCTTGAGTGGGCAAAGCTTAGTGACTAGAGAAGAGGGACTGTGTTTGATGCCGACAATATGTTGCTCCACAGATCTCAGGATATGGTTATAACATGTAGTTGACACTGATGATGCCTGCTAAGACGACCCATCTTCACTTCGCTGCATTTAATCAACACCACCAAAAAAGAACACTAATACATGGAAAGAAAAAATGCATTGATTCAGTCACTTCTTGACCAATTTCCCTTAGATAGATAGATAGATAGATAGATAGATAGATAGATTTATTGTGCTTTTCAAGAGAATTATTTTCACATTCCGTACAGCCACGAGAATAGGCATACATTACACAGGCAACTTCACAAGTTACAAAGACAACATCAATACCACAGACGTATACCCGCCACCATACACATATCCATTCCACACAGTTACAATCTTTTCATTCTCTACTCACCTGATAAGCTGATGCAGGAGAGACTTAGCTCTGATGATGCTCCTATCACGTCATTCTATAGGAGGACAAGAAAGAAGATAGAGGAGTGTTTAGAAATGTTTAAAAAAGCCCGTTGTAGTGAAGGTATTGAGTAGGCAACATTGTGTTTGGTTAAAAAAATAGACACACGAGTTACTTTCCATTTCTAAATTTTAACTGCAGAGGTCAGTACAAGAGGATCTGTTAGCTGGAGTTTGGTTGATCTGCTTTAAGATGTTATGAATACCTAAAAGGGTCACAAAGCTGCCCTAAAAACTGCAGAGAAGGCTACACCCTCTGATTTTTAACATTAACCTCCAAATTCCCTAATTTCTTCTAGCTCATGGTTGACTTTGTTAGCATCATTGGTGAAAACAGTTTAGACAAAGCAGTTAATGGTCTTCACATTGACAGATGTTCGATGACTCTGCAGCCATCTAGTGACTCTAGCTATACTTTTTAAAAACAGAATTTTCTGATAATCGCCTTACTTTAGAAGGTGAAGGATTAAAGTTTTGCTTAAAGGGACAGTTCATCCCAAAGTTAAAAATACATATTTTTCCTCTTACCTATAGTGCTAATTATCAATCTAGACCTTCACCCACCAACTGCATCACAGCACAGAAATAAGTGTGCGTCTACAATTTGCTCACCTAGCACCACTGAGCTAGCTTACATTACAGCCCAGCCAAGGAGCACACAGTAGTGTTTACATCTCACGCTGTCACAAGCATGAGCCACTCATCCATGAGTACATGCACACTTCCTTCTGTGCAGTGATACTGTTGGCAGGTGTAGTTTGGTAGAAAGAAAATAGTTCCTACATGAAACTGCTCACAACAAGGTCTGTGGATTACCTTGAGTAACCAGGTCATGAATTCTGAAAAGAGACACTGCTGTCGAGTTTTTCAGATGTATCTTTTTGACAATTTCAGCTCAACAAGCAGAGTGCCATCTAGTTCTATCATACTGGAGAGAAGGCAGACATCTTTACTTTACCCAGCCACCAGCTTGATGTCCTTCCTAGGCATCCTTGCAAGTTGAATTAGACGTTAACACGAATAAGCCTTTACAGCTACTCTGCTAAAGTTTATTCACACAGTTTGCATTCAGCAGCTCACACAAGACACAAACCCAGTCTCCTGGGTGAAAGTTCTGCACTCATTCATCCAACATGAATGCAGACTTTGCCAGTCTTTACACCATGTCAGCTGACTTTCTTGCTGTACATTTGTGAGTTTTTTCTCGTAAATTTACCACTTTAATCTTGGAAATGCTGAGTTTTTTTCTTGGATTATTAGTCCCCTCCCTCGGCTCTGTGCTTTTTTATTTTTTTATTTTTTTACCAACAATACGAAATACACTAATGCAGATTCTGCACAAATATTCAAGTAAAGGAACATTCTTGTTTCTATTATTCTTGGTTTCCATAGAAACGTTAAGTGACCCTTTAGTGTCAACTAACTCCAGTTAACAGTTTTTCGCCCCCAGTGTTAATGAGGCCAATAAGAATTTCAGTGTGTTCAGTGACTCACCAGCATCCTCTGTAGACAGCCAAGATTGTCACCCTCAGTCCTCCCGTTCACCGCCTCCTGGAAGCTGACAGCATGGCCCAGCCGTACGAGCTCCTCACCAATATCTATGGTCTAGGATGGAGAGGAAACAGCAGACAGGATGAGAAACAAAGCAAACAGAATAACATAGATAGATAACAGATGAAGCACTGGCTGACCTTGCCCTCACTGTTGTCGTAGAGCTTGACACTGGGCCAGGAGGAGATGTCAGAGTGAGAGTAGCTGCAGAGTTTGGCCTGCAGAGGTCTCCAGGAGGCACAGTATGTTAGCTGCTCAAACATATCCAGGGCTGCCTCAGTCCAAATCTCTCCTTAGGAATGGGAAGACAATTTAGTAATTTACATTTGAGATTTTTGACTTTCAACAGTTTCTCTGTTATATGCCTGAATGATGCAGTTTTTAAGACAGGAGCTTTACCTTTTGGTCTCACTCCTGCTAAGTTGCACTCAATAGCTTGGAATGGTAAGCTGAGGAAGTCACTCCTGTAATATTAATGCAGCAAAAGCAAAAGCTGTTAAGAACTGTGCCATTTTTTTCACTGCGGCCACATACAATAACATGCACTCTGCAGCTGCTTTATGGCACATCAGAACACCTGGTTCCTGCCAAAGCTCCTTCAGGTGTGAACAAACAAGAGCACGTGTGCTTTTCAGGTGCAGAATCTGTCCCAGACACATGACAAACGCATCTCATGAACATGTTTCAAAACACGAGGGGGTGAAGACTTGTATGAGACAGACAATCAGGTCAAAAGTTGTGGGGTCTGCACTTGACCACTCATTTCTAAATTGCAATTATTACCGTCAGGTAACTGTGTGTGGTAATTCTGCGATCAAAGGCTAATCATACAGGGGTGGGGACACAATGTCAAAAATCAATCTCTTTCTGACCACACCCCTTTTGATTTATGTTTTTTTTTCATACATGCTCACCCATATGAGGAAGTGTGTGGTTTGATGACCAACCATTCAAGAGACAGGGGCCCTAAATACTGAGCCGTATTAGACACCCACCCCTCCTAAGGACACAGATATCCTTTTTAAAAATAAACATGACAGTACTGTTCTCTGATTGTTGGAAATCTTAAAAGCAAGGTTATCCACTATTTCAATACTTTCTGTAAGGGCTGCATGATGAGATGAAGATATGTTGCTGAATATTGCAATTGTTATATTACTTGCTAGATATTAAAGTTTACCAAGTTCTTGCACAGTACCTGTGGTACCACATCATCTCTCCTGTATCCAAAATTTTACCAGACGGCTGACGTGCGTTTTTTAGGCTGTTGTCTTCACTCATCACACTTTCCTTCTTTAACTATGCAGATCAGCACAGCAGCACTAGACAAACAAGCCTCACTCTAATGCATGAAAATTCTGACCAATAAGACAATGCCTGATGAAGAGGGCTCTATCTGATTTGCTACAGCATGACATGTATTATATAAAATAAGCGTCTACAAACAGAATGTAATTCATACCCTTCTCTCTGCTAAGACACAATTAGAAAGGACGGATGCTAAAAACCATTGATTACTCTTTCAGTGAAGATATGAACACTGTAGTAAGACAGGCTTGAAAAAATACTAACATATTCCTTAAACCCACAATAACAGATTTTTTTGACCGCCTGAGGGCAGCAGAAACAAGTTGTGAACACAACAGTGACACGGGCTGAACTTAAATGTCCGGATGTCACCGCACTTGCAGACTGGCGGACTTTGCAGGCGTTTACTCACAAAACATGAATGAATTATCTTTTATTAGGAGTTGTGTTTGGGTCCACCTGATCAATTTAAGTCTAATGTTCACTCTCTTTTAGCTTTTTTTTGGTCTCTACGAACCCCTGAGGAAAATATCTGTCGCTTTAGCTGCTAAATACACCACTGTGTTTACCAGCTGGTCTCTGTCTACTGTTTGCTGCTGAGCAGGTAATGTACAATGGGTTTTATAAACTGCCTACTGTAGTGTGATGCTGCAGATCTTCTATTGAAAACAGACTTTCTTTGACTGGATCTTCATTCTATACATTTACAATTAAGAGTAACATTAATTAAAAGAAAATGCAGTGGAGGTATTACTCCTATGCATAGACATTTGTCTCTTACCTCATACGGCAGAGGCTGTCTCTGGGCAGCTCTCCGTTGTCCCCAAAGTCAACATAGTAAAGGTCCACCAGTCCAGAGCTCAGGACTCCCAGCACCCTGGCCCTGTTCCATGAGCCGTGGTCTTTGTATGGAGCAGCCACAATGTCCCCCACCACTATGGTCTCCACCCTCTGCTCCTACAGAGAAGGAAGTGACTTGTTATTTCTATTACTTTGCCATCATCGAGCAGGGGCTTTTAAAGTGACACTCAATAACGGACGCTACGTCAACAATTATAAATGAAAGTTTTGACAGCATTTTGGGTGCAGGAGGCTCATCTCGCTACATAGCATGCAGACCCATTTGCAGAAAGAGCGAGCTCAAATCCATGAGAAGAGCAAAATCTCAAAAGATGATGAACTGGATGACATGTGAAACTTTGTGGCAGAACCAGTAATATTCATTTAACCCACATTCAAAAAAGAAAGGAGAAAAAAATGAGGGTAACACTGTAAATCTCTGCTACTGGTGTTCCTGTGTCGTGCAGAGCAGAGTTACAAGTGACTGTGGACATTATAAGAGCAGCATGGTGGTGCGGTTGTTAGCACTGTCCCCTCAAAGCGAGAGGGTTCTTGTGTGGGAACGCGCAGCAGAAAACACAGACATGGGGGGTAATTTCTAAATCACATGAGGTCCCCTGGTAAGAGAGTGTACTAATTTTGATACAAATTGCAGCAATCATGCACTAAGGGTTTTAAATTACTTTAATTGCCTCTGTAGAGGCCATTTATCCATTTGTTTGCCTTTCTGTTTTTTTTTGGTGTAATATACTTTCTGTACACTGGGTGGCAGTAACCTGTAATGAGACTGCACTTATACATGAAGAGTAATGCAGCCAGGTGGGTTGTATGCCAGGAGAAACACAGCTTTTAGACTGTGGCCATAGCATCTGCAGGTACTGTGGCAGTAACTTACATTAGGTTAAGCTATTAAACTGTGGGACTGATGATGTTCTACCTGGCTGCAAAAAGCATAGTAAGTATTTGAAAGTAATTAATGAAGTGGCAGAGAGCAGAGGTAAATGTTTGTTGACATTTTGGTTTGAACAGCTGATGCCTGCATCATGTGTCAATTCAGTCTGCCATCATTGCAGCCCCAGTGACTTAATGGAGAGCCACTGTAGCTTCTATGAGCTGCGTGTCACAGCCATTCCTGCAGCTGCTACTGCTGACTGAGTCCCCTGGGGATTTTTGTTAGTTACTCAGTTTTTAGTAAAGAAAGTAGGATTAGTCCTTACAGTGGGGTTGCAACTGTTGTAAAAGCGGTTCATCTCCTCTGTCAGTTTGTCCAGCTGAAGGGAACGAACCCCCAGGATCTGGATCCAGAAGTGGTTTGGGTTCTCCGATGCAGAGACATAGACTTCTAGATGTTCATCAGGCTGGAAGCTCAGGTCTGGACTGGGAACTGCATGACATAGGTAAAATAGAATTACCACATCGCGGTTGTATGTCTCTGCGAATCAGTCAAGTTGCACTTACAGTTAACATCCATGTCTGTGAAAACACGGATGCTTTATACACATCTTCCCCACGGCAGCAACAGAAGATCTATACTGTACGTTAGCACAATTTCAAGGTGAACAACAAAGCTTAGTGTCACTAATTCAGTATCTGACTAATGTCTCCCCTTCTGTTCCTGAGTTATGGCATTGAATAATGGACAAAAAAGTGTCACAGTGAAGTTGACCTTTGACCTTTTGGATATGTAATATCATCCTTGTATCATAGTGACCTGTTAGACATTGGTGTGTAATTTTATCAAAATTAGCACATCATCTCTTTAGCTATGGCCAAAAACATGTTCTGATAGGCCACAGTGAACTTTGACCTTCAACCACCAAATTCTAATTGATTCATTCTTGAATCCAAGTAGACATTTGTGCCAAATTTAAGGAAAGTTCCTCAAGGCAATCTTGAGACTGTGTTCATGAGAATGAGATGGATAAAGGCCACAGTGACCTTCATCTTTGGCAACCAATTTCTAGTTAGTTCATCGCTGATTCCAAGATGATGTTTGTGTCAAATTTCAAGAAATTCCCTCAAAGTGTACTTGAGATATTGTGTTTACAAAAATTTGATGGATGCAAGGTCACAGTGGCCTTGACCTTTGACTGCAAAATTTAATCAGTTGAATTCAAGTGGACATTTGTGCCAAATTAAGGAAAGCCCCTCAAGGCATTCTTGAGATATCGTGCTCGCGGGACTGACAGACAATGGAAGGACAACCTGAAAACATACTGCTTCCAGTCACGGCTACATCCCGAGCGAAGGCATGAAAATCTTTGATTGGCATAACCGAGTTCAACGACAGATTACAGTTGCAGTGTGGAGTCTTTTCAAGACTCAATTACAGAGAGGCTGAACTCACTTTCAAACTTGGAAATTTCAGATAGAGAGTCAGCAGAGACACTCTCCTCCTCTTCTTCCTGGTTGTTGTCTGTGCTGGTGATTTTCAGCTCCTTGAACTTGTCAAAAATAGTTTCTGGTTCTCCTGTGGTTCCATTGGCATGGATAAGCCCATTCTTCTCTGTCTGGGCGTATGGACCATTGTTGTTCAGGCCCACTGGTGCTTCAGTCTCTTTACTGTCTTGCCTCTGATTCGCTGCAGTATTGCCACGTTTCTGCCGCTGGGCAGATGACTGTGTGATCTTTGTCCTCACCATCGTGTCCTCTTTGACTTTTTCTAGAATCAGCTCCTGCAAACACATCACCAAAGCAGGAGTTACATTTATTTCAATCAGATGTCAAAAAAAGTGGACTGACAAAACATAGGTAGTCCAGATGAGTGAATCCTTCTCACCTTGGCCTGTTGCACCTCTTGCCTGGTCCCTGTGATTGTCACACTGCCCTTGGCCCCAGGACCGTGTATCTTCTCTTTGGAACAAGCTACTCTGGCTCCTGTGGTCCTGGTGATTAGTTTCAAACTCTCTCCACCACGGCCTGCAACACACATGCACACAGAAGTATGGACACTTGGTTTAGGCAAACAGTACACAGGGCAAAAAAACAATTTTAGGTTTTTCTTACTGTGAACTAATCCCATATGCAGAGACAACCAAGCAATGAATGTATCCTGCTGACATGTGTTGTGTGTGTATCTAAAGCTTCATATATCTCCTTCCTCTGTACCATAGAGCTCCACTGTTGTTAAAAAAAAAAAAAAAACACTATTAAAAACTCATCAGCATTTAGATTTAAACTTTAGTACAACTTGAATCCTGAAGCTGCATGAACACTTCGAACAAGCGGTATACACAACATCTGACATGCTGTCACCTGATATAGTTAATACGGCTAACATGTTAGCAAACAACTGCTTATTTACACATCCAGCAGACACAGAGCAAACTTATCATTCATTTGGAGTTATGTTTGTGACAATATGACGAATCTAAGTCCAACACTCAATCTCCTTTTATTTCTGATTTAGTTTCCAGTGACCCTGAGGGAAAAATATCTGGCTCTTAAACTGCTGAATGCTCCACTATATTCACCATCCAGTAGTGATCCAACATATTTAAATCTCTCCAGTCATAATGTCCAGTGATGATCATGCTGGAGAATATGTAGGCCTAACACCGTGTCCTAACAGCATGCGAGTGTCACTTTCTGTCAGCACTGAAACCAATGCACTGCTGTTACATCATGTAAACAAACCTTTAATCTGTGCGTGTTTAAGATCATACTGACGTTACCACTTAAAAGATGGGTGAGTACTTGCTACCTTCTCACGTCCGTACTTTTTAAACAGAAACCACTCGTTTTATATTGAGACATTTACTGGATATGAAATACAATATAGCCAACAGCAGCTAGGTTGTTATTAGTGACAGGCATTTACCAGAAACTTTCAGCTCCCTGTTGAATTCCCTCCAGCCAGCTGCCACCTTATTTAGGTTTTTGCAGCAAATTTTGGAGGTTTACAGAAAAAGTTTTATTTTAACTTCATGAAACACCTGTACCTTATCCTTTGAAGGGCTTTCAAAGCAAGCGACAGGAATACATAATGACAAGGCAAATTTAGCTCAAACAGCATGCTGCGCAGCACTACATTGCTTGGGCCAGTTAGGATATTACAAATGCTGTATAACTGTTCTTGTCTCAGTTCTCACCATTGTGCTACTATAGTGCATAAAGTTGCCGCTTCGCTGGTCGAGTTCAGGTGGTTGATTAACACATACATTTGCAGGTCGGGTAGAGAGGACTGGCTCTCATAAAGGACCAGGTTGGTGAAGTTTTTGATAAACCCTGAGCTGTGCATCACTACCAGCTAGTGTATAACTGTGTCCGTCTGGTGTTTGGTGCTGGACAGGTGGTGTACAGTTGGTTTATCATAATGTTTTTACTGAAAACAGCTGCCTGCAGAGTTGGGTGATAATTCTTTGATGGATCTTTACTACATGTCTAAGTAACACGCAGGCAAATGGAGATCTTAAGATTCCTGAGAGCAAATGAAAAAAGCTTGGGAATCAATCTGATCATCCTCAAAATTTGAAAGCTACTGTACCTATTATACGTCCAAAGGCGGTCTGAGGAACCTCCAAAGCCTCAGTTACTGGTTCACAGTCAGTGACCAGGTTCTCCAGGACACAGCGGGCCAGCAACACCTGCTCCTTAGAGCCCTGCAGCAGGAAACATACAGCCGTCTTACTTCCAGGCTCCCCTGAATCTGACAGAACCCTCACATGAGCTCCAGACTTCTGGGTCACCTATGAGACAAAGAGACAGCAGGAGAGCAGAGTCAGACTGCCTGGAATCACCAGCTGGATTTGAGAAACACACGTTTTTAAGGTTTTGATATGGTTAGATTTGAGAGGTGGGGTGGGGGTGGGTTGATTTGTAAAATCTGCATTTCAAAGCAGGACAATGATTCTGTTTGTTATTCCTCATCTTCTGGGGAGATGCAGGTCATCATATCCTACGACACTCTGCCAGCCAATTCATTCAATCACTCAGAGTATTTACCACACTATTTTGAAATGAAAATGCTTTGCTGAAATATGTATAAAAAAGCTCTTGATGAGACAACATCAAATCTCTTTGGTGATAAAATTAGATTGAACTTCATGATTTTCAATGCTGTAGGAAATAGAATGCAAATGAGAATAAGACAATGGAGTAAATAGGACAGTTCTAGTGAAGATAAAATAATTGCACAAATCAAATTAGAACTGAAATGAGGGTGTAAGGTGAGGTTCTCAAGGTTATGCAAATAAATTTACTCCAGTGACTGCTTCATTAATCGATTAGTCAATGTCTGTTTATACCCGTTTTATAATGCCATTAGAATACTGCTCCCTAATTTAACTACACTGCTCAAAATAATTAAGGGAACAGTTAAATCATACTTCAAATCTTTATGAAGGAAGCATTCAAGTTGAAGATCTTTACTAATGTATCTTGTAGAAATTGTTGAGAACAAAATGATGTTACAATGGTCGATAGAAACCAAAATCATCAACCCACTGAGGGCTGGATTCAAATCACACTGAAAATCAAAGTAAAAATTGAAATCACAGGCTGATTCAACTTATGTGAATTTTATCACAACAACTCGTGATGTGACTCAGTGGTGTGTTTGGCCCCCGCGTGCCTGTATGCCCTCTTTGACAATGTCAGGGCATGTTCCTGACAAATCAGCAGATGGTGTCCTGGGGATCTCTTTCCAGACCTGGATCAGGGCATCAGTGAGCTCCTGGACAGTCTGTGGTGGTACTTGGCAGCGTCACATGCACCTATACATAACATCCCATATGTGCTCAATTGGATTTAGCTCAGGGGAGCGAGAGGGCCAGTCAATGGCATCCGTCATCCAGGAACTGCCTATACATTCTGGTGACATGAGGCCCAGGCATTGTCCTGCACCAGGAGGAACCTGATGCCCCGAGCTGCACGGTGCTGGGCTGTGAGTACAGGTCCCACAGAGGATGTCAGACCCTCATGCCGCCCACATGAAGTCTGTTTCTGACAGTTTGGTCAGAAACATGCACACCAGTAGCCTGCTGGAGGTCATTTTGTAGGGGTCTGGCAGTGCTCCTCCTGTTCCTCCTCACAAAAAGGAACAGATGTCTGTCCTGCTGCTGGGTTGATGCCCTTCTATGCACATGTCCAGCTCTCAACGTCTAACAGCTGGCATCCTGGTATCTCCTCCATGCTCTTGAGACTGTGTTGGGAGACACAGCAATCTGTCTTGCCACTGTACGTATGGATGTGCCATCCTGGAAGAGCTGGACTACCTTTGCAACCTGATTGGGCTGCAGGTACCGCCTCATGCTACCAGTAGTGACAAGGACACTAGCAGAACACAAAACTAGAGCAGAATCAGTCAGGAAGGATAAGGAGAGAGCAACTGTCTGTGGCCACCACATGTAAAACCATTCCCTTTTTGGAGGTTGTCTTGCTTTTGCCTCTCCATTGCACCTGTTGTCACTTTCATTTGCACCAAAGCAGGTGAAACTGATTCACAACCACTTGTACTTCCTAAATGGACACATTGATATCCTTGAAGTTTAACGGACTTGGTGTTTTACTGTGACATTTAACTGTTCCCTTCATTTTTTTGAGCAATGTTCTTTGAGTATATGACAAGACATTATTTGGTATTGAACTACTTACCATGTCCAAAAACTTGGCTTGGTATCTGGATATGTTCCTATAAACTTCTACTGGAAGTGTCATCTTGGACACCTCAGTGTTGGGCCCCTGACCTGTTAATGACAGAAAGGACACAACAGTCACAGGGTCAACGCAAACATAAACGCAAACTGTTACAATTTGTCACGTATATTCAGATATTTACAAATTCAGCTGGTGTAACAATAACTTTTCAACAGCAGATACTCACTGTTGTTGGTGCTGCTTATATGGCGATAAACGATATAGCCCACTGTGGCCCCAACAGAGAGCCCCGCAGCCAGAGCCACCATTTTGCCCGAGCTCAGGGGGCTTTTGTGCCCCTCCTTCACTGCATCCATAACACGCCGTGCACCCAGAGGGATGCTCCACCTAAACACAAACATCACACAGATCTCCTTCCAAATTGTTCTGCAAGTCAGTGCTCATTTTCTTCCAATGTCCGGTCCTGTCAATGAAATGTCTTTATGACAAATCAAGCCTCAGTTATATCTATGCAAAATATGAAATGCAATCAGAATGTATGAGCCGGTGTCATGTACAATCCTCAGGGTTTTGTTGGCTTGCTAGGCAAACTGTACAGTCATGCAGCACAAAGCTTAAAGCATTAGCCAGCCTGAATTCAAACAGTAGACCAGGTGTTCTCAAACATATCCACATTGCAGACCACCTATAAATTTGACTTCTCTGTGGAACCCCAGCTGATTAGATTCTGTCCCACTGACATATATGAGGGTATGGTGATTAGCACTAATGATTTATGTAACTGTCTTGGTAACAGTGTAATGTAGATGACAGTTTACAGAAAAGTTCAACAACAGTAATTTGACAAAAAAACTATATTTATATATTTTGATTCAAGGTCCACTTATCCATTTTCCCCATGGAGAATTCTACCATAAGTGGAACTTGGGATTTTTTTTTTGTCAAACTAGAGGATAAACTTTAAGGTTCATTCCTGACTTTAAAAACAGCAGCTGACAAAACAATTTCACCTATCAGTCCATTGAGTAGCTGTTCTGAGGCTTTATTGTATTTTGCCAAGTTCTTGGGCTCTTTAAGGACTTAACATCCATGTTGCTGAGGGACAAAATTACTTCTTAATCTTACAAATAGAAGTGGAGAAACTATCTACAACAAAAACATCATCTGATTATTAAGTTCATGCGAAATGACTGAAAGCCACACAACAGTTACTAAATGGACTTTGTTAAGGCCCAACAGTCCTTGGCACTGACAGTGGAAGGAACCTATTGATTTGATAGAAGTTTTTTTTTCTGCTGCGCAGTCGCATTTTTTAAGGTTGCTCAGAATCTCCAGAAAATTGGTACGAGCACAAGAACTGGTGCAAACTGCAAAGTTCTGCAGTGATGGGGCTCAGGCATGATCTGCGGGTTTCAAAGCGCTTCCAAACACACACCGTTCCCTTAATATTCCTGAATTTTGAGTGGATCATTGCTCTCATCTTTGAGAACATGTAAAAAATGTTGATTTTTTTTTTTGTCTGACATTTTGGATTTTATGTAAGTGGTATAAAATCTGCAATATAGCATTTCCAGCATCACGCACCCAATGCAGAAAATTACGTCTATGCTCAACGTGAGATATGGAGATGGAGATGAACGGAGTGCACGTTTTCTGAAAGCTTACAGATACAGACGAAACAGAGCAGTACCGTAGATCATGGAGGCAGTGTAGCGTAGTTCTAGCGAGGTACAACTATAGGAGACACTGAAGAAATGAAAATAATGGCGGAACTGAACAAATCGGTAATATATAATAACATAAAGTGAAAAAAGTGAAAAGATTGCTCCGTACACACGTCAACATGTCTATGATGGCTGCACTGAAGTTGTGCATGCAGTGTCTGACGGTTGCAGAAATACATGGTTGCAGCACCCAGGGGTCGGGAAAGCACTCTTGGTGGAAGATGTGAGGGCCAATTGTTTGCTGCTTGCAGCTTTAATGAGGAGATTGTTTTCTCAACTGCATGATAGTTGCTGAGAGTAAAATTCATTGTTCTACTTAAATGTTTCTCATTTTTGCTAGGGACCATCCTGGGAGTACTCATAGGACCCCTGGAGGTCCCAAAACCCCACTTTGAGAACCACTGCAAGGGATTCTTACAATGTAGCCTTTCAAAGACTACATCACCTGCCAAAACAATTAGCCTGCAAAAACGTGCACAAGCAGTCACATACACACAGTGTAGTCGCCTAAATGATTAAACATTTAGTGTATAGTATCCATACACAAACAGCACTGCGCACTTCTTTTAAATGCACCAAGCCAAACTGCAGCGGCCGTGACCCTAACTGCAGGACGCACTGCACTGAAAGCTGCAACTCCTGCTGCATACCATTTACTGAAGTTGGCAACCTCCAGCCATTCCATTAATCACCCAACACTTGCAGCCAATTCTTTCTGTCACACTGCTAAAACTACAACTCACAAACAGACACAGAATGCACTGGAGGTAGGCCAACAGTGAAGAGTATTGAGAGGACGGAGGACCGAGGAGCACACAGCACCACCATGCAGATGCGTGTCTCACTGGGAGAAGAGGGCTCTGGGGCTGTAGTTGAGAAACACATGGGACTTGGACACTCCAACGTCCATCTCGGAAGAATCGTGACTATAAGACACAAATCTTCTCCAATCCCCCGGCTCTGTTTTTTGTATACATCCAAGATCAAGACTACTGACAGACAGGTAGAGGGAGAAGAAAGTTTCAGCATTTCAAGTCACTACATGACAGCAACTTGTCACTCAGACACATTGCACTTTGAGGTCATTTTGTGGAGGACAGAAAATCATCATCATTTCATCAGAAATCATCGTTGGCTTACTTACTTGCTGGTAAAATATGCAAACCGACAATAGGTACAGGTCGATTTTTCTAAAGCGAACCGATCCTAATTTGAAAATGAGTAATTTCACATGGTGTGACTGTCTGAAACACGTAAGAAATATCAGGAAACACGACTTTAAACTTTTCTGAAATTGTTAATGTGTTAAGATAATTTCGGCATTCAAAAGAGTCATCAAAGGGCAATCTGTGTCGATAAAATAGGCCAAATGTCATAAATGTTATGCTGCTTGTATGCGAGACTATGCTGCTTGGTACCGCCGCCAACATGTTGTGTTTTGGTAGGAATAACGGGATAGTTGATAGCATTTTAGCCGAACCGAAATGACACAGAAAGGACTAGTTTTCCCATACATTACCACCATGCCGTCAGTCATATTATATTTCCTGCAGCATCGAGTATAAGCAAAGCATCTTTAGCGTAAATGTTGACATTTTTAAACTGAGTTTGGCGTCACGTCTCTCGACACCACGAAAACAATCTACGCGGCTGGCTGGATAACCTTGGCTTTTATGAACTCCTTAATGCATATTATAGTAGACCACTTATTTGTCAACACGTAGCCGCGAGCAAGTATAACTTAACCTCAAAATGTCCTCAATGTATTTCCTTATTCTGACGAGCTGTCAAAACGACCGCAAACACACTTTCTCCTCTGAGCTAGCCAGGCTAACATAAGCTAGCTGCTGGTTGACACATGCAAGCAAGTCAAACATTTAGAAAAGGTTATCAAATGTCTTAGCACGCGGACATACTCTTACAATACAGCCTTTGTATGACTTTAAGGCCTGACGTTAAATAAAACGAACAGTAAATGCATGTTAAAATGTTTGACACTTACAGACAGACAGACCCTCGCTCTCTTTGAATCGACCCTGCTCCCTGTCCCTGCCCGCATTCGCTGTCAAGCTCGCAGGAGGAAGCGGTAAGTACACCGGAAACTGTATTTACATTTCGGGTATACAGTCTATGGGTTAAAGACATATGTGTGTAAGAATGATAATAATATAAAGTATCAATGCGGATATTTTCGCTGAATAGACTCCTCCCGTTGATTTATCTATGAAGCGTAACTACAACTTAGATAATGACAATTACGCTGAAAGGTCAACCGGAAGTCTTCTTCTTTATTCTAGTTACGTTGACAGCGTGCCCATGCTCGTGCCAGCCAGTAGCCAGTCGATGCTGCTCTCGGAGCACTTTCGTCGACCGTGATTGGTTGAAGCGTACACTGCCCGTTACCCGTGCGGTTTTGTCTGAGTCATCTATGAATATTTTATGCAGTGGCGGTTCCAGCACATTTAGAGCATAGGCGACTTTTTATTGCATGTTTTACATCTTCTTCGTGGCCGAGGCACTTCAGGGGTCGGTCCCTGATTTAAATGTCTTCCAGGAAAGGTAATTGTCAAATAATCAATTTGTTGTTTTTTTTTGTTTTGTTTTGTTTTTTTGTTTTTTTTTTTATCAAAACAGCATCTAAAATCAAAATAGAGTTTATTTATAACCTGGGTATGTAATATAGCTTGTGCTTCCTTTTTATCATTTCATGTGTTTTTTATGGATGATATTAAATCCTAAATGTAATGTTTCTGTGTTAATTTAATATGCCAGGCTGAACACCAGTGTGCCAGTCTGCTTTGTTTACCTTTTTTTAAAAGAAAGAAAAATGCTTCCAGCTTTCCCCTCAGGCAAAGTCTGCAGGAATGTAAACGTATGGAAATTGTGTATAAAGGGCTCAAAAAGTCTGAGGGGGAGCCCTCATGGACTTGACGATTTGACAGTAGGGCAACCCTAAAAGTCCTCATGCACTTTGTGGAAACAGGCCTGAAATCCATGAGTCACTCTGTGCATTCCTATACCATACTACATTATATAGGATGCCATAAACTGAATTAGTATGTTCCAATACATAGTATGTGAAACGCAGTGTACCAAAAATACCAGGATGTTCCACTACAAATGCAAACAAATGACAGCTGATTGACAGCTGTCAGAAGTCGCAATGACAGATTACAGCGCATTCAAGTAAATGATGACCAGTCAAACAGTAATAATAGGAATGCTTATTGTTTAAGTGAACAAAATAATCCTAAATATTACAAACCAAAAAAAGTCCATAACTATAAAAATTAACGACGACAGAGAAGTGCAGGTGTAATTTCACTGTCACAAATATGTTAGAATCCACAATCTGTGCAGTTATAACATACACACTGCACAGCAACAACAGCAGAGCTCTCCAGGTTGATCTCCATCTATGGTGAGCTTGGTGAACAGTGTTTGTTTTATCTCCAAGGTGACAGATACAAAAGCAGGAGGGTCAAAGTGCAGGGCGTAATGTTACCAGAAAGTATTATGTCCCATTCGTGTGCTTGGTGCATGCAACAGTGTGTACTTTTTAAGGGCAGCTGCAGTAACTACTAAAAGTAAAAGAAAATGTATGTTGGAACGCATCCCTTGAGTGTGGGGATTGGGTTTGGGCCTTGAAAATTTCCTCACAAGTCACACGTTGTTTTCACAGACAGAGCAGTATTTCTCATGACGAGTAAACTGCACTTTGAGTGAGGTTGAAACGTCTCTTTAAAAACAATTATTTGTGTGCTGTATCATGAAAACACATTTGTTTCTGGTGTTACAACTCTCTCCATACAAAATTAAGAAAGTGAGTTTTACCCAGTGGATAAATGTATATTTCATACTCATCCTCTTGTTACTTTATGTAGTGCATAGTAATGTGCAACAAGATTTCAATAAAACAATAGCATAAATAAAAGAGCGTATTTATTAACATGACAATCAATACACAAGCAAATTTGTCAAAAGTCCTGAACATAGACACTTTAAAAAATACAAAATATACATTTATGTATCTTGTGAACAACTATACCGTAGTCCATCACCCCCCATCCCACCCTACAAATCCACTGACAGAGGCTTAGGCTCCAAGCATGTGCGTGATAATGTTATCAAAATGCCAAGCATCAACTCTGCAGGTTGCACTGGAGGCCTGCTTACATATAGTATGAAGTCCATGCTTGACTGAGTCCATTTGTGTCGTGAACAAAACAGTAGAACTATAGATAACATGTACATCGATCAAGACAGGGCATTCACTGGATCTTAGTCATGCAGCATTGTCCACGTGTTTGTCATGAGATAAAACACAAGTATGAAACAGGGCCAATAAAAAATAAAATCTCATGTTTTCTTGCATTGTGATAGTTGTCTGAAAACCTTCAGTAGTTTCATGCCGACTATTGACTGTCTTGCAGAAAGTGATCGCCAGTAGTGCCATAGACCACTTCTTCACCTCTTCATGTACACCCGAACTTTAAATGTGGAACTCAAAGGAGCATTTGTAGCAATGGAATAACTAAAACAGGCACATGTATAAAAGCGATTAGAGGTTAAACAGGGCTGTAGCCATGATATGAAAGATACTGATGTCATAAGTCCCCCATCACCACCACAAAAAATTAAATAAATAAAATGTTGGCATTATTTAAATTTTCCCTGTTTTATCTATTCTGGTTATCTATTCTGGTTCTGGTGTGAAAAATGCTGGATCAACCTCTAACATGACCTCATGACCTCAGTGTTGTTAATGGTGGCTACAGACCAGAAGCTCAACCCCAGATTTAATGTTTGATGCTATCTTTAAATAAAAACTACAAGAGGACAAAAATCAAGGCCGGATAACTAACCAACATATCTCAGAACTTCAGGATCCCCACAAGCCCCAGTTTCACTGTGTCCATCAGTTTGTGGTCAATTGACTGACTGCAAACTTGTTTAGAATAGGGGTGAGTGATATGGATACAATCCTCTACCACAACTGTTTGTTCCAGAGGAAAATATTCTAAAAATGGAATAAAAACTATAAGTTCTGACTTGATTCCCACATAAATAAAATCTGAAAAGAGTATCAGCTAAATCCTATATTACAGTATATATCAATATTAGGGTATAATACATTTTCTGGAAATGAAATTGGCTCATTTTTTGCCCCAAGACCTCCTAGTGATTAATCCAGCACTGACAAGAATTACCTTCATTGTTTCATTTGTATCAATAAAGTTTTTAGGAGTGACATAAAGCATGTTATTTTGTTCTTAACTAATGTATTACCAATAAATTCCATCAGCCCACTTGTCTACAGTAGCAATATCAAAATCATGTCCTTCTTAAATCATTACCATAAATAAGGTTGGTTTGACTGAAAATGAACGTCAGTGATACAGACGTCTGCTGCCAATGCTGCACATGAACTGAAGTAATTGAACACAGTAGACTAATGGGGACACTTGAAGGTGATCAGGAAATAAATCTCTGGTATATGAAGGTCAGCAGATCAAATATAAAAATGTGGGATAATCAATGACATCTGCTTAACTTTTCATTTCTACACTTTAAAACAACATTATCCTGAGCTCCTGTCAGTCGAGGCGTTGAGAACTGAAACAGCCAGACAGGCTGAGAAGAAAGGCAACTTAATGATATGAAGCACCTTTCAGAAGACTCTGGTATGTTAGCATACCAGAATAAACGTCATTATATATTCAGTGAATCCACTGCTTCGGGAGGGACTTGCTAAGATCACTGCACAGCTAACTGCGTGGTTTCAAAGTAGCATGCTGGCACATTCTTCAGTTGGATAAATGTGTATACAGTATACGTCAAATGTAGGTATGCATGTAAAAAAACGTGACTGATCCAATTTATTCCACAATCTTCAGTCCTTAATGTGTTACAGCAGGCTTGGCTTAGCTCAGGAATTTAGTAACAGCAACGTTGTTGTTCTAAAACACAATAAGATAATAGAGAACTTTGTCTTGCAGGCGATCACAGTGAAGAAAATGTGGCTCAAAGGCTCAATGACTGAATGTAACTTTCTTTGTCACATTTTTTTCAGAGGTAGTGTTACACTCTATTCTGTAGTTGCCAAGCAATAAACAAGGTGTTTACCTTGTTACATATGGAGCCCCAAAGTTGTCAATATTAAATACATTAAAAAAAAATAAATAAAATTATATATTTATATCATTATCTATATATGTATATGTATATATGTATCTATATATATATATATATATATATATATAAATATATATACATACATACATACATACACACACACACAAACACACACATACACATATGTAAATGAACAATCAATTTGTTAATTAATAAAATGTTTTAGTAGTAACTAACAATGTAGTAATTGAGTTTGGAAATAATTTTAGCTGGTGCCGCTAACACTGTCTCTTCACTTTGATGCTCAGTAATAAACAAAGCTCACAACACCGCCTAGCTAGTTAGCCAGCTAGGTAAGTAGCATGTGCAGCCTTGTTAAGCTACATAATTAAAAGGACATGCTGAGTTTTGTGTCTGCGTACTGTGTCTAATAAGAGCAGCCGCTACATAGCTGATTCAGAATTACTTTGATATTGTTGCTTTAGCTAACAGTAGCTACCTGGCTAAATTTGGTAGCAGTTGTTGAGCTTGCTAGCAATTTTAAAATATAATCTTGCAAATCAAGGAAGTAGCAGTCTGGCATAGCACCATTTAGTTTTGTGTAAAACTGCTCAGTGAACTACATCTCTCGTCTCGCACGATATATGTCATCAACAATAGCTAGCTAGCTAGCTAAATAATTGAGCTGTGTTCCACACACAAATGTAGCATTATCTTACCTGAAACCAGCAACACCTGGTCTTTCTATCAGTCGGGAAGTGAAATAATAAGAGAGAACCGTCATTTGTCTCAGTACATATTTGTACTAAACACACAACGCATCAGAGCTTCAGCGATAGAGAAAGCTATAACGTCACTTACGCCACCTGAGTAATTTTTCTAATGAAGTATTTTCACAGTCTTATACTTTAACAGCTTTGGGACCAACTGTGACTTGTAAAATATATTTTTATATTGACAAACATTTGTGTAATTTTTCAAACAGGATCAAAAAATTATGCCCCCCCCATGGTGGCCCACCAGTAGGGGAGGGGCATTGCCTCTCTGTCATCAAATAAAAACAGATTTACTCTGGATTAAATTACTGTTGTTTATGTGATTATCTTTTTTTTTTTAACATGATTAATTAATATTGAACACTCTGGGGCTCCGTAGATACTTTTCTTTTCAGCCCTATGTGTTTTTCTGTGTTTGATATTATATTATTATATTATTCGTGATATTAAAATTAACTTTACTAAAACATCCTTTGTTTGGGCTTGGGGGGCATTTCTGAAAACGAGAGTAACCATGCACAAGTCTCTCAGAGGTGGAGAACAGTTTGTGATAGTGAGAAAGCATAAACCTCTTCAGAAAACATTCTTCATGCTGTTAAAACTAACTAAAACCAGACAATAAATAGTTGCCTTTTTTGGCTCTTCTCTATTAAATGGAAATGAATGCTTTGGAATTTTCCCTGCCCTTCAGATAACTGATTAAACATCAACTCTCTTAAGAAAAACAGACCCAGGAGCTTCAACATTCGTGTCATAAAGCCCCCACTGTGACATTTGGTTGATATCTGCTCCACCTGATAGTTGCAGTGCTGTTGGGCTGAAGTGTTAACGGAGGGTTCTGCAGTGTTTGCACCCAGCCCTTCCCTGGTTTCCAGAACTTATAGTTCCCAGTATTGCCACAACACCAATTTCCTCACAGCAAACACATCAGAATGGAGAATTCATCCCCAGCTTTGTTTCAAACTGCAGCTTCTGTCTCTTCTGGTAGCGAACTCGCACCCTGAAATGAACAGAGGGGACAAATCAGAGCTCATGATTACGACAGGGATACAATCTGCTGTATTTTTCCTGCTTCACAAAACGTCCCTGCTCTGCATCACATGACAGAAAATCAAACACTGATCTGATTACTAAATAATCCTAAATAATCCACACTGATCCTGCTGCCCCCTCCCAGCTTCTTTCTGCCATGTGTTGCTCAAGAATCTACCATGAGTCCAAATCACTGAGTCAGTGGGTTCAACACATTTACACTATTCCTCTTTAATTCCTTTCTCCATCACTACTTATCCATCTAGAACAGATCTGTCCTACTTCCCTCTGTGTCTGGTTTCATACCGTATCTCGTGTAGCTTCACCACTTCGTTGACCACCACCACCAGCAGCGGGGACAGAGAGGCCAGCAGCCAGGCCAACAGGGGTATGTCACTCAGGTTAAAGGTCAGGAGGCTGCCCTGGTCCCGCCATAACTGGTAATCCACTGTGGCCTGAACAACCTGGCTGAGCAGACTGGAGGAGAGAACAGTGTGAGGGTTGATAGGGAAATGTATACAGAAAGGCTCAAGAAAGTAAAGCTATTTGATTTGGTGCATTTCACTAAAATAAATACTGCAACACATAACAAAAAATAGCAACTACTACGCTGCTCTGAATTGCTTTTCGGCCTGTTCGTGAAGTTGAGCATTACACAACAGTAAAAATAACAACAGAAGGGCATACTCATCTGCTGCAGAGCCATGTACACAGCTCTTCTCTACAGCCATTGGGATAGGAGTGTATATTCTATTTTTAGCGGGTTTTCCCATGTTTAAAAAACCTGTTTGCACATGCTTATTCTGCTCAGAGGTAAATCAGGATCTTTTATATACTCTATGTATGTGCAATTTTATGGCACTATAAGTCGGTGGAAGTAGCAGATCGTTAAAGATCAAGTCAATAAGTCTTAAGATGTCGTGTACAGAATGTATAAAACCAGCTTTTTGTGAGTGCAGACTTGGCAATTAAAAGATGTGCAACACAGTACAGCTGTAGAAGCTGGGTTTTTCTTTCATACGCAGTTGGGAGATGTTTAAAACAGGTTTAGGCTCCTTGAATGAGCTGAGAAATGTGAAAGGGAAATTTAAGAAAGGAATTGAGAAAGCTGTAGTAATCTAAATTATATGAAACATAAGCACAACCAAACTTTTATTCTGTGGAGCAGAAGTATAACTTAGCAACTATCCAAAGGAGCTGAAGACTTACACCACAGGTACAGTGAGACACCACCAGGTGTTGCTGATGGGATTCTTTCTCCACAGAGGCTGAGATCTGTGGACGTAGCTGAGGGAGATCACCACTAAAAATATGAAATCGAAGACAAACAGAAGAAAGGGGTTGATGTGAATAATGATAAAAACACAGGCGACTTTGAATATTACTGATTGTGCAGATGGTAGAGTGAGGTTCCACCTGTGTGTAAGACCAGGAACCCTGCCATGACCTTCTGAGTCAGCAGCAGGCCATTGGACAGTTCACTGAACCAGTGAGGAGCGTCAGCTGAAGAGCTGCAGTCACACACACAAACTATTGATTAAATAGATGAATAAAATCTGTATTTTCCATCAGATGTGACTTTCAGTTAGCTGTAAGAAATCATTCATTTTCAGCATCAAATCATTCTAAAATTAACAGTGATACCTTCAAACAAGCTGTCAACAAACAAACCTATGAATAAACAGTTGGTGGCTTCTGACAGGGGGACTGCAGACTTTCTCCTACCTGGCTGTGAGTATATGAAGGCAGTTGACAGTGGTGTTGTCAGCTAAGGTGGAGTTGCTGCTTCTGAGGCAGAGCTCCTGCAGGGTGAACCCAAAGGCCAGCAGGTAGGCACACACTGTCAGGCCAAACTTCAACAGGAAACAGCCAAGGAAGTAGTTCTGGGTCTGGTCAAAGAGGACAGATAACATGATGATGATTTACAGCCTTCAGTCTGTTTAGTAAAAGATGCAGATCAGTGGCAGGAACTTCTTATTCATTAATATTAGGGCAGAACAGAATGTCATGTTTTACACTGAACAAAAATATAAACGCACCACTTTTGTTTTTGCTCCCATTTTTCATGAGCTGAACTCAAAGATCTAAAACATTTTCTATCCACACTAAAGACCATTTCCTCACAAATACTGTTCACAAATCTGTCTAAATCTGTGTTAGTGAGCACTTCTCCTTTGCCGAGATAATCCATCCCACCTCACAGGTGTGGCATATCAAGATGCTGATTAGACAGCATGATTATTGCACAGGTGTGCCTTAGGCTGGCCACAATAAAAGGTCACTCTGAAATGTTCAGTTTTATCACACAGCACAATGCCACAGATGTCACAAGTTTTGAGGGAGCGTGCAATTGGCATGCTGACTGCAGGAATGTCCACCAGAGCTGTTGCCTGTGAATTGAATGTTCATTTCTCTACCATAAACCGTCTCCAAAGGCGTTTCAAACAAATTGGCAGTACATCCAACCGGCCTCACAACCGCAGACTACGTGTAACCATACCAGCCCAGGACCTCCACATCCAGCATGTTCACCGACTCTTGTTTGGTTGAAATAAACCCTTAATTTACAAAGACAGAAGTGAAGATATGCTGGCTCTATACACGCTAAAATTGCTGTTAATTTAAATGGAGTCTGGTAGAATTGGTGTTTCTGGTTAAACAAAAAGGATGTCACTCTTTAACAAGCAGGCTGACCTCTGTAGGGATCCTTTCCATAAGTTGTCACAGGCTTAAAATAATAACCTGAGCCTGTCAATGGCAAAAACAAGCACTTAAAGTTGACATGCCTTGACGTGGTTACATGGCAGCAGTTTCGCTGCTGTTGGTTGACCATACTGGGATATCACCTTCACTAAAATGGGACGTACAGATGGAGGGGCAGACAAGCAGAAAACACAATGCCTCTGGCAACAGCTGTTGCTAGTGCAGAGGCATAAAAATGTGGCGGTTATTAACAACCATATTAAGAGACATAAACAGAATGTATTTGGGAATATAACAACAATGATAGATAATGCATTCATTATTATATTGTAAGAAATCAAAATAATTTACTAGCAATAGAAACTAATTTTTCAAAAGCAAATAACTTGTAGAGTAGATAAAGAAAAGATAATTAACAGCATTCAAAAGAAGGCAACTGAGGTAGAATAGATGTGGAAGTGCAGGCATACATTATTTATCTTTATCAAAAGCCTCAAAAGAGCAGAAAGAGCAACTGTTTGTTGTCTGTGCTATTGTTCATTACTTAAATTATTACTAGTAAAGTGTTATTTTGAAATATTTTTGGTTTAAAGAAGTTTCCAGTATCACGATACAGTGTGTACAGTGTAATACACTGGTTACCATGTGTTACAGATGAGCAGTAGATGTGAAAGGTTTGACTGATTTGTGATCCTACCTTCCTTGGAATTGCATCTAGGTTCTTCCCTGTGGCAACTGTCATCACTGAACTATCTGGTGGCTTCCCCAAAAAAGACACACTATGAACACAACACAAACACACCATTAGTATGACACCCTGTATGGCACAGCAAAATAACACTGTTATTAGTTTGTAGATTTATAGTATGCACAGTGTGTGTGTGTGTGTGTGTGTGTGTGTACCTTAGCAGTGGGCAGCTGAAGCAGGACAGCCAGAGGATGTCAGTGGTGTTCATGGGAGGAGGGAGCTGAGCTAGACAGGCAAAGAACTGCAGACATACACCAGGGCTTTTCATTTATATATTCATTATCATAAATGTATGTAAATGACACAAGTATTTTTACATCAACATCTAGGCGAGGGCAGCGTCAACATCAATATGACCTCTCCTCTCTCACCTGGATGATGACCAGACTGAGCTGACACTGCAGCAGGAAAAGGAAGCACTTGCGGATGCCGTACACTGTGTGTCGTGCCTGGAACAGATTCACCCAAAGACAGATTCATTAATACATTTGATTACCTGCTCTGACTCATTGAGTGTGTGTGAGTGAGTGTGTGTCTTACCTGCTCTATGAGCTTGACCATGCTGACACTCTCTCCCTGGTGGAAGGTGGCAGAGCAGCCCAGACTGTTGAGCTGTCCGGAGAGCCTCAGAGGTGACAGACCTTCAGCGTCTCTGTCGTTAAAACCTCCTCCGGTGGCATAGCCGAACGTCTCCCACGAACACTGAGAGGGGTACAGAGGGTCCAGAGCGATGCTGTGGAGGGAAGAAGTGGATAATTCACAAGTGGACAAATCAGGATTATACTCGCCTGCCCTTCAAGGGTTAGTACACCCAAGTTACAAGAATACATTCTTTCACTTACCTCTTGCAGAAAAAAAACATGCAAAACTTTTTTTTTTTTTGTCTCCACAGTCGTACAATTTGTTTTTGTATTAAAAGATGACACTTAAAGTTTCAACAACATCTCTAACAAATTATATAAAGCGATGCCACTAAATGCAAAAACTGCAAAGTGGAAGTGAGACTGCAGCTACAAGCCTGAGAAACTCAGCATACTTGTTCTTGGCATTTCAATCTGTAAAAAAAAAAAATTCACACTGAATGGGATCCAGGAATCTTGCTAGAGGGAGTGTGGATCTGCACTGGACATTTTTAACATTTTGCCATTTCTCTTCATTCCTTTTTTTTCCCCAATAAGGCAACTGCATTTAAATTCCTCTGACAGACTGCAGACTGGGAAAACAAGATTCTTAAAAAAAAACACAGTCCACTGTATTGGGTAGGTAAAAATCTCAGAGACAGATATATCAAAAACCTGAATAAGAATTACCCAAACTATCTGCATGGCTAGATACCACTAAAAATAATTAAGGAAATATAGCTTTCAGTTGGATTCCAAAAATTTATTTAGGAACATTAATATCATCATGAGTTTTAATTGATAGGATGTACTATATTACTGTGTGTATACCTGAGGTCACTCTGTAGGAACAGGCGGCTGTTGCGGAAATTGGCGGAGCTTCCCAGACAGCATGTAACCTCCCTGTTCTCCTGCATGATCTTTATCATCTCACACATGGCTGTGAAAAAAACACCCATTAATGTCAATATCACTATGAAGCAAACGGTGAGTTTATCTGGGAAAGAGACGTTCAGACATTCAGATCATTTCTCTCCAATGAATAGGCCTCATTAATTGACACTGCTATCATGACTTTTCCTCATGAGAATTTACTTCAGTCTTGAGGGGCAGATGGAGACAACAGAGGGAAACATGGTGTATAAACAGAGAGGAGACTCACTGTCAGGGGTGCAGTCAGTGAAGAGTGGCACCAAAAGAGGCACATTATCAATGTTCTTCAAATGAGGACGAACCTGGTGGATACCACGAGGTAGCTTGGCCTGAGGAAGAGCAGGGACAGAAAAACAGGAACTCAGGAATAATGTTACTTACTGTGTTTAAGAGAGATGTGAGCAGAAGCTTTGCTGGTTTCAATAAAGATACTGTTACCCTGTTGCAGTCCTCCAGAAAGCTGGGCACATCGCTGTCTGTGGGCTGGAAACTGGCCAGGTCAGAGTGGGCTTCCTCCTCTGGTAGCAGCGGACCTTCTGCTTCATCCCGAGAATCTGTGGCAAACATGAGGAGAGCGGTGTGAAGTTTGAGATATTCTCAAAAACCCTTATTTTAGAACTAGCTTTCACAGAGATTACTTGTTGAGGCTGGAAAGTCAAAATTGATACAGAACAAGAGATGTTTTTTATTCCACGCATTCTTCTTCCTTGTCAAAACCTGCTGCCAACATAACCCACAATGCAATTCAACTGTCGAAAGCTGGTTCTGCGATTCAGGTGTGTTATGTTTTCAAACTTGTAGTCTTTTTCACATATAGCGAACTCCCTGAAGCCCAGTGTACACTGTGTGATTTTGGGGTTTCCCAGATGAAAGATGACCAATGTCTTACGCTGCACAGTGAGAGGTTCAAGGATCGCTGTTGTCACAGCAATCAAAGACAGCCTGGGATAAAATTCTGACAGTGTCAGAAATTTGGGATGACCATCTCACCGTGTGACTGCTTTTCTGACCTACATCTGCTAACCAACCAATAGAAGTGCAGTTTGAAATGACACACTGGCACTACACCCAAACAAACATATGGATAGCAACTTGCCATGGAGAGGGCACTGTCTTCGTACAGTCTACATATATCAAACTTGATGTCATACCGAAGTTTATCAGATCCATGTCGCACAATGTAGCTTAGACTAAACTTATAAGATTGCTAAAATCTCTAAGTCTGTAGGATGCTTAACACCTATAAATGATCTAATGTGTTCAATCAGTAGAGCTTCCCTTTAAGCATTTAAGTCCTGAGACAAACTATAAACAGCTTCTTTGAAAATCCACGCTGAAGGGCAAACTGAACCTGCAGTCAGTAGAAGAGTCATGTAGTGCATCCCTGTTGTAAATGGAATAAAATGAAGTTTTTACAAACACGTCTGGTACCTTGGTTCAGGTCTTCATGCAGGGAGCCCTGACTGGGGCTGGATGGAGCTCCATCACAGGGACTGTCTCCATTTGGGGTCAGAGAGATGTGACAGTTCCAGCCTGTCTCTAAACCCATCTTCTCTGCAAAAACCTGCACAGACACAGAAGGAGCCACATAAACAAGTTCTCTCACTCTTTCTGATGCACTGTATCCTGCTGCTTGGGACATTTTGTACAGATTTTCCAAAGCATGTATCTTATTGTTTGTATACACTTTCTACATGTACATATTTTCATTCCCTTGTGTCTTAATATGTACTACCAATGATTCTTGCACTGCGTCTGTGGAGCAGCTTAGCCGATCTAAGTTTCTCACCTAAAACTGTTTTGTTTTTTCATTTTTAATGATGGGATCTTAGCATTTTTACTAAGATACATAGTACTACTGCTAACAATTGACTGATCCTAAGTCCCGCACCCCCTGAGTTACTGTTGCTAGGTTGAACAAGCTTGACAAAGAGAAACATGGTGATGCCAGTTCTGTTCAGCCGGGTGCCGCAGTGTTTATTAGTTTCTGGGCCTCAGGCAATATGCTTCAAGAAGCTGACAGCCAGGACTACAGTGTGTGATGGAAGGATGAATTCATGATCTTAACTTTTATGTACAAGGCAAAACAACATTGAGGCTAGAAGCAGGGACCGAGGATGACGAGAATATCGGTAAACATTTCTCCTGCAATGCCGGGTATGTGTCCCCTCTTCTTCTGAGGTAAATAACGTAATCTATATATTTATTAATGACTACAGACTGTGGTGCCGACCTAACATTCGTCTCTCTTTACTGTAGAAATTTACTTAAAAATATGTCAGCAGCCAACCTATCTGTCCTTTTCCAAATCTCTTCTGTGTCTTTAACCGCCTAAAATACACAAGGTCAAGCACTGGGTGATACATTTCATGCCCTGAGGCCAGTGTGTCATACTGAGATCACTGTGGCCAAACTAAGCACCTAGATACTATCCAAAGTTCATATGAGCTCATGTGTGTTTACCTTGCTGCGGAGCTCATCCTCCATGGAAAAGTAAACAAACCGGATACAAGCTGTGACGAGGGCATCTATGAGCCGGACTGTGTCCAGCCTCGCCTGGAACTGGGAGGACACCATGCCCATGAAGATCTGCCCACTGAGGGCCTGAACACAGTCCTCGCGCTCCACACCCTCACCTATACCCTCTGGAGACATGACGGGGACAGGCAATGACAGGAAAAGATGAATGTAAATTATGTAAGTTACATCATCACTGTAACTATACGTCGCTCTGTCAGAAACTCATACCGTCAGAGCTCCAGCTGTTCCTGCACGAGTTGTGTTTGATGGGGGTGGTGGAGGGCAGCTCCACTCCAGAGAAGAGGCAGGGACCAGGGGCCAGCTCCACACACTTCCCATTCAGCTGGCTGGACAGAGATACTTGCATTGGCTTGTAGGCAAATGCTGAGCAGTAACCTGACAGACAGGCACGCTGGTAGAAGTCCAGAACCTTCTTTCTGTAACAGGAGAAGAGACGGGTGAAACAAAAAAAAAGAGTTACAAATGGACAGAATGCTAGTAACATGGATGATATCGACAAGAAGTTCATTTCTTTGACACTTCATGTTTGAGTGAAGATTTAAAGCAGTGAAAGTGAAAATGATGAGTGTGAGACATTGCACCTGTCTGAGCCCGAGAGGGGATAGATGTCAGTTCCATCCCAGAAGTCAGTGCAGGCCTCCAGGATGAGGTCGGCCGAGCCGTGCGACAGCATCTGGACGTTATCTGCAACAGAAAGGTCAGTGTGAATAAGACTGGCTTTAAAACAAGTCAGAAGAAAAAGGGACATTCTTTCATGACGATTACACTATCGACTTATTGTATGATATATGGACACGATCAATTTCCTGACCTTGACACTGCCCGTTGTTTTTATATGCGTGTTTTCATAAGAGTGTCATCAATGTTTAAGCCATCATGAAGCCAGAATAAATAGCAGGATTTTAACGACCATTGTAAGACTTGGCTGCAGCCATTCTAAAGATTTTCATCTTTCAAACTGACACTTAAAAGATGACACAGCGTAGCTTACTGGTAGCCTGCAGCTGCACCTTTGGACTGGAAGAAGTACAATTCTTCAGCATGACATGTGTAGACTGAAGTGTGTGTGGACTCACTGGAGGAAGAGTCTCGTACGAACAGGGAGATGAGGTGGGAGATGGGAGGCTGGCGTTTGGTGAAGTAATGAAGGCGGCGGGAAGTGAACTCCTTAGTCTTCTCTCCTGATGGCAGCTGGTACAGAGCCAAGTGGTTCTCCTGTTTAAACAGCTCCCTCGCACCAGGAGTGAACCCTGATACACACACACAGAAAAGACAAGAGCTGTTATCTGTATATCTATCTAAATAATTTGATCCAGTACTGAAAAATCATGTTTCTGCACACAAACCATCAAATTTAAAGAGAGAAAAAGAGTTTTTCCTGCATAGAGAATTACAAGGCAGCTGCCTCTATCAATTTCCATCCCACCTTCAGCTCTCAACAAAGCCCTGGCTCTCTAATTGATAACTTTGATTACTCTGATTTTATGTCATCATCTGGAGTTTGCAAATGGCAGGTGCCTGTGAACTAGGGCTGCACCTAACGATTAGTTTTTCATCAATTAATCTAACTTTTATTTTTTCAATTAGTTGACTAATCATTATTTTATATTGTTCTAAACATTATTTTGTTATTACTTAATTAATATAACAATTCATTTACCCTAAAATAAATATTAAAAAAACTTGCCTCATAAATATTTACATATTTTATTCAATCATCTTTCTTAAAAACAATGACAATAGCTGCATATTTTAAATTTGTCAAATTCCCACGTCACTGTTGTGTTATGATAATATTGATAGTAATAATAGGCCCTCTGTGTCAGATACCCGATCAGAAAGTCATGGACCTCAATTTCAGTAGGATTGCTGTGGCACATTAATTAATTTAATCACTATGTCATAGCAATCTTCAACCTGAACTGTGGAATCAGTATTTTTTTTTAAGTACGACTTTAAACTTAAATGATCATGACATGGATTTATTTCATCACTGGAGTCATATGCAGTGTAGATAATTACTGGAAAATGTATTTTTGCATCAGTATGGGGCGAGGAATGTAACTGGAACAATTTACAGAATGTAACAGAAGTGACAGACTGTAACATCGGTCTGTACAGTTAGCTCAAGCTGTTTTCTCACTCGTGTGCCTCTTAAAAGTAAAGAGAAAACAGAAAACACCTAAATAACGACAGAAGACTGTGCATGCTGTAACATTAGCTGCGGTGCCAAATATAGGCTACTGATAAAAGCAAATAATTTAAATTAGGAAGTAAATTAATCAAAATGAAATATGAAAATAGGACATAAAACTGTCTTATATTACAATTGCTTTAATTTTTTCCGTACTTCCAAAACAGGAGGAGATCTACATTTGCCGGCAGAATCAAATTGTTTTACAAGATATTCAGTATATCAGTATTTGTCATGTTCTCAGTCTCAAACATACTGTAGCTTAACCAGGTTATGTGATCTGCTACTTCAGGACACGTTAATAAGAAACATTAGTGGGATCACTACAGAAAATTGCAGATAAACCTATAATATCTGTGGATTCACACAATCAACACAACTGTAACAGTAACAGTTTGGACCAGCGAAGGAAATTTCTGCTCCAAAGTGACTCACAGTTCTGTCAGGTGAAATACCCCCATTCCAGTACAATAATGCAACACTGCAGCAAGTTGTGGCTTTACTTTATCATTAAAGCCATGCGAGTGATAGATCTTTGTTCACAGTGCTCAGACATTTACTCTAGGGATGGGACTTTCTTCTCAGATGAAACTTATCCATAATTCATGCTGCGTGGGTTGACACTCAGATTAGATTTTCCTGCTGAAGAAAACTTCAGAGCTGAAATCACAGTGCCAGACCGTCTGAATAACATCAGCCTGATTGCTGTGTCCTCGTAGGACCTAAGAAAAATTCAAACTATGGGGCAAACCAGGCCATGGTATAAAAAAAAACTTGCTTTAAACTGGCTAGATGTGAAAGCAGCACTGAAAGCAGCATCATTCCACACTCACCTATGAGTCTGGAGAGCTCGCAGAGCCCCCAGGGGACGTAGACGGGCAGCACGGTGCCGTGGCTCTCCTGCAGAGCCAGGTTGGACAAGTGGTCAGAGAAGCGGCAGAGCTGCTGGGTGACACTGGCGTTGCAGAGGTTCAGCATGATGTTGAGGCCCAGCGGCTTGAGGGACGGCAGGTGGCATTGCCAGGAGAGGTCGTCAAACTGGATGCTGGCGGGGTTCTGCTGGTCCTGCGACAGGCTCAGCATCTCCAGGTGGTAGTCACACACAAAGTCATCAGCCTCCGCCTCTGGGCAGCCCATTGCAAAGTCCTGGAGACATATGAGACAGAAATGATAGGACCTAAAACATCACAGCACAGCAGAAATCATGACTTCAAACAAAACTGTCACTTGTTTCTTAACTATCTGATACAGTCAAGACGTTTCATTTCTAGGTATTACCTGGACCTGGTCATCCTCGCCTCCCTCGGTGTCATGGCTGAAGCTCACGTTGGATCCAGAGTGGTGTTTGGTGCGAGTGTGTGCAGGCTGGCAGGCGCGCCGCGCCCGAAATGTGTCAGATGAGCGAGCAGTGTCATGTGATGTCTCACTGGGTTCAGGCCCATCCCCCACCTGGGGCTCTGCTGGTAGACAGAGCAGAGCCTCCGCCTCCTGGGCCTGTCAGGGATGGATACAATGTTGTGTATTATCAGCTGATCAATTCCTGATGCCTATAGTCAGTTTCTACTTAAAATAACAGATCACATGCCATACCGCTCTCTGTATTTTTTAAAATTAATTTACAATCCCCACCGCCAGGCTGCTACTAAGGCTAAAAGCAGCCTGAGAAAACACACACGCACACACACGCACACACCTCATCCCTGTCATCATCTGTCTCCACCCGGCAGTAGGAGCTGACTGACAGGTCGTCTCTGAGATCATCCTGGCTGTTGTGAGGTGGCTCCACCCGTCCACTGAAGAACAGCACAGTCTCTGGACTGGGGTTAGGCCACGACAGGATCCCCTGCTTGTCCACACAACACAGCACCTAAAATACATACACACAGAAGATTTACAACCTACACACATAATATAGTTCCTAAGTGCATGTATGTAAGTATATTAATTGTTTGTCATTGAACAGCTACTGCAGTCAGACAGACATTGTTTTAAGTCAGTCAAAAATAACTGCAACCTCCACCCGATTTCACGCTGCACGCTGTGTGTAGTTCTCCCCACAGGGTGCAGCAGTTAACAACACAGCTCAGTAAAAGGAGATGGTTTGTTTGATGAAGAGTTGGGAGGTGTGCAGTATCCAACAGCTCACTGTGGCTCCTCCTCACTGACCCCATTACTCCATTACTGCAATATTTAATGGACGCATTTTTGTTCAACAATCACAACAATGGTCAACACTAACACTTGTGACAAAAACATCACATTTCCTGTGACTGCTTCACAATAAAAGACACCCCAATGTTGAGCCAGTTGAAAACTTAATGTCAACTAGCAGCAGTAAATGTTTTGAGTGCATTAACAGTACTGATACCACTGTAGGAGAGTCAACAGTTAACAGTGAGGCTGATATCAGTAACATAAATTATAAACAGTAATGTTGGATTACATGCTGCATTGTTTCCTGTTTATTCCTTGTGTGTGTGATTGCAATTTGAATCCTGCGCTGGAATGGCGGACTCCGCCACTAACAATGCTAACTTTTATAGTGAGAGGTAATTTCTTAATGTCAATATACTTGTTTAAAATAGTATTTATTAGGGATGTCATTTTCAGTTGATTTCACTTTCAAAATCTTGACAATCTTTGACTGGTAACTAACCAGTAATTTTTTAAGAAAAACACACAAAATGAGGTCAAATATAAGAGGCCTTTTTTTTTGTATGGTGCTCCACTGACTCAGTGAACTTTAGCGCCACACCATTACAAGGTAGTGAAATTTTAATGTTTTGTGTGGTAATGTGTTGCCTTAATTTTATTTTCTGTTGGCTTTGCTGACAGACAGCTAGTTAGCAGTGTTAGGGGACATAGTGCCCACTGCCTACCCTCTGGTCTCCTCTGGTTAGTTAACATTAGTCTCTGCCACTCTGCACTGCACCAGCTGGGTCGGGTGGGAGCCGGCTAGCAGTGTCACTTATTCGCAATTCCAGCTGGTAACGCTGTCCCGGTGGCTAGACAATGTTGCTGAAGACACATGGTGGCCACGCTCTCCAGTTGCCCCAGTGAGTAAGCAGCTTTATTTTGAGCCACAAAACCCCTTTGCATCATTTTCAGATTGTCTTCACGTGAAAACAACATCTGTTTTCTGTTGCTGTGAAAGGTGCTATGTAGATATTCAGTGTGGACCTGGATTTAAAATTACAGGACATAATCACAATTAAAAATTGCAATAAGATCTCTTCCCTATATCTTCGCCATAATACTCACAGTGACAGATCCCAGAGTGTGTAAAAGGCTGGAAGTATAACAGAGTGTCTGAGACTCTCCCTTCAGGACGCCAACCAGGTGTCTCCACACACAACGCAGCAACTCCTGCACACAAATGTTGAATTAAGTTAGAAAACTGCATTCTACTGCATACTAGAGTACAAAAATGTGAGCACATATAGCTTATTGAAATGAAATTCAAAGTATATGAGTAAAATGATTGTCATAAATATAGTGATTCAGTTATTAAAATGGACAATTTAAAAAAGTAGGACAGAAGCAAACTGAGTTAACAGCTCAGTCTAAAAGCCCCAAACCAGCTATACAAGCCTTAATCAGCTGTGTGATTGGGCTGCACAGAAAGATATAGGACAAAGATTCTATACTACAGTGCTAGCAGCACAAGGCGAGGAGGTGAAGCCTAGTGCAAGCTGCAGCATTCTGTGAGTGCTCCAACACATCCATGCAGATTTTCAGTCTTTTAGATGGAATCCATGATGACTGCTTGAGCGAGGGATAAACTGGAAACAATCACAACCTGCCCTTCCTTGCCTCCTCTCTTTATCACGCTGCATCCAGAATGAATTTTTCCACTCTCTAGCCGAGGGCTGGTAAACTAAAGTAACATGTACATTAGGTATGTAACACAAAGCTTCTACCTGTATCGAATGGTTCCTGTTTGTACATTTAACACAGATATAAAATCAACAATCACCTTGATTGCTTTGGTATTGAAAATTGTCTGATTATGATGACTATGACCCAGTTTACACCTGGTGTTAACATGCCTCTATGGTTATCCAACCACAATTGGACAGCACTGACTACAAGTGTAAACAACCACCAAGATCCAACCACTTGCTGAGGTGGCCTAGGACATATCTGACAACGAATCTTTTGTAGTGTACGCTAATGTGTCCTCATACGTGCCCAACAAGAACCGCGTCATCAATGCAGGATGTAGTGATTGTTTTGAGAGACATTTAGAGCTGCAGGTGCATTCCGTTTGAAGCCTACACGACACGCCCTGCTACAACTTATTATAATATAGTAAGTATTATAATATAATAAGTTGTATATAAGATTATTAACAAATATTAAGCTAAACATAGCAATAATCCATTTCATAATTCATAATACACGAAGACGGGATTCACCTTATAAGTAACGAGATGTAACCCGTACCTTAACCCTAACTTTAACCACCTCTCTTTTAATCTAAAACTTCATAGCTAGCTAAATGCTATCTAAGCATTTTATTTAGGGCTTCCGCTTTCAGATCAAGAGGCTAAGGGGGCTGATCGTGGACTGACGTGTGGATATGGTGGATGGTCACGTAGCTGCTCCAGCCACAGCTATAGCCACTCTGGCTTTGGTGACAGGTAACGCTCTGTAACTTGCCCATTTTACAACACGTGAGACGAAGTGTTGCGTGACCGTCCATCAATTCACCCTATGGAGGGAGACATGTTGACAGCACTGTCTCTATATCAACACAACTGCTAACATGACTAGCGAGAATGGTAACAAGCAGCTCACAAGAGTGTGGACGTAATAATTGTGTGTGGGGCCCTTGGACTTTCTCGCAAAAGTGACGTAGACACGTATCATGTGTGATTAACACAGGTGTGAACAGTGATGAATGTCAGCTTTCCACTTGTGTTCTGATCACCAAAACGCACATTAGTACCAGGTGTACAGGCTCAATGAGTTGAGATTTGAAGTTATAATTTCTAGACAACTGATTTATATTTACCCTGGATGGCCATTAAATATAGCGTTAAACCTAAGCACACGTTAACCACAATGTTGTTTAATGTTAAATTTCTGTATCTGCCACATAATAACGTCCAAATGTATCCATGGCTTGCACAAACAGTACATTGTCAACATTTCTGTTATTTCTTCTAGTAATGGTCTTGACTAAACATCCAGACTTTGGAGAAAAATGTTGCACACTCATGTGTAGAGTATATGCAACAGGCACCAATAAGGAGCATGTTGGATGTGACTGTCTCAGTCCAGTCAGTGTCCAGCAGGGACAACAGAGTTCAAACCAATTGCATTCACAATACTAGCATCTTCAAAGGCTAACAGCCAGAGCAGTGACGTATTATGAACTAATCTGCCAAATACAGATTTCAATCAGCATTTGATGCTCTGACCAAGTCAATAATATTTTCATTATGATTCCAAAGCAGATAAGGAAGGGACACAAGAAGAGGAAACCCTGAAATTTTACCAGCACAGGGCCATACTGGGGCTGATTTCCAGTCATGCAGTGCAGGCAGACAAGCAGAGGTGGAAGATCAGGCACGGATTCAAGTGAAAGTCCCTCTCAGGATCATCTCTCCCCTATAACTAACACTTGCTATGTATTTTGGAGTAGTGCCAAAGCAAGAGACAAAACACTGATCTGCTGATTTGCTTGTTCCCCTTTGAGCACTAAGCCCTGCAACGATGGAAGACGATGATTGGGTTTGGTCAGGAACTGTGAGAGGACGTGAGAATAGAACTTGTATCCATGAGGTGAGAAAATGATCTTAAAATACACAGGATTGACTGTTGAGATAACAAGTCAAAGATGACTGGAGCATAAACTTACATCCAGAGGTGCTCGGTCAAGACGTGTTGACTGATAATCCACAGATGAAGAGTGACCAAAACCAAAGAGTCAGAGGAGAGAAAATAACATGTCGTGCCAGATGAATAAAAAACAGAACGCAAAGCAAAATGCTCATAGTAAGCCAAAAAAAAAAAAAAAAGACAGAAAAGAAAAGAAAAAAGTAGAGAATGTATGGAGAATCAGAGAGGTGATCTGATCAGAAGATGTCCATGAAGATTTCCATGGTAAAGAAATCAAAGATGTGATGGAGATTGAGGGTGAGGGAGTGGAGGTGGAGGGTAGCGAGAGCTGTGTACGGGGGGTTCCAGAGAGGGAGTTGCAAAAAGCAAGCGAGTGAATGCAGGCGGGTTCAGGTGGAGTTGGGAGCCAAGCGAGTGGAAGAGGGGAGAGCGAGACAGCGAGAGATTATACCTGGGAGGAAACCACTTCGGTGTAGCTGCTTAGTGTGTCCTCAGAGAACTTAGCAAGCTGGGGTAAGAGAAGAGTCTAGTTAAAACACAGAGGGAGGCCTTTGCTGTGTCTCCTCTGTGTGTGAGTGTGTGTGTTAGGGTTAGACTGATACTGGTTTTAAGATCACTTTCACTATTTCTTAATAGCAGATGGCAAAAGCTAACATGTAAAAACCTCTGAAACAGCATAAAGTGAAGTCAGTAAACATTTAGATGACATCAAAGAAATTTTGTTCTAGTGTCTCTGTGCTTGAGCATCCCATTCTGACATCCCAAAGACAAAGTGTTACTTTTCGTGTGTCAGGGCTTTAACAGTGCTCACATCCATATTGACTGAACAGTATGGGAACTGTAGCCCATTTAATACATAATAGGAATGGGGGGAAAAAATCGATACAGTATAGTATCACAATATTTTGCTTTGCAATATTGTATCAATACACAGATGCCAAGTATTGATTTTTTATTGTATAAGTTATTATAATTGCAAATACAAATAATATGGTGCAGCAGGATTTTAAATAACCTAAAAATTAATCATTCAGCTTCCATCTTTTATAAGATAAGTGCTTACACATTATATGGCAACAGTGAGAACCTCAGGCTTATCTGGCAGAGGGATTCAAATTTGAACATTCATAGGGATTATTGGGAGAAAACATTATACACCTTAAAATACTTCATCAATATCATTTTACACCTGTCTGTCTTCATAAAATGGATTTACTAGAAAATAATCTACACTGGAAATGTAAAAGGCAGGAATGCAATGTGGGCCTGTCCTCTAGTTCCACTTTTCTGTAGAGAGATAATCTAAACAATACAAGAGTGGCTAGGTATCCCTGTGCCTGAGTCAGTTAAACTGCGCCTCTTAGGGCTCGCGCCCTAACAGGCTTTATCGCAGCTGCTAGGGTCATCCTCCACAACTGGAAAACTCAAGTTAAACCTGAATATAGAGAGTGGATCTTTATTAATAATAAAGAATGCACCATTTTAATCAATGACAGACAATCTGCATAACCGTAGAGAATCATATTTGCTTGTCTGGAATCAGTTTTTGTCTTTTATAAAAGGACTAAATATGTCATAGGAGCTATACACTGTACTGAATTTATTTGCTTTTCGGATGCTTAACTATTATTATTACGAATATTAATATAATATATAATATATGCGTTATGGGAAGTGTAGGTACCAGCCCTTGACTCATACTAAGACAAGACACCTCAGCCTCTGCTGCTCTGATTTTGAATATTGCTTAAAGGCTGTGTTAAGAAATGCAAGATTAAACTCTGGACTACCTTGTTGGTATTTGGGTAGAAATGCTTTGAATTTAATGATTTACTTTCAGAAACAAGTATTATCTTCCTTAGTGATGCTCTACACGGCCTGGACTGCACAAAACATCAATATATACCTGTTTTGGGGGCTTTGGAGGCAGTCTGGTCCTGGAATGGATGCTGAATTGAAATGAAGTCAAGTGACAGAATTGGGCTGTCTGGTTTGCTCCTAAATACATCTTCGCTGCTTTGTCCATATGTCTAGGATCATTGTTTTGCATTCTTAGAATTAGGGGACTGTATACAAAAAAATATACAAAAAAAGGGTCCATCTCTGGTCACCAAACATGGATATAAACACCTTAAAGCACCCTTAAATTTGACACTGAACATTGTATCAGCACAAAAATCAATGTGCAGGAATACAGAACAAACTATAATTCTGTCCAAATATTTCCAGAGCACACTATATATGGAATCTAATCACTCTTTTGGTCCACATGGTCTGCATGTGGTAAAGCATAATGTGTTTCAATGTCCACTGGCCATGTGAGCTTGAGTATTGATATTATTGTTTGACTCGTGTATGTCATGGAAACGTAGTATTATGTAGTTGTACTTGTTCTATCACACTGATGTTTCTGTTATAATACACTCGCAGTCTGTTTGAGTATTTAATGCTGAGTGAGATTATATACAAACACTGGATTTGGTTGAAGAATGAACTATTGGTTAAGCATCACTTGTAATGGCAGTACAACTACTGTTTAAATATATATAGTCAAATTATCTCCACTGATTTCTGCCCTTCCTATTCACAATAAGAGAAATAAAGCTTCAAACGCAAGACAACAAACCAGGCAAAAGCTAGCTACTGCAAAGGCTCCACTATTAATACAGCTCTGAGTCTGAGCCTAGATGCTGCTCAAACACAGCCAGTGGACATGCTGTGCAGATTTAAGGCCTTTCCATAGACTGCCTGTATAAGATTTATAAATTCATTGTTTAATATGTAATTCATTATCATGCTGTTTAGCAGCATATCACAGGCAGGAGTACTCTACTATTGATACTGACCTTGTAAAATTAAACCAAGATAAGAGTCTAACCCGTGAGTGTGTGTGTGTGTGTGTGTGTGTGTGTGTATTAGTTAAAACATTATCATTAGTTAGAACACACAATCCTCCATGTTAGTAACTTAAGCAGTCTTTTCTGCCAGCGCACATTAGAAATGTACAACTGTGTGTGTTTGAGAGTGTGCGTCCCTCACCAGACCAGCTGGCGACGCGCGGCTAAACTCAGCAAGGACCCTGGCCTCTCCGAAGGCATTCAACAGCACCCACATAACAGGGAAGAGCAAAGGCAAGATGGGCAGGACACCCATCACCTGCAAACACAATTTCACACACTTGACATCTCTGTCCAGTCATCTTGATTTCATTTATCATCTCTCTGAACCATATCAGTTAATGTGTAATTCAGTATGTGTATTATCAACATATAGTGAAAGAGTTTGACTTAGAAATGAAAATTAAGTATTTTGTGTGCTTCTCAACTGATTACGCTTCAAATATCAGCTGGTGATGGCAAAATACTGTACACACTGCAGTTTTTGTTAGTTACACATTTATAGTTTCGCATGACTGTACCTGAAGTTGAAAGAAATTGTAGCAGGTAGGGGTGAGGCTGGGTGCATCACAAAAATAGCGGATTGTGTTTACTAGCAGGAATGCCACCTATAGGGAGAGATCATTAAGACACTGGTGAGGAAAAGATCATCCGGGCTGTTTAAAGCACAGAATAAGTGTTTTTGAATATACTGAGGAGACAATTTAGAAACTCGATGTTAACTACTCACCAGAACGATAGGACAGACTAGCTTGGTGATAACGGACTGTACTGTAAACCTCTCATTATCTAAAACCGTGACTGGTCGAGCCAACGCCATCTCCAAACTGTTCCTGTTGGGGAAAAAAGAAGGGACAAAAACATTATCTTTATTTAGGTTAAATACCAGGGGTGTAACGATCCATCAGTCTAGGTCGATGTACTGATTCAATGATCACTCAGTATGTTTAAGGCCTTGTTTACACGGACACCAATACAAATAAAAACAGATTTTTATTTATCCAGTAAAAAAAAAAAAATTCCGGGTTTACATAATCAGTTGTGAAAACGATATCCCTGTTTACATGAAAATGCAAAAACAGCAGCTTTTTGCTGCAATTAGCATGCCAGGCCAGTAGGTGGCGATACGCCATATGTCAAACACCATAGGAGAATGTTCTGAGCATGCACAGTGATTTGTTTTCCTCTTGGCGCTAGTGATAAAAACAATGACATACTACATTTTAACTTCATGTAGCATAGTTAGCTGCTATACACTTACTAATATTGGGCACCACAGACGTCTTTGTTCGCCGATGTAGCAGTGATGTTGATGCAGCAGTGCTAGGTTCATTTGTAAGCTTGTAAGTAGTCCCAAAAGTGCTAACAAAACGTAAACAACCCGGCACATATATTGTTGTGGCTACCGGGCGCCTAATGGGCATGCACGAACTGGGTCGCAACGTCATCGTTTTCCAAAATCTCCATCTATCCTGTTAACACGTCTTCACAGAAGGGGATATTTTAATAAACTTTCACTTTGGAAGCTGTTTTTGAAAATCTCCACTTTCGCCGAGAAAAACGCTGGTTACGTGTAAATGATAGGTGCAAACGCAAAGATAAATGCCCGTTTTCAGAAATATACAGAACCATACAAACAGGCCCTAAATGACATAATAAAGAAATCGATTTATTGTGTTAGTCCGACTAAAAGTGGACTTTTTTTTTTTTTTTTTAAGTTTATTTTTTGGGGCTTTTTGCCTTTAATAGACATATTTTTGCTTTCCACCACTTAAATGGCTACAGTTATTTACAGCTATTTATGTGTTGTTGCTTTTCTGTGGCCTAATGCAAAAAAAGAAAAAAAAAATTGTAACTGTAGCTGATAGTGTCTAATGGGCATATGACATCATCTCATATCAATGATAGGCCCCTGACTAGAATCACATCAATTCAAATTACAGACTCTGAGACATAAGCAAATATCTTATATTTTTTCCCTACCTGACAATGTCCAGGACTGGAGTCCGTACCACTCTGAAGAGACGGTGCTGCTGGGGGCTCTGGGGTCCTCTCTTCTCATTGGCCCGTGGCGAAGGAGGAGGCGAGAAAGGGGGGAATAAATCTCCTGGCTCCAACACAATGTGCTCATCATCCTGAGGAGACAAAAATAGATAAAGCTGGTCACACAATTTGGTTTTAAAGGGTCACTCTGTACCAACTGACCAACTGTCTTGTTTGGCTGTTGATTGGCGACAATCAGCCGTTGCTGCTGTTCGATGCAGTGTTAAAGGACCGTCCACGTGACAGGTTCTCCTCCTGCTGCTCTCTCTGCCAATGGCGGTTTTAGGGGAGGGCCAGCAGGCCCCCCCTGCCAAAGAGTCGGAGGGGCAACCTGGAACGCGGAACTAAATCGTCTCAACCAGTTGCTGGTCGGACCACTTAAAGCGGCGCACCCATTGAAAACATCAGTAGAGAATTGTGTGGCTGTATCTAAGACAACTCTTAACCTGCATGGCAACACACAGCACCATTGAAGTAAGCTCTGAAAACTTTATCGTTCTCATTTGGCTCATGGTAGTTGCATGTCACATCATGTTGATGTAGCCATGTGAAATACAATCTGGAGTTTTCATGGGTGTTTTATTGTGAAAACTGACCGGATACTCTCGTCTTTTCTGCATCGGACTTCCTGTTTGACTCATCTGGTCTGTGCAAATTGACGTGCCGTCGCGCGGCGTCCATCAGAAATAGACCTGACGCCTGTTTTTAGCGGAGCAGAGCACCGAGCCGATTCTAGGCCGCAGGTGGTGGACCTTACAGCTTACATGGTCTTGAATGGCCGCTATTAGCTCCAGCACCCGCGCCTCGGCCGGATCGCACACACCATGGATCCAGTGGGTTGCCATAAATGGGCCTGTCCCAGAAACACTGATATACATATATATGTGTACATATATATCTTATTGTTCAGACTGAGAATTTGACCCTACTTGTATGTGCCTCTGTATCAAAAGGACTGGCCCTAGCTTGGCCCCCCGATTGAAACTGGCCTAGAACCACCACTGCTTTCTGCCCTGTTAGCATGAGCTAACATAGCATAACGTCATCTCATCACCACTCATCATATTTTGTTGCTTGGGCAGAAGGCCCGCAGCAGCAGTTAACATCCAACACAGAGCTGTTAATCTCACACCAATACCAAAATGTCTCGACTGTGTGTGTGTGTGTGTGTGTGTGAGACAGAGAGAGCGAGAGACAGAGAGAGACAGAGAGAGGCGGTGGGGTGCGGGTGTGGGTTGGGGGGGGGCTGAGCAGATCAAAACGCTGCCCGCAGCTCCACAATGAAATGTGATTTTAAAAGTTTTAAATTGTCACATTTGCGGGAAAGTTGCAGTAATCTGACAAAATTGCAAGGTCATGCAGAACTGACGGGGACTGGCTGAATTTGCATTAACTGTGGTGATCACAACATCGCAAAATCCCTAAGGGACTGAGATATGGATTGGAGAAGCATGTGTTGTAATACCCTTAAAAGGCCACAAAATGGCCAAAGTGTATAGGCAGTAAGCGACACTTTGTACAAGGACATACTGAGATCAATAAATCTAAACTAGATTGGTGTGGTGGATGTGCGAGTCATGGAAAAATGAACAAATAAAGAGTTAAATGATCAAGTTGTTTTTCATGTTATTTAATAAAGCGATAAAACAGAATAATAAGGGTTATAACAGAGTCAATCTTATTTCAGCCGAAACATCAGAGCTTTGACACCTGGAATGTCCTCCATACGTCTGACAAAGAAGAACAGATTCAGTCATAATATAATTAAAAGCTAGAAGAGAAGGAGTAAAAGGAAGGCCTCACCTCTGCTGATAACTGTTACTGAAAAGGAAATTTTTTCACACAAATAAAACCTCTTCAAGGACACAGTTAACTTCAAGTACAATGCAGCCTTACACACAGACAGGAAGCAGAGTATTACATGTCTATATATAGTAATGATGCATTTTGTTCCTACAAATGGTTAGTTTTAATCAATAACCTGTTTATCAACACTGGTGTGTGGAATGAGGATAACACAGATATAGCCACATGTCATATAAACTTGCTGCAAGTGGCAAAGTCACTGAAGTGAGGTTTAACAGTAACAGGCAGACAACCAGTAGAGTAGTAATGTTATATTAATATAAGTAATCCATTTCTTTTAAATATCACCCTTACTGTTACTTCCATTTCTTATGTTGCCATTAATGTAATGTTTGCTGAAAAATGACGTAGCGTTACTGTAGCTGCCTCCAAAGAATGAGCGAGAGCAGCCGCTCAGTGTACGGCTGAGAGGCAGAAGCTGCAGAGATGATCAGCATGCAGATCAACATATCTGACATCTTAAGGCCAGTTCAGACCAAAGATTCCAGACGCAACGAAATGGTTTCAGGACATGACAGAGAAAAGTTGCAGTGGTCTGAATGACTCAGCTGCATATCTGCTCAGGTCAGCTCATGCCGTTGCAAAGGATTCAACCTGTTGAAAAATGTCAGGAGATGAGTTGTTTGCGTGTGTGTGGCATCTAAACACCAGAATAGTTGAGTGCTCTGCTGATGCATCCATGTGCTCTCTAGGGTTTGTTGTGCTGTTCAGCTTTACGTTCTGTCGTGACGTACCCATTGCTGTAGAAATGTGGGCACATGCGTCGTCTTTAAGCACCTGGAAAACGCAAGATCGGGCACTGACTGCGACTTTTGTGCCTATTCTGCACCAACTTTTGAGAGTGCAGAGGCAGGTTGCGTTTGAAGTTGCTAAGCAACCTCAACAAGCACCATATCGTGGCCTATTTATCCAAAATCCCGAGTGCAGAGCTGATCTTCTTCCAGGCACTGTTTGTGTGTAGGCCTATTATCAGTGAGACAGATATAAAGCTCAGTCATGTGATGAGTGACAACCAATCACAGCCAACAGATTTTTCCCTTCATCCGTAAATATCAGTCTGTGATAAATATGGAGAAGTTGACCTTTTAATACAGGGCAACACGTAGCTTAATATCTGTCCCTTGGACAATAGGCCTACACACAAACAGCACCTGGAAGTGCTCAGGATTTCATATAAATAGGCTATGATACAGTTCTGGTTATGGTCGCTTAGCACCCTCAGGCACAACCTGCCTCTGTGTGTTATCACTGTAACTAATGACAATTGCCATTTTCTTCTGTACTAGTCAAATGACCAATGCAAACAGTTCAAGGTCCTCTCTATTCATTCTATTTCCATGGGTGACGCACAGAGACAGCAAGAAGAAGAGAAAGAGAGACTGAATGTTGCACAAAATTCATAACAGGCGTCGCATAACTGAGTATCATTCTGTTATCATTGACATGTGATGGCCATTATCATAGCCAACAAATATCATTTTGAAAGATCATCTCTACACACTAATCACTCATCTAAGATGTAAAGGGCTAACGTCGGTGCAGCTACACAGCAAAAACCACATCCTGCTGCAGGCTTCAGATGAACATAACATGACTTAAGTGACAAAGACAGAGGTCAAACATGCTGTACAGCATTGCAAATTGCACTTGAAGAGATTTCTGTGATGGTGACGTAGACCATCTTGTGTGAAATAAACCTTAACTGATTCTGGCTCAGAGGAAATATTCTTTGACACAATTCAGCTATCTCATATGTTACTCTTTACCTCAGCAGTAAGTATTAATGCATTTATGTATAGCATTATGAATAGCATGCTTTCTGCTTTTAGTGTGGCAGCTGTTAGAACACAGGGTTGTGTTGGCCACATAATACTGGCTTTCTGTACCAATACCAGTTCTCTATTTGGTACCTTGATATCAATTCCAAAAAAATATCTAGGGCAAATAACTGATAACTCTGAATTTCCTAACTCCCAAAAGATAGATTTAGTGAGAAACATGCTGTCTTCACTTAGAGACTATTTTTTACAAAGGAGTACAGAATCTAATCTAATTCAGTCAGCTTCTGAAAGAGAACAATAGAGAGACAAAGCTTGAAATATAGACGTTGCTGCAAAGCTACAAATTCTAAAGCTGTTAAAGGATGCTTCACACACAGCTGTACTCCCACAAAACAGAAGATCTATACAACCAGCACAGTTTCAAGGTGGACACCTAAGATTAGTGTCACCAATTCAGTACCTGACCAAATGTCTGCCCTTCTGTTCCTCAGATATGACGTTGAATAATGGCCCAAGAAGTGTTTTTGGATTACATTATGATGTCACAGTGGCTTTTGGGACGTAAAATGTTATCAGTTCCTTATTTTATCCTATTAGATATTTGTGTGGCATTTTTAATTAGCATATGAATTCTTGCATTATGGCCAAAACTATGTTTTGTGAGGTTACACTGATCCTAACCTTTGACCTTCGACAATAAAATTCTAAAAAGTTTATTCTTCAGTCCAAGTGACATTTGTGTCAAATTTGAAGAAATTCCCTCAAGGTGTTCTTGAAATATCATGTTCACAAGAATTAAATGGATGCACAGTCACAGTGGCCTTGACCTTTGACCACTAAAATCAAATCAGTTCATTTTCGACTCCAAGTTAACGTTTGTGCCAAATTTAAAGGAATTCCCTCAGTGTTCTTGAGATATTGCGTTCACAAGAATGAGACAAACAAGGTCACAGTGCCCTTGACCTTTGACCTAGGGATGTTCCTGGCAGCTAATTTCCCTGTTGACCACTATGCTGTTTTAAAACTCCAGTCTACTCGAGCATTACCGCGGGGAGGGGGACTGCTGTCTGATGGCTCTGTAGCACCCACTAGTGACAGGCAGCTGCATTACAGTTAAGCGGCCTTGTACATGAATAAAACACTAATTGGTTTAACCGACTAATATATCTGGTGCCGACCAGCAAGGGGACGGACGTTTCATCGTTAATATGTTCAATCGCATGCATCCCTACTTTGACCTATGACCACCAAATTCTAATCAAGTCATTCTTGAGTCCAGGTGGATGCTTTTGTGCCAAATCTAAAAAAAAAACACACGCAAGGCATTCATGAGATATCACGTTTGTGGGAATGTAGGGCTGGGAATCAGTACTAGATACCTTTAAGGTATTGACCAAACTAACCCAGTACCAAGTATCAAAACTTCCCCATCAAACCATACTTGTATTCAGTCATTTTTAAACCCAGATTAAGAAAACAAAAAGACTTTGTGTATGGTTTTAATCACTGTCCATCACCCCAAGTGTTTAATGCAACTAAATGCTTCCATTCACATGATGGGTATCGAATGAAGTAGAAAAAAAGTATTAAAGGTATTAAATGAGGTACTCTATTGGAACCAGTATCACTTTAAGGGTACTGGTATTGGAACTGGTGTCATAATTTTTTAAACAATACCCTGCCCTACAAGAATGGCACAGATGGTCAGACAGACAAATGGACATCCTGAAAACACAACGCCTCCAGCCACAGCTAGTGCCGGCACGACGGCATAAAAACAGTGTACAATACTGCAATTACAACAAAGTTACCTGAACAGATCAGTAAGGTTTTTAGGTATTTTATTTATAGGCTTTATATCTCATAAATCAAAATTCAACTCACTCCAAAAAAGGGTCATGTCGGTATACATTTTGGGATTGAGAAAATCTTTAAGTGCCATTAAAATCAATGTGTATCAAATTTCAATGTACTCACTATGACCAGAGGTGTATTAACATTCTGCCAGAGGAGGGAGCTTGTGAGCGGCTGTAGTAGAATCAAATTCAGTTAATCCAATACAAATCTCTCTGCACATTTTCCTCATGTACTAAATTTTACTTCCTTTCTCTTTCTCAAAGCATGTGTGCATGTATGTGTGACTAAACACAGACTTACCTTAATGCCTCTGAGGGATGCAAATGCCTCCTGGCCAGGTCTCAGAGCAATGACGTCTCCTTCCACCAGCAGACTGACAGGCAGGTTAACCAACTGGGAGTCACGGTAAGTCCAGTGAAGGGACCACGATGGGGACGAGGGTGTGTACAGATCAGGGTACAGAGATGGAGACCATCGCACGTCACCCACACACCCTGACAGGTAGTCTGGAGTAACAGTAGCAGTCAGAGAGAGGAAGAGGGGAGCATTACAAGTATGAATATGGTGTCACTGAATGTCATGTAATTATTACCTATAAATGAAGAAAGAAGAAATATGTTGTATGGAAAATTGCAGAGCCCTCCTTGACCTGATTCGCGTCAGTTTGGAAATGTTTAACATTGTAATGAGATCCATCATCTCTTAAGAGATCATCGTGTAGGATTTAGGGGGATATATTGGCAGAAATTAAATATAATATAGTAATTATTTTCTTTAGTGTATAATAACTTGAACGTTTGAATTGTTGTGTTCTCCCTAACTTACAATGAACTGTTTATATCTACATAGGGAGCGGGTCTTCATTGGATTTATAACATGAAACTGCATGTTTTGACGTTTTACCAGTTAAAATCGCCGGGTCTGGAGAGGAAGAGACCTCTGTGGTTATTTCAGCTCCCGATAAAAACTTCCTGAAGAATGAACACTGAAGGAATTCTAGCCGGCAGAAATTTTTAGCTGGTTGCAATCTGCAGTTCCCTGCTAGATACCACTGAATCCCTCTAAATCTTACACACTTCACCTTTAAATTCCTGTCAGTATGTGATCAGTGCTCTAGATACAACATGTGAGAGTTATGTGACACTGTCCAAACATTTAGTGCTAAAGACTGGAAACTGAAAAATCTATTTGTTCATGCTGCATTGTTAACTTGCTTGCAACGCTGTTCATGTACAAAAAAGTTCAAGAGTTCAAACAAAGAGAAGTGAAGCATTTTGAATCCATCCTTGTAGCCAGAGCTGTGTTACACCTAGCATTGGCTTTCACTGATGCCGATCAATCAAAAAATGCCTTGATCAGCCCTGATACCACCATCACATATCAACCCCAGACATCCCTAAAGTTGATATTGCATTATGCAGTCAACCATTTCACCAAATGGACAAGCTCAGATTCATTTCAAAATCCCTTGCAGAACACACATAGAGGAGGACTAGGGCTGGATATCAAAATTCACTACTGCAGAAGATACAACTTTGCATCCAAAAAGGACTGTGATAGTGTGCTTTCAGGCAGTCTTAGGATGCAAAATAAGATACATGGTAGACGTTGTAAGGCCCAGATGTGCCGATCACCTGCATCTCTCTATAACAACAACAGTTCCAGTGTGTCAGATTTAGGAGGATTTAGTGGCATCTAGTGGTGAAGACTGCAGATTGCAACCAGCTGAAACTTCTCCTGGTTAGAATTCCTTCAGTGTACATTGTTTAGGAGGTTTTTACTGTGAGCTGAATTGTCTGCAGAGGTCTCCTCTCCCCCAGAGCAAACTAACCAGCTGATTTAAACCAGTAAAAACACTTGATAAAGCACTTTCATGTTACAAATCAGTGTTTTTTCAATGCTGCACATTGTGTAGGGGCTTCTAATTTAAGCAGCGTAAATGCCCCTGTCTAGCGCCAGTGTTTGGTTTGTCCATTCTGGGCTACTGTAGAAACATGGCTGCAAACATGGCAATCTCCATAAACAACGACTCACTCTATATGTACATATAAACATTTCATTCAAAGGTAATGAAAAAACGACCCTTATTTTCAGGTGATAATACACTAAATAAATATACTTATATTCCATTTCTCCCAATATATCCCCCTTAATCCTACACACTGGACCTTTAAGTAAAGAACAGATGCAGGAATTATCCTTTACAGGAAGTACAAATTCCATAATTCCTCTATATTTCCAGTATTGAGTCAACAAGCCTGACTCACCGCTGAGCTGTGTGATGATGCCCTTGAGACGGCGGACCATCTCACTCCTCTTCAGCTGCTCCTGACGTCTGACCAGCAGCAGGTTTAGCAAGAAGAGAAGAAGGAGGGCTGCAGCGTTCACCAGCTCTATACCAGAACTGTGGAGATGCAGGGAGGACAGCAGAGTCAAACGTGATTAATTTAATGGAAATCCAACATTTCAGTCTTCAACAGGTCCAGCACAATTAGAGACACATTTCTAAATTACCTTGCATTGCTTATTTAAAAAAAAAAAGTTATGTGAAGTTAAACCAAATAGTGTAAAACAGGGGTTTAAATTGATTCCCTCTAAGAAACCATCTCCTTTACACATAAAGCAAATGTATCCAAACTCAAACCAAGTTAGTGTTTTAATAGCTCAGTCACTGCTGGTCACTAAGTATACATATTTAAAAAAATGGTATTTGACAGAAAAGAGAGCAGTCCAGACAAGTGTAAGATTGCTTTGGCACACAGCAAGAACAACGACAGCTGGTGTTTGCGTAGCTGGTGATTCATTACAGTTTCTCACTTCTGTTCATCCTGGACATGCTGATTATTTATCATGGGAATAATAAAGTTAAGTGGTAAAGTAGAGGAGCAGTGATGCCCAGACTGAGAAAGAGAGGGAGAGGGAGAGAGAGAGAGAGAGAGAGACAGAGACCTCCTGCGCTTGTTCTTTCTATCTGACAGCAGAATTTAATATGTGGCATTTCACAAATTTCAACATTTTCACATTTTGTCTGAGCCTAGTTTACCCTGAAAAGAATCTACTTTTATAACAATGGTGATGTAACTGTTGGATAACGTAGGCTCAGACACAATGGTGGTGTAACTGTTGTATAATGTAGCTTTAGACATGATGGTGTGAGGAAACTGTGCACAGTGCAACGCCTTCTCAACACGCTGATAGTTGTCTTAGCATAGACTACAGATCTTACAGAAGCTTTAGGAAGAAAAAAATCATGTCCGAAAGTGAAATAAGAGCAAATCCAGAACAGTTCTCTCCTGACATAAATAATAAATGACTGCACAAAGATTTTTATTGATGCTACACGTACAGTATTATTAATGTTCCAGAACAGGACGGTTCAGCTAAAAGAGGGCACCTACCTGCCCTTTGGCTGGCTGCCATGGCAACAGAAGAGTCCCAGCACCACCAGTAGAGTGAGGGCAGCTCCCGGCCAATGGAGGCAGGAGTGACGGTTGCTATGGTAAAGGAAGCTATTCACCCACTGCTCCTATGAAAACATGACAAAACAACAAGGCATAAGCCAAACAATATGCAGTGTGTTATGTAAGGCATTAGACATGTGACGGATATATTTAGAAGAATGATCAAGGATGTGTAGCTATTAGTGGATGGGATCAGGGCCATGTGGAACACACTGCTTTCTGGGTGTCTTGTGTTCTTGTGTTTTCACACTCTGGAGGACAAGAAATCCTCACAAGGTTGTAATGATGCAAAACTCTTATTTTGCTCCTTAAGCTAATGAGGGTGTAGGGTTAGATTTAATAATAATAAATATTATGTTTGGGTCAGGGCTCAACACTAACCAGGCTGGCAAGCAAGGGCTAGTTTTTAGTTGCCGAACCAGAAAATACAGTTGCCGTTTTTTTTCTGAACCATTTTTCTACTGTATTCTTTGAGTAATTACGATACCATTCTTGCACTTAATAATGAAAATGTGACATAAAAGAATGTCTGTAATGAACATGACTAAATGACAGGGCTGGATGAACCTGCAGGCAGCAGGCATCATCAGAAAATTGATACTCATGTTGGATGTGATCCATACAAAATGAAGAAAAGTAATTTTTTCCACAACTTGAAAGATTTGCCAAGATCATCGTTACAAATGACCTCGTCCTCCAGATCTCCCAACAGTAGTGATGTTACATGGTGAGCCAATGAAAGCATAAAAGAGTCTAGTGCACTATAATAATTTTGTGCGCAGCTTGGTCCATGACTGCAACAACCACGTGAGTAAACGTATTTGTGTATAACTGTCTTTTAAGCCCAGTTCAGACCAATGATTTGCAATAAGATGAGTTGAAACAAGCAACTACTTGCAATGCGCCATTCTGCAATGTTCTAAAAACCTGCTGATTCACACCAATGCAACTACATTAGACAGAGTATCCTCTTTATGCTACAACTCTCTGTACTTCTGTTCTCATTTCCAGCTTTTCAGGCTATTTTGTGGCTGAATATATTTTGTAGCTTCTCAAAATGTGTATGAGGATAGTGATAGTGAGATACTGGCTGTAGTTGCCTTTCTGGTAGTGATGAAACAAAACGAGCATCAGATGGATTATTTTTATAACAAATACGGCACAATAATATAAATAACCAGCGTCAATTCATAAGTCGATGAGAATGTGTGTGTGTGTGTGTGTGGGAGATGAATGAACACATCCAGCGAGAAGCAGCGACCCACTGTAAGGACAGAAACAGAGCGCTCGGCGGGGACGGAGAACTTGCCGCAGCAAGTGAACGTACCGTCTGTGGTCATTTTTAATTGAACAGTGGACTTCACTACCAGCCGACTGGCTGTAGAAACAGGTGACGTGCTTTACATTCTAAAACTAGCTGCCGGCGATTTGACCAGCAGAGTTGCAGCCGGCTTAAGTCGAGCTCAGACCGACCTGTTCACAATGCTGCAACTTTTCTCTGCAACGTTCTAAAATGGTTTCATCTCGTAACAAATCTTTGGTTTGAACTGGACTTCATATTTCAACTCTGTCAGGCTAAAAGGTATCTAATTTAGATAACATTTGCCTACTAGGTGAACCATTCCCAGAGGTCTGGTAAAAGGGTATTAAAAATCTGAGTCGTGGCTAAAAACAGTGAGTAGTAATTGCATCCAACTTGAGACGTGTTTAAAACAACACTTTTACGTTAATGCATGACATTAGTTTACTCCGATCCTCCAGACTGAAAATGGAGGTTTTGAATCCACACCTCCTACTGTTTCTTAGTACCTTTTTCTTAGCTTCTCTAATACGTCCTACTATTTTAGGGACTTAAGGTGGACCTTGTTATTGCCAATTTGATTGATTGGAACAGCTGTAAAAAGCGCAAATCATAGTCATTTCTGAAGTGTTGGTAGCCCTTGCCCTCCATCTGCACAGTGTGCCAATACATAAAGTCGTATGCAAAGAAGCTATATGCTTTGCCACTGTCTCCAAAAGAGATGCCTTTGCTCACATCAGTAAGCAGCACTGTCTGGTTCTGACTCTAACAGCAAGACTTAAATATCACTAATGCAACAAACACTAGAACTTTTTTTTGGGGGGTGCATGTTTTGCTGTCCCTATTTCTATATGTTAAAAAGTGGCTGACACTGATGGCAACCAAAGGCCAAGTACTGGTTTGCCAATGTGTAAAAATGGTTGTCAATGGCATCTGGCAACTTGTTACTGTTTTGAGCCCTGAAGAGATTTAAGTTTAGGGAGTGACTGTATTTAACTGAAAACCAATGATATGAATGTGTATGTAGAAATGTGTGTGTGTACCTGTGCAGAGGCTCGTCTGCGTGCAGCCCTCTGGTGCTGCTCCAGCAGGCTGCTGAGCTGGTCCCGTAGCTTCACCAGAGCCTGGCCGGTCGACAGGCCCAGAGCCACAGCATCCTCCTCCTGCAGCAACACATACAACAACCCTTTATCCTCCCCACAAAAATGAGGTATGAACAATTTGGCTGACAAGATAAGCCCAGGTACTTTGCTCAATACAATGATCATGATTTGCACGAAATAACTTGATATTAGATGATTTCTTTGAATAATTTACAATAGCAATTTTCATAAAATTTTAACAGCACTGTTCTATGACCTGAGCCAATGACACAGCCATTCTTGCATAACTGAGGTGAGAGCTGTGTGTGTGTACTCAGGTTTTCTGCAGAGTTCACCAAGTTAAATGTAAGACTTATTAAGACCTTTAATACCATGTTGAATGCAATTTAAGGGCCCTGACACACCAAGCCAAGGTTCAGCAGTTTGTCAATGTCGGGCTGTCGGTGAGCTTATGTGGCCCTAGTTTCTGCGGTGTGTCCCGCCCTGTTGTCACCAGTTGGCCCTTGATGCCTGTGTTTGATGCCTGATTCAGTGTGGTGGATCAGCATCTGAGGCATCAGAGCCCATCAGTGAGAGAAATCACTCACACTAACAACGAAAGTCAAGAGGGCGTGAAACATGTCATATTAGGTAAGATTATTCTTTTTAGCTGTTGAGGTCAGCAGAAATGGTTCATAACTGTTAGGTTTTTTTGTTAACTGGCGCACACTAAATATTCTTCTTTCTTTCAACATCAGCTTGTGTTGTTTATGTGCTAACCGGCTAATTAACGTTTTGAAGCTGTCCTGTCGGTCTTCCAGTTCCCCTTCTTGAGTGACGAATACAGACTACCGCTGTCTGTAGGTTAGGTATGAAGAGTTATTTCCTTTCATGGAGGCACATAAAGTACTTGCTGGTTGGCTGTTTGCTGTAGTCTTTGTGGTGTGCTTAGTTCAACTTTTTTGCCGAGACACAGGCGTCGTTTGGCAACACAACAGTGAGCGCTAGCTTTTTGATGTCAGTTTGGTGTGTTTGGGCCTTAATTGCTGTTCCACTGTATGAAAGTCTGAAAAAACAGTAGGGATGATACAAACCTAAAGTATTCGTTATTATATCACATTTTTTCACTACATCCCAGCTGTATAGAAAAATAATTTCCAAAAGTATAAATAAACACAACCTGGATGTAAACAGTACAAAATGGATATATTAACCAATTAGAAGCTATAAATAGTTAATTAGTTAGTTAGTAAGTTAATTTAGGTTTTTCCTATGTTTTACACTTGACCTTTAAGGGCTGATAAGCTTCCTGGATACAGTAGCTAGCAGTGTATCTTACAGGTCTGATGTTACCTTCCCTAACTTCGCAATAAACGATTACAAGCTTCTTGCAGCACAATCAACTGTCACAACTTAGGTTGTCAAAAGCAACAAAACGTCAACACTTTTTGTGATAACAATTTTTAAAATGATACAATCTCCATAAATTATACATTTGGTAGTATCAAAAGTACCAAAGCTATAAGGCAAACAGATCCACCAACAGATTTTCGACCCAGAGGTATTGTATTAACCCTATGGGCTCGAACGATGCACAGTGCATCCAAATTCACGCCTGTTCTTTATTGATTTTCTCCGCAACCGTGCGTCATAGCCACGCATATCACGTGAAACAGTGGAGTCGTAGCTTTCCGACAAGCACTTGTCAGTAGTCCAATGTCTTCACAGCGAAAAACAATGATAACATTACACTAAAATTATGTATAACAAAGCTTTCATGCAGCTTTGCACACACATTATTCTTGGATGGATTTCCAGTGATACCAAACACTTCATTGTGCTGTCACGCTATAAATCCAGATCAATTGGCGACAAAATAAAAACCTGACGAATTTCTTTACAATCCATTATACAGATCTTGTTATCAGTCACTTCATATAGTGAGGAATAATATTATTACTATTTTTCTATTCTATTCTATTCTATTATCTTAGATGTAATTATTGCATGTTTCCTTCAGGGCCGGAAGGGTTGAAACGTGTTGGTATGTGTTCAGTGTTTCCCACAGAATTAGAATCTATACCCCCCCAAAATCTAATTTGGGAGGTTTTTGTGGCTCCGTGAATGCAGCACACTCGGAACTCCTCAGCAGCAGTTTGTGGAGTTTTAATCGCGTAGTGGATAACAGATCGGTCGATCCAATCAGATCAGATCCATGGAGGAGCAGCTGCTGCAGAAGCAAACTTGAAGACCCAGTGCAATTAACAATCGAGTTTCACTCATCTTTGTTGGTCTGTGCCCGGAGTATGCCCCGCACTGCAAGCCTAAATGGGCACTTTTGTCAAGTCATGTTGACAAACCACATAGGCCTATCAGCTGTGTGCTTGAGATCAGACTAGAGACGTAACATCTGAAAAGATGGGGAAGTACTTCCTGAATTTGTAATGTTACTTTCTAAAACAGAAAACACACGTTTTACATTGTGATATTTACTGGAAATGACATAAAATATAGACAACAGCAAGTAATCTAGCTTGTTATTATCGATGGTCATTTCCAGCTTTCCAGAAACTTTCAGCTCCCTGGCAAACTCCCTAAAGTGCTGTTGGCTATATTTTAGGTTATTTCCAGTAAATATCACAATATAAAATGTGTGTTTTCTGTTTCAAAAAGTAGCGTTACAAATGTAGGAAGAAAGCAAGTACTCACCCATCTTTTAAATAGTTACACCTCTAGTCTGATCTCAAGTACACAGCTGATAAGCCTTCATGGTTTGGTGACATGACGTGACATATTCAACGTATTCAGTGTGGACAGAGAGCTCTGAGGTTATGTGATGCAACGTTATAATCGTCAACCGCTCATTTACTGTCAGGACATTATGTTCCAACTCAGGAGCGACTGCTGAGTCATGTGCGTAAAATTCAGTATACCTGTCCGGGTCTAATATCAGACCAGTTGTAAAAATTTTACACTGGCTCAAACCTTGCACTTGTCACTGTCTCTTTTTACCCAGTCGTCCAATAACGGTGGAGGAGGGGTGGGACAAATAGCCTGCCACACACAACTAATGCAACAACAATGGAGGAGAAATGTTAATATGCTGTAGGCCATGTGAAAATATATCAAAATCATTAACTCACACAAACCAGTACTTTGTGTTCCAGGCGGATCATCATAAAAATTTAATTTAATGAACAAATTTCTGACATTGCGACATGCCTACATCCTACTACATAAGAAAAGAAAAGAATGTGATTATAATAGAGAGGGAAACAGTGTCATGTGTAATGTTAGTGGGAAAGCAACCTTTCCCACTCTCCATGTCACTGTGAGGATGTGTGTGTCTGCAAAGGACTGCACATACGCAAACAGAAAGACTTACACAAATATGAAAACTCACACGAACACACACACACAGGGTTCAGCTTTCAGGCTCTACATCCCACACAGGCAAGCTATAAATAACTTCCCATTTCCCCAGAGTAACAAAGCCTCAACAAAAATCCTCCAGACAGACGTAAGCACGCAGAGACAGCCTTAGTAAAGCAGAGCATGCCTACAACCTGGGAAGGATCTAGATTGACCATGGATGCCCACTAACAAATCAAGAGCATTACATCAACGTGCAAACACTAGTACTGACAGTAAAAGCTTTGCCATATCTGACAGACACTGTCACTCACCCAAACAAGCAACTGACAGGATTGTTACATTTGTTTAGCCTTCACTGAGGAGACTGTGTTCCACTACAGACAGACAGACAGACAGACAGACAGACAGAAACGAGCAAGACAACTTACACTGCTCTTCTTCCTGAGGAAGATCCCCTCTCTTATCTTCAACACCATGACGGCCCTGCTCTGCCTGCTCTGCTTCACTAAAATCTGTATCACTGCTGCTGAGCTACAAGGGCAATATCCAACGACAGCCGAGCTACGTGATGAGAATCATTACGTTTCAGAAACTAGTTGTCAAGATGTGAATGAAGTCCTAACCGGAGCCTGCTCATGTCTACAGTCAGGAGAGAACTGGAGATGCTGCAAAACCTCACCCAAATTTCCCTCGTCACTGAGCTGCAGACAACAGAGCCCAGCATCAGAACACGCTGCCAGCTGGACTTTCATTCAAAAACACCAAGTCTGGGTGCCTTTCTGGCATGAACCGAGCCTCATTCAGTTCAATTCAGTTCAGCAGCTGGCTGGGAAACTAAGCAACAAAACCCCGACTACAGAGAGGGAAAGGGTGGGCTGAGAGAGGCCAGACATAGTGGGGAGGGGGGGCTCTTTTGATGTGAGGAACAATGCCGGTCAGCCCTGTATAACCCTGGTTACCCTATTTTTCACTCTTGCCGGCTGTGCATATTTTGCAATGATGCAGGGATGCACACAGAGAAGCTATAGAGAGAAATGGTAGAGAAGGAACAACAAAAAAAATCCCAACCACAATTAGAATTGGAATTAAGCCAACATGGACAGGAAGTCTTTTGAGTGTTCATAAAAGTACTAATCATAACATCTACAGCTTCATGGCAACAGGGCAACGCTGCACAAACTGCAGCCTTTAAAATGATCAACAATGAATCCATAACTCTCTCAACAAAAACAAAACATTCTAAACCTCATGAAGGGAGGATTTATTATAAAACTGTTGTATTAGACAACGTTAGTTTTAGCTAGGCATAGTTTTAAAAAAGCATAGCCAGCATTTATTCGGTCACAATTTAATTATAATAAATCCTTTTTTCCCCCTCATATTGACACCTCCAGTAGTTTTTTCCAGGAGGGATAAAATGTGTGTACTGGGTGATGCTGTGATTTGATTAGGGCAAAATCTGTGTGAACGGCAGGCACTTAAAATAAAAACTTACTAATAAATAAGAACTTAAAATGATGAAAAATATACATTAGAGGCCTGTTTTTTCTGACCAACATACTTAAACCCAAAGATATTCAATTTACTATAACATAAGGCAAAGACAAAAAGCCAGTTGAAACTTTTGAGAAGCTGGAACCAATTAAGGTCAGTATTTTTGAGCCTGAACCCTGTTTCCCATGTTTTTGTGTCGAAGCGACTAACTTCTTTGTTAAAGTATAAGATCTTTTTTCCAGCACCAGAACCAGCCTCAAAATCTCTACTGCCAGACTGTATTTAAATAAACAGTCATTAGATCATTGTAAAATACGCTTGATTTAAAGTTGACGGAAAAAAGTAACCCTCCATCTTGGCCCGTCCTTCCACTGTTTCAACCACAGACTGTAATAAAGATGGCCAACATATCAACTCCCAAAACATGAAGCCAAAACTTGTCGTTCGCCCCTGGTGGCCGGCTGCAGCACAGGTCATAAACCCCACCCGCTCCACGTTCGCAGACGGGACATGGGCAAAACTAAAACGCCAATAAATTTTTAGGTAGTTCTTATCACACTGATGATTGTTCAAGTGTTCGTTTTTCTAATAAGTTTGGGTTTAATCAGTAATTTGATGCTATAAAAAAGGGGGTTTAGTTGACAGGGACCATGTACAGAAAAGGTTCTATGCCAGAGTTAGCTGAATAGCTAATTTGCATCTGTGGTTTAATGTCATGATTGACAGGTGTGTTTGCCAAACAGTGCTTCACGATCAATGGCACTGCTCCCGATTGTTTGGTGGCAGCAGATGGGACATGGATCAAACTAAAAACTCAATGTACACATCAAATAATTTTTTTCCAAAGATAGCTTCTATCATTTTAGGTAGTTCTTTTCACTCTGATGTTGGTGTTTATTTTTCTGATAAGTCTGCTTATAACTAGAATGTTGATGTTAAAAAGCAAGGGGGATTAGGCTCATGACTAGTATAGTGATAGTTAAGTGTGCCAATCAGTGTGCTTGCTATCAATGGCGCTGTTCACGATTGGCAGGGCAGGTAAATGTGCAGGAACTAGATACCAGCAGAGATTGCTACTGCGTAGACACTGGCTCTAGATGACTTCATCAGCGAAAGATGGCAGCAGCCATATCCAGGAGATTTTGTCTCCATTTTTGTGCAGAGGGAGTGAGTGAAGAGGCTTCATCTTTTTTTATACCTATATACATTCTGTGGTTTGAACAATTACCAACTCTGGTTTGGTTGAAATAAACTCTTAACGGGCACAGTATCGCAAAATTTTACATGACAGTATTGTACTGATACACCACGCCGAGTACAGATATTTTTATCATATAAATGATTGACATCATGATGACTTAAATATGGTGATAGTATAATAAAATTTGGCCTCTGGTGATTTCCACCCCAACTATACATGTTGAAGTTTAAATAACTTAAGTCTGGCAGGTTTCACAATGGTGATTTTGGGGCTGTTTCTAACAAAATGGATCTTTCTCTTTAAAAATGGTCTCTCTATGAAGGGGTCCTTTCCATAATGTTATCAGACACTTAGAATAACAACATGAGTCTGTCAGTGACAAGAACACTTTTAGTGTACTAAACTGACGGTGCGAACATGCCACGAGTGGTTAAACTGCAGCCTGTTTCATTGCTACAAGCTGCAGCACTCTCCCTCAGTACTGAAAAAATTGTTTTAAATTGTTCCCATTAGACACTTAGACAAAACATGGGAAAATACCAACTTATCCTTTAATAATTGGCTATAACAGATTATATAGGAATATAGTATATATTGCCTGACACATAATGAGAGTAGAAATCAAATTTCAGTTCAACAAGAAGAAAGAGGTAATAAACAGATGCTTCTCCAGAACTTGCCTGAGTATATACTGAAAGCAACTCTCAAACAATCACCATGCAATCAATAGACGATCTTTTAAAACTATTAGTGTGTATCACAGCTTGTCAGTTTGGGGTTATCAGAAAAGTAGTAAATCATGATACAGTGTCAGAGTCTTCTCTCTAACCCAGCAAACAAGAACCACTTGAAGGCATCGTTAGTCCAATGCTTTTCCAATTAAATTACAAGAACAGTTGTTCTTCACGCTTCAATTACAAACTATTCAAAATGTATCACTTATCCATCTCACCATAAATACAAATATGAATTCAAACTGGTACATTCACTGTGTCAATCAACACCATGTTATGTACATCATATGTGTAAAAAGAAAGGTCGACTCTACCTCTAAGACTTCTAGGACATTCATGTGTCCTTTAAAGGGAGGGCAGCTACATGCTTCTGACTGTACCCTTATGAGGTAATGATTATATAACACAACACAGCACACATAGGTGGGAACACTGAGATAGAAGAGGTAGAAAGCGTTTCTTTGAGCCTCTTGAGCAATAGGTCAGCAGCGGGCACGTTTTTGTTCCCACTGCTCAGTTGTGAAATGCCTCTCCTACACATCTATGTTTAACTTAACAGGTTTGATCATTTGACCCTTCAGATGGCTTTAACTGCAATGACTGAAAGTGATCAACGACAGTGAGAATTCAAGTGGGAAAGTCGATATGAAAGAATGTGAAGTGATGCTGTTTTTCACAATGTGGGCCAAAAAAAGTAGGGCTGTCAGGGTTAGCGCGTTAATCGCACTGCAATTAAGGTCCATACTTAACAGGTTTTGGTTTTTTTTAAGTCATGTTAATCGCATGCTTTTATGTTGTCCCTTTGACACACCCCAGTCAAGCCCCTGCAGCAGCCTCCTGCTTCCTGTGCAACAGTGACAGGAAATAATGACACCACTGCGTTTTTGAATGGCTCCTTTTTTTGGAAAACTCCCAGACAGCTCAGTTGACCAGTCAAAAGTAATATACACTTTATGTTAAACCAAATTAAAATATCACAGATGTACTTAAAGTTTGAGCTACCACTTACAAGCTAAGTACACAGCTGCAGCTGATCAAACCGATGTCAACAGGCAACCCCATCGCCAAAGCCCGCAATTCACTATTTTCTAAATCAGAGAAGGTAACTACAGCATTTGCTCAATGGGTGGGAAATGAGTGCAGGCCAGTCAACATCGTGGAAGATGTCGGCAACCCAACAACCATCACATCGACCCTGCCTGGCTGTGCTCTCTCAGTCTCTGCCCGCTGCCTTGACACTGCCCTCTCTCTCTTGTGCTGCGTGTGTGAGACAGAGTCACTTGTATGTTTGAGGTGAGTGTTAATGAGTGAGGTGAATCAATGGTGCATTGCTGGTCTTCATGGTAGTCGTAGGCTTGTCTATCGTGGGACTGTGAGGCAGCACCTGGATGTGTTTATAGAAATGCAGCCTGACGGTATAGACATTACATTCATCAGATGTATAAAACGCAGACAAATTCATCTGTGGTGTAGGTTATATGTGGGCCGGGGCATTGAGGGTAGGCTAATTTTCAATACCACAGAAAATCTTCCTCTTTTTTACAGCCCAGTGTTGGCAGGTATGAAGATCACACTGTTATAGCTAACAGAAGTGAACTGTAAAGGAAGTTACATTGCAAAATTTGGTCCATAATCAGTGACACTGACAGGACATTTGAAAGGACATTTCCCCGACTTTCAACTAGCTTTGTATCATAACAATGTGGGTGATGTGTGTAAATTAACTGTGGTAAACTTCCCTCCGTCTAGTACCTAGATCTCCTCACCCCAGCCACTCTTCGGCTGTTGCTTGAACGACAGGCTGTACTTCCTCATTTTCATATAGCTCACCACCCATGCTGCCACCACTGACAGAGACCTGCCTCTCTCTTCCCCTCTCAAACTCAGACGAAACTCTGATCAAACCCTAAAACTAGGCAATGCTAATAAAATATAAACAAAGATTCTGTTACTGCACTGCCCCTTTCTCGCCTAAAATGTTCTTTAGAAACATATTTTAGTGCCCTCTTTTGTGAACAGGAAGTACGCACCATACTGTTTCCTGCACAGTGAAAACGGCAGCTGAAAATAATGAGCTCAAACAGTAAACCTAGACAACACTGATCAAATAGAAACCAAGACTCTGTTACTGCATTGTCTATTTCTCGCCTAAAATGTTTTCAGAAACATGTTTTAGCTGACTGTATTATGAGATTGTTTGTTGCCAGTCAGCAGCCATTGTGTCAAACAGACATGTTCACATAATGTCACCCACCAGTGGAAGCCTTTATTGGTCCATTGTAATGATGTCTTTCTACTTCATAAACAGCTCAGTTTTATGAAAAGACCATCTTTCCAGTGGTGAGATACTTCTCAAACAATGCAGGTCTTTGGTGTCCATCAGTGTATGTGTCTCACAGTGGAATCTAAGACCATTTCCGGTGGACAATTAGGTTTTTCTCTCACGTGGGTCAAACTGTATAACCTATGAAATGGTCAATAGTCTTGTTTTGTCCAACTAACAGATCAAAGCCTTTGGGACTGGGAAAACACACTTTAGTGGACACAGGGTCTGACAATATTCAATTTAATGCCACATATGACAAAAACAGCTGAAAAAAAAATATAAAAAACAACTCATCAATTATTAGAATAGTTTTCAATTCATATTCTCTTTATGAACCGACTTATTTTTGCAGCTCTACTTTCATGATTGTCAGCGCTCAATGCCAGTGTCCCAAATCACAATGTAAAGGGGCCTTTAGGCAATATTCCTGTTTACACAACTGCTCTTTCAGAAATTAAGCTAATGTTTCCCTGAAGAGTACCACAAAAAACTCGGGCATGAACCTCTGCTAGGAGACACCGCAGCATAGCTAAGCACTTCCCTCAGAGCAGTCTAAATCCCAGGGGTCCTATCTGCTCAGTAAACAGCTCTCCACCTCAGGGACAGTTAGATAGCATAGGCAGATGCTGAGCTAAGCCACCAAACTCACCTGCTTCTTATCCTGCTGCTCCATGGCAACCACAGCCACTCAACATGCTCCGCTCCTCAACCAGCCAACGGCACCCAGCAGAGCCTTGTCAGTGCTGCTCTGCAATGTCCGAATGTGGACGCCGCACACCGAAGGTTCTCGGCCGGATTGTTCTCAGCCCGCTGGCTGCGGAAGCTGCAGATGAAGTAATTCAAATTTGGACGGAGGAAGATGTAGAAGGCAGGCAGGTGTAGCCTTGGTCCCCCACCTGGCAACACCTCCTGCCCCGCCTCTTCTGCCAGTGTGGCAGGAGGCACGCCCACACCTGCAGGGACCAGCAGAGAGAAGCGGGTAACTGTGGGATTTGGGGTTTTGTATGGAGATTTAATTGCTGCTCAGGTGCAGCACAGGGATCCTCTTCTTAACATTCATGTAGAGGTCTGTAGATGAATGACAAAGTACAAGAATCAGTTAAAAAGCAAGTCAAACTGGAATGACACATAGTTGACCTACACTGCACAAATGTAGACCAGGTTAAATTCAGACATTAGTTTTTAAAAACCATCATGGTTGGCAGGCTTTGCTATTTCCACATTAGTTCAAGCTGCGTGGTTAGCTTCAATGCTCATGTTGTATGGTGTTGGGGCTACAGCAAAGGCACCCAGATGTTAGCATAATAGCTCTATTGAAAAGCAGACCAAGGCCCTGAATCTACTGACACCAGGCTCACCACTCACTCTGACCACATAAGCAGCTTCCTCTGGCACAAAAACCCAAATGAACTCCAGAGTCAGCAGTCTCCATTGGCAAACAGTTGACAGCGCTCAGCCAAACAGAAGAGAAAAGAGCCAGACAAACTGAAAGGTGAGAGGGGGTACTGACTATAAAGTAAGACTGTTCGAGTAAGATTAAACCCAATACACACAGAAGTGGAGGTAGTGCAAAGTCAAACAGGATTCAAGTGTCTGAGTAGGTCATGACAGTGTGATAGCAGGACTCTCAAACTGAAGCAGATAAATAGAACTCAGCTGTGATTCATTTTGTTAATGAGGCCTGTGCTTTTCCTACTGTGACATGTCAAAATGTTTTCAGTAAAAGGGCCAATCAAGGTTTTAAAGTCACCTGAAGTGACATGCTCACTGACAGGAAATGGCATAACTTTCAGTTCGGGATGCTTCTTATCTTCAGCTTAATTCTCCCTTTACCTGGAATACCTGAACCTGGAATAACTATGTGGTGCCAAAGCAGGTGTTTCCAGTTCTGACAACAAATGTTACCGCTACTACTATCCCTGTTTAGAACTGCCACCCAATTACTGCGTGGGTGAGATACAATCCCAAATAAGTCTACTACTAGCTAAGTAAATATAGCGAGTTAATCCTCGTCAGACGAGCTGAACGACTTTAAATTGATTTCTACACTTTCACCCTGCAGGCCGCAGTGCTGGGAGAAAGTGTAGAAGTTGCCTTTAGCTGATGTCAGAAATGTGATACATCATTTAAAATTGTGGCATTGAAGTTTAAGGGGAGCTATGCCTTTTTTCAAAATTCATACATGTTTTTCCCCTGGTCTATGACAATAGACAGGGTTTTTTGTACTTTTAAGTAAGTAAAATGTATTTATATTGGTTAGCGTTTTTCACAGACAAAGGTAACAAAGTGCTTTTAAAGGGCAGGTAACAATATCAAAGAATAAAACACAGAAGATAAAGTGACTATCCGGAACACGTAATTAAAAGTGCAAAACTGTTTGGACAATACATAATTTAAAAAAACAGTACATAACAAGAATACCCAAAATAATGAAAATACAGAGCAAATGCATACAGTTTACCCAAATGCCTTTCTAAACAGGTGTGACTTAAGCTGGCTTTTAAAAGAAACCATAGACTCAGCAGACTGTCAGAGTGCAGGCTGAGCATTTTAATTTAAATATGGTTGCAGAGTGCACAAGAGTGCATAAAAAAGTAGGGATGCCTGATAATGGATTTTTGTCGATATCCGATATGCAGATATTTTCAAACTCATTTTGGCCAATTGCCGATGCTGATACCAATAAATGCACATATGTTTTCCACCCAATTGCAGAGAGCATCAAGTCTGTCCTGTAGTGGCACTGACATGTCATTATGCCTACTCTTATTGTGATAGCCCTTGTAGCAGATGCAGACATAAAATACATTACTTTTCAAATTGTACACTGGGCAAAAAAACTACTTAAACTCAGGTCACTCATGCCATACTTATTTTTATGAAACATTTTCAATGAAAATCTTTAACGGGCTTGGATGATGGTCTTTCTAAGACAGTCCTGACAATAGCCAAAACCAGGGCAAATCTGACCTATTAAAACTAACTGAAGTTGCATAATTAAAACGTCATCTCACTGGCCTGTGAGATCAGCAAAAATGTTAATTTTAGGCTGATTCTGATATTTCTTTCTAAAGCTGTAATCTGCCAATTCCTATTAAAAAAAAACTTAAATAGAGCTTGTTGATCAAAATAGGTGCCAGGGGAGGGCCCTGATCTCGGTGGCACCGCTGCCTTTGGCCCCTGGCCTCCTGTCATTTTTCAAAAGTCACCCATGGGCAAAGTAAGTTGAGTATCCCTGTCATAGTGTATAAAATCTGGAGCAGCTCCATAGACAATGAATGGTGAAAGATGTTCTACATGACACTGACAGCACCCAGGGTAATGTTCTGAGTTAATGGGTACATTTTCTGTTTCAGAGCTGAGAACACTACCATAAGAATAAAGCTCATTTAGATAACAAAGAAAACAACATTCGGTCTCCCATTCATCTGTATCATCTATAGAGCAGCTCCAGACTTTATATTTGATGACATCACAGGTTTGAACCTCGCCTCTGGTTTCTGGCTTTGAGAGAGAGTAGCTCATGTTGACCAATATTGATTGAACTTTACTGGGCCAGAGAAATAACATATTTAATTCTGAATTTAGGTGGTGTTCCCCTTTAGTTGATAATGTTCATGCACTGACGTTAGGCTAAAATTACAAGATTTCAACTGCTCACACTGACTAAACAGCCCACTAATTAACGTTACGTTGTTACTGTGTATGAAATTACAAGTGGAGCAAAACATCAACGCTGAAGTTGCCTCAAAGGTCTGAAACGACAGCTCTTGCCGCCTGGGTGTGACGTCTTTAAGTCTGTATCCATAATTTGACAACATATCGTAAAACATGTTTGCTATGAGTGGAACCTCAATGCTAAAAACATTTAGCGTTAAAGAGTTTGTTAGCGTCCTCTCCATACAGAATGCCTGGCACGCCGGCTAACGTTAGACGTCCTCTTTCCTTGATGTGAAAGGCATATGCTAACACAACAGAGGATTCGACCTAACTTGACTTTACGCTGTTGCAGTATTTTCTGTAACAACCCAGCCAGTAAATGTACAGTATTGGTCTGCAAACTCACCCCGTAATTTTAAGGTCGTCGTTGTTATCCTTTTAAAATTACGATTTTCTCTCAGATACAAATGCACTTCTGAGCCTTTACAGTACCGCAGCAGCCATGTTGGGGAGCGTTTTGCATGGAAGAAGGAATGATGTGTTGTAATTGGTCGGTGCCAGAGCAGTCTATCCTCTGATTTGCTGAGACCAAAACATAGTTAATGTTCTATTTTGAAATAGGAAACCTCAAAGCTTTACCTCGGAGACGCTACCAATTCATGACACTCAAAGTCGTATTGAGTTAAAAACAGATATTACGACAATAACCAAATGATGATATAATGAAATAAAATAATAATTATGAGCACTACCATAACAAATAATTACAGGTTAGAACTTTAAACCTGTCATATACAGCAAAGTAGGTGTCAGGTTGTCACAGTCTGTTAATCTCCCACATTTTGTCACGTCACCGTACAACATTTCACCAACGTTTTATAGCATGAACAATTAAAACTGTTACCATGAACAGAAAGTATGCGATGATGTTATGTTTAGTATGTGATGAGCGTTTAATGCTAGTAATCTTGTTCAACCTGTTTTGTTTTTTTATTGTCCCATTTCACCTGAATGCAGCACTACAAGTAAAAAGTGTATGAGTCAAGATAAGAAAATATACTGTTTCTAGTCACTGTCACATTTGTACTTTTACTGAATATATTGATTCCAGGACTTTTGCTTCTATTTGAGTACTTTAACACAACTGTATTGCTATTTTGATTCAAGTAAAAGGTCTGAATATGTCTTCCAACATTACTTATTGTGGAATACTGCCCAAATCTGCAGGGAGGAAAGGTAAAGAGCACGAGTTAATGTATTCTAGACTGACAAAATCCGGTTTTTAACCAGCTTCCTTACTTTTTAACAGCAAGTTAAAATGTACGGGAGTAAATCCTATTCAAAGGAAATGAAAATAAACTGCAGCTTTGAAGTCTCTGTGTTTGACAGGGACTGCAGGCAGTTGATACTGTCAGCCTCTATGTGGCACAACTCCAGAGAGCACTCACTGCTGCTGCATAGAAAACTGGAGGGGGAGGCAGTAGTTCCCAGGAGGGTGCAAACAAACTGCTGACACTGTGATGCCCTTGAGACTCACAATTTGAAAATATTTGAATACCTACTCATATTTGACTATTACAACAAATGTGTTGCATTAAACAGGCGCGATATACAACACGTACAATATGCATTATATTTGAATATGAAATTCCCATCTATTTTGTCCTGGGTCTGTTTTTCATGGTTTGGACTAGGGGACTATTATTTCGCTACAACATGCAATTTGTGTGCTGTCAACAGTTTGTATTTGTGGTTCAGCATGACAATGCCCCATGTACAAAGCCAGCTTGATGTTAAAGAAATTGACCTGGCCTGTACAGAGCCTTTATCAATCAGTCAATCAATCAAACTTTATTTGTATAGCACTTTTCATACATCGCAAAGTAACACAAAGTGCTTCACATATTCAGAACAAAAAAGCATTAAGCGTTGAAGTCATTAAAAACGGGAACACGGGGAACGCAGGGAACTCAGGAAACGCCATCATAACTCTTAAAAATCTGCGAAGAGGAAACACCAGAGGTAAAATTAAAATTTAAAAATACATAAAAGAATAGAGTAAAAATATAAAAATATATAAAAGGAAAGAGTACTATAGAATAAAGTGAGTAAAACCAGAGATATTAGGAGTAAAAGAGTTAAAGTAATGAAGTAAAACAGACATAAAATGTGGGTTATGAAGAAGAGACAATAAAATAGGCTAAGATAGAAGATAAAAGGCAGATTAATAAACAAGTAAAATTCAGTTGAAAGCCAAATTAAAAAGGTAGGTTTTAAGTTTGCCTTTAAAAATATCAACACTCTCTGCTGCCTTCAGGTCCTCAGGAAGGCTGTTCCAGAAACGAGGACCATAATAATAAAAAGATGCCTCTCCGTAGGTTTTTATCCAGGCTTAGGGAATAATTAAAAGGCCACTACCAGACGACCTGAGGGTTCTAGAGGGTTCATAGGATATAAAAGCAAATCAGATAAATAGGAAGGACTAAGACCATTAAGAGCTTTGTAAACCAATAAAAAGATCTTAAAATCAATTCTAAAACAAACGGGTAGCCAGTGCAGAGACTTTAAAATGGGAGTAATGTGTGTTCTCTTTCTGGTCTTCATCAGCACACCTGCGGCTGAGTTCTGAATTAACTGTAACTGAGATATATTCTTTTTTGGGAGACCAGAGAGCAGGGCATTGCAGTAGTAATAAGAGTGTGAATTATCTTCTCTGTACTGGCTTGAGAGAGAAACAACGGTCCTCTTGAGGGTCGCGGGGGGGCTGGAGCCTATCCCAGCTGACATTGGGCGAGAGGCAGGGTACACCCTGGATAGGTCGCCAGACTATCGCAGGGCTGACACATAGAGACAAACAACCATTCACGCTCACATTCACACCTACGGACAATTTAGAGTTATCAGTTAACCTAGTCCCCAGTCTGCATGTCTTTGGACTGTGGGAGGAAGCCGAAGTGCCCGGAGAGAACCCACGCTGACACGGGGAGAACATGCAAACACCGCACAGAAGGGCTCCCACGCCTGGGATTGAACCGGCAACCCTCTTGCTGTGAGGCAACAGTGCTAACCACCACACCACCATGCCACCATGCTGCCCTTCTGGCAGTATTTTTTAAATGATAAAATGCAGTCTTGGTGACATTTCTAAGGTGGGGTTCAAAACTTAGATTTGAATCAAAGATGACTCCCAAGTTTTTCACCTGTTGACAGTGCCAGTGCATGCAATCTCTCGTTGAGTTTCTCTCTCTGGGCTTCAGTACCAATGACCAAAATTTCAGATTTGTCCTGGTTGAGCTGTAGAAAATTCTTAGCCATTCATGATTTAATATCTAAGATACAGTTAAAAAGGGCATCTATTGGCCCTGGGGTTATCAGGAGACACGGCAATACAAAGCTGTGTGTCATCTGCATAGCTGTGGAAATTGATGCCGTGCCTCCTGATGATGATTCCCAGTGGCAAAATATAAAGATTAAAAAGAGTAGGACCTAAAATGGAACCTTGAGGAACCCCACAGTTCATTTTGTAGCTTTTGGACATGTAGCTTTTACAAAAAATACTCTGTCGCTAAGATAAGATTTAACAGTACCAGAGATGCCAATGACACTGTGGAGTCTGTCTAGAAGGACTGAGTGGTCTACCGCATCGAATGCTGCACTTATGTCAAGTAGTAATAATATGGAAGGACTTTTCATATCCATATTGCACCTGAGGTCATTAACAATTTTAACCAGTGCCATCTCTGTACTGTGATTAGTCCAGAAACCGGATTGATATTTTTCGTAAATATTGTGAGTGCTCATAAAATCATGTAACTGGTTAAAAATTAGTTTCTCTAAAATTTTGCTTAAAAAGGTAAATTGGATATTGGTCTGTAGTTATTAAGTACAGAAGCATCCAGATTTTTTCTCTTCAAAAGTGGTTTAATTATAGCAGTCTTAAGAGCTGTTGGAAAGACACCCATCTGAAGTGAATAATTTACCATGTTCAGCAAGTTTTCTTTTAAAAAGCTATAAAATGATTTAAAAGGATGTGGGGATTGGATCTAAAATACAGGTTGCTGGTTTTAATTGAGAAACAACCTTTGCAAGCATCTCAGCATCAACCAGGACAAATCTCTCTACTGTTTCGTCATGTAAAAACAAAGGTTCTTGGATATTAAAACTCACAGAATGAGACTGAGGTAGATTTGATCTGAAAGAGTCTATTTTACTTCTGAAGTGGACTGCAAATTCTTCACACTTTGAGTTTGTAGACATACTGCCAGGCTTTGTAAAAACAGGGTTAATTAGATGGCCAATGGTTGAAAAGAGGATCTTGGGGTTGTTTTTTACCTCAACCCCATTCAATACTTCATCTGGAACACAACTGATTACCCAACATCAGTGTTTGACCTCCCTGATGCTTGTCTTGATGGGAGTAAATCCCTGCAGCAGGTTCAACACCTGGTGGAAAGCCTGAAATCATACATATTATATTACAAACTTCCCACCCACCCCTTATCATGATTACAGTTATTACTGTGCACATCCTGTGAAATATATACAAACCACACAAAAATACAACACACCAGCAACACCCTTTTTTACTTTCTTTTGTCATTTTTACATTGTATTTAAAAATATTAGTCCCACCCTCCTCATTTTACCTTCACCTCATTATGTATCAGTACTATAATTTTGAGTACATGTATAGCCCCTGGATCGCCAACTATTTTGATCTATTGCACTCCCCTGTACTGTTCCTCCACACACTCACACCTACACACACACTTGAAATCCTACGCAACAGCTTGCACTGCATTCTCTCTAATACACCCCCATTTACAACTACAAACGTGAATGGTTGTTGTAGAACCTTATATCGATGACGCACTAACTTTTAATGTTGGTTTAGTAAAAGTGAGAAACCTGTGATCCTTTTATCATTTCCATTTCTATCAGCAGATAGTTTATTAAAGATGTGGAACCCTTGCCTTTATATAATGACTTACTAATATTTAAAACTGCTTTATTAATAAATAGTATCACACAACTATACTATTATAACATGGTAATAAGGGACAGTTCACCCCCAAATCAAAACTACATATTTTTCCTCAAAGCTGTAGTGCTATTTATCAATCTAGATTGTTTTGTTGTGAGTTGCAGAGTGTTGGAGATATTGGTCGTAGAGATGTCTGTCTTCTCTCCAATGTAATGGAACTAGATGACACTCAGCTTGTGGTGCTCAAAGTGCCAAAGAATACATATGAAAAACTGAACATCAATATCCCTTTCCAGTAATCATGACCCAGTTACTCAAGATAATCCACAGACCTTGTTGTCAGGGGCGTAAATATAGACAGTGCAGGCAGTGCGGTTGCACTGGGGCCCATGGGGTGGAGGGGCCCGACTGCCACCTGGAAATACGCCCGTATTCAAAGAAGAACTTACATTAAAACAAAAATGGTGCTATTTTCCATACATGCCCTAAATAAGGCAAACCCATCTCCATCATGGTTTTCTGGTTTTGTAAAACAGTGTCAATCTATAACAAATTATAAACTCATTTTACATAAACTATTAAAAAACTATAATTTACCGATAAAAAACTATCAAGTTAAACTAATAATTTCCTATTTTCTTTTGTAGATTTGTCTTATACAGATATGTAATGATGATTGCTGTGTAATATGTATGTTAATGTGTCCAGTATCAAGTCTGCAAGTGGATGTAACGTAAAAGTGGCAGTATGACACACTGTTACTAAAATATACACCTAAAACTGTGTGTGTGTGTGTGTGTGTGTGTGTGTGTGTGTGCTAACTTGTAACTAGGGCATAATAGGTCCCCTCATAATAGCGTGCACTGGGGCCCATTGTAACTACCTTACGCCACTGCTTGTTGTGAACAGTTTCATGAGGGAACTATTTTCTTTTCTACCGAACCACACCTGCCAGCCATATCACCTTGCAGAAGGAATCACACATCTACTCACTGGTGAGAGGCTCATGCTCATGACAGCGCGAGATGTGAACATTAATGGCGTCCTCTGCTGCTTTGAGCACCACGAGCCCAGTGCCATCTAGTTCTATTACATTGGAGAGAAGGCAGACATCTCTATGGTGGATATCTCCAACACTTGGCAACTCACACCAAATAGATATAGCATGCAAGTAAGAGAAAAAATATGTAGTTTTGATTTGGGGTGAGTTTTCCCTTTCATGTATAGGCTATGGACATTTAATAATAGACTCATTAACCTTTACCTAAGCCATTGGTTACAACTTAAACTAGTAGTCTTGCACTTGATTTTGACTGTGGTAGTCTTGACTCTAAATACCCACAAACACACACAGGCAATCACTGTTCTGTAACCTTCAGGCTGCGTCCCTGCAGTCACTATATGCGTCAGTAGAAAGTGAGGTCAGGTTGCCTGGCTGCCTCCACTGTGTAATTTCACTCGCTGTATAAATCAATACCTGTCAGCCCTGGCTGGACCTGCTTTCCAACTATGATGAATGTTCTTCATAGTGGGCTTTAATATGAGTCCTGTTTTTGGGATCCAGTGACAGATGGGGTCTGGCCCACACAGAATAACATGGGTAGAATTTTAATCGGTGTGAAATATTATATTCTATATAATCAACTTGAGGTTTGCTCTGTGTTCTTGAAAGTTAAATATTAAATGTGTACCAAAGTGATTTGAATCTCAAGTTACCTTAATATTACATTGTGTCTTACAATCCACATCATGGATTCATTGTGTCATTAGTGTCCTGACTACATCTACCCAAATAATAACAGTTAAATAAAAATAAATAGAATCAATCAAGGTCAAATTGAACATATTAATTACTTGATTTTTGATCAGTGAGTCCTAACCTGATTTAAAGCCATCTCTTGAAACGTTCTTTAACAAGCTTTATTAGTTAATATATGGTCAGAAAAGTTACATAATGAAATGGAATTATGGATAACAGATCACATAATGTTTTATTTTAGTAACAAGTGGTCACCCCAAGGCCCTTAGATTACAAGTTCACTTTTTTTTTTTTTTAAGTCTGCGTAAAAACAAGTAGCCACAAGCAAGCATAACAGGCAGACGGTGCTGGGAACTGATGGACAGCAGGCAGAGGAAGTGGCTTAGGGGAGTAAATTAAATTGTCCGCATGAACGTGGATGGAGCTGCAGGAATCAGAGTTGAGGATGAGGGTTATCTTTAAATTTTTGGAAAATAATCTTCTGAGAACCTCCAAGGAATGTACCCCAGAGGTTGTGTAAAGGCGTTTAAAAGGAAAACTTTCTAAAAACCTTCAGGGACATACTCAGATGTTCTATTAAGTTTTGTTTTTTTTATTCAAACCTATTATTCTAAGAACCTTTAGGTAATGTACCCAGGGGTTCTCAAAGGGTTTATTTTCATTTTTTTTCCCAAACATAGCCTTCTAATAACCTTCAGGAAACCTCCAGAAGATTGGATTAGTATTTACTTTCTTCTGTGACAAACCTCTATTGGCCCAAACAAAGGGGCAGCAAGCTCATTTTCTACCCATATTATTTCCATTATTCCAATGTTTAGCCAGTCAGTCATACTATTTGGTAACATCAGCCCTCCTAAATTCCTGGCAGTGTATAATTTGTGTATGTTTATTCTGGGTTTCTCCCCATTCCACAGAAAATCCCTAATTAACTGATTAAACTGTTTGAAATGGAGGAATGCTGACTGGCTGCAGCTGACCATTTATGGATTCAAGCATTGAGTCACCATCTTGAACTTTAGGCTCAGTGCTTCTTTTAAGTTGTGAGAGAGGAGCTCATAATCTATTTAATATTGAAACCTTTCTTGTACTTGTGGAAGTGTCCTTGTGTAAAAATATATAAAAAATAACTCATCAGATTAAATAATCAACATATTTTTTAATGCTTATAAATTATTCACTTATATAACATGACATCATCAAAACATAAACTTCCAATACTGATTAACAAACTTTACATTTCAGCGATTATGTCATAGAATTTTAATGCACAAAAAGAATCACTTTAAGGCATTGGTTTATTCACATAATAATAATGATGAGTAAATGACTTGAATCTTTCCTGCATTCATTTCTGTTCTTTGATCAGATGAGTAATTATGTCAGCTCATTTCCTCTCAGATAACATAACACCGCAGAGACGTTCAGCAATGTGTGTGCATATGCATGTTTCTATTCAGTCTATTTTATCGGTGACACACGATCCATGAAGTTACACAGAGAAAAAGATAAATTAACAAAAAATGGTAAACACAAAGTTGGTTAAAGAAGACAGTGATCAGCAAAAAACGTCAATATTGTGTGTGTGTGTGTGTGTGTGTGTGTGTGTCTGTCTGTCTGTCTGTCTGTCTACTGGCGACTTGAAATGGAGCTGGTGACTGATGGCCGGATCAGCTCTTCTATTATCAGAGCAAGGATGTGGCACAACTCCTTAGCCTGAAAGAGAGATCAACAGATTCAATCAGACATGGCTGCATAAATCTCCAGGACTATTTCCAAAACATGTTTGACAAGAGCATTTAAGATTCTACGATACACCAGAATTCACAGTATCGAACTGTAATAACCCAACCCTGGTGTCTTGTTAACAGCACCTCACTTTAACATGGATTGGGGTCCACCAGGCCTCACTGCTGTTTGTGTAAAAATCATAATAAATGCAAAATTCAGTTTAAAAACTGGGATTGCACGTTTGAGAAAGAAGACAAAATGATCAGGAAATGACCATAAAGCCCAGACAATTAACCAGATAAGGTTATCTTTCATGTTTTATGAGCTTTACATGAACAGCAGTCAACATTTCACCTACAGTTGTAAGGAACATTCATGTCACAGGAATTTGGGAATCTCAGTTATTTCTGTTCTTTTTCTATGATAGCTTGATTGGGAAATGTACTTTGTTAAAAACACTGGTTGCATTAAAGAATTTGTCGTGGGTCTTTTTGCAAGTATGACTGGATGTCACAGGTGAAAAATATAGCCTACATACAAGTCTGTGTTACAAGTATTTCAGTTCAGTTTCAGTTCAGTTCTGTTGGGACAAAAACTTTTAGCCTGGCTTTTATTTCATCACTAATGTTTTTCTCACTCATATTTTCTGTTTGTTGTCATTGGCTTCTATCTATTTTCATCTGATGAATTTTATTGGTTATTGGTTTTATTATTACATGTTCATTGTATTTTATTTCTGATGTGCATTTACCTAAAATTGTTTCATTTTACACACATTTTTATATTGTCCGAAGAGTGGTTTAAGATCCAGTCTAAATTCTACCTGAAGCTTGTTGAGGACCACAAAAAGCAAATGATTATGGCGAAGGGCTAAGATATATGTAACAAAAGTCTAGCAGTGCTTTATGTTTTTTCTTTTACTTATCTAATTTTGTTTTATTGGCATTCATTCATTTTCCATAACTGCTTATCCTGTTGGGGGTCGCAGGGGGCTGGAGCCTATCCCAGCTGACATTGGGTGAGAGGTGGGGTACACCCTGGACAGGTTGCCAGACTATCACCTGGCTGACACATAGATACGGACAATTCATGCTTACATTCACAATCTAAAGTCATCAGTTAACCTAACCTGCATGTCTATGGACTGTGGGAGGAAGCCGGAGTACACGTAGAAAACCCACACTAACACAAGGAGAACATGCAAACTCCGCACAGAGGGGCTCCCCACCCTGGGGTTCAAACCCCCCACCCCGGGTTTGAACCAGGAACCATCTTGCTGTGAAGCGACAATGCTAACCACTGCACCTCTGGGCCACCCTTTTATTATAAAAGTATAATAAAGACGTATAATTAATTTGTTGTTAAAGAAACCATATTTATGAATGTATTTTTGTGAAAAAGAAAGTGTGTTTCAAATTATTCTGTTGCAAAAGTTGAACAAACAGCTATATACAGTATAGAGATACTGGATGGATGGATGGATGGATGGATGGATAGATAGATAGATAGATAGATAGATAGATAGATAGAAAAACAAAAAGAACTTGATGTCGCCAATATGTAATGTACCAATAACCAGTGCAAGAACTGGTGGATCACACCATATCTAATTCATAAATTCATTTTTCAACTGCTCATCATGGATTTCATTTGTTCTTGTTTTTGTAAAATATTCATTTTGAGTGACTGAAACTTTGTTGTACAACGCTACAGAGAAATTAGGATCAGCATTAAGATTTGGATCATATCATTATGAGAGTTTCTCTCATGTCTTGACCACATTACTTTAACAGAGTGAATCCAGTACAAAAAGCAGACCCAGATTGTTAAAAAAAAAAAAACAAAACAAAAAACCCCCCCCTGAATTTTCCTGTCAGTGCTACACAACATAAATATCTTTGGTACCTCTTTGAGATGAATGGTGACTTTTTTGGGTCGGCTTGGATTGCCATAGTCGATATCCATAGATGGCACTTTGCTTTGTTTCTTGGGGCGGATGGTGCGCATGGACTGCACATCTGCCAGAGGAATCAGAAACACTCGCTCCTGCAGGAGAAAGAAACATAAATCTTCAGATGGCTGACACTGGCTTTTATTAACAACTGCTGCTTCTGCTTCATTTCAGCTGCTGCAGTGTTTTTAGTATTAGCGGAGAGATTTGGGTCCAAACTCAGGCCAAATGCTGCTTCAGACTGTAGCTTTGCCAACCTGACAAGAGGGGGTTTCTGCAGGACTGACTGACTGGCTAAAGAAAAGATTAAAGTCCCTGAATATTTTAAAGGGACAGTATAAGAAAAAGGACAAAATATATTACTCCTAAACCTATTCTGGATTCATCCTACATAGGAAATACAGTGCAAGAAAATATGACTGCATGCATGGTGAAAATGTCTGATTTTATTCTGCACTAATATTCATTAATGATACATATGTTTAAACAAGGTTAAATTTGAATATTATGACAAACAAACAAAAATGGCAAACACCATAGTTCTCGTTAAAAAAAAATTAACTGGATCAAACCCGAGTATACTCAGTAAAACAGGCACACAGATTTGAACTTGGACCAGCACAAATAAAAAAGACAGGACTCTTTAATACTGATAAAATAACGTCTTTATCCCCATACAATTTGCTCAGACACACGCGGTGATATACAACATAATGATTCTTAAAGGAGTGTTTTAGTACTGTGGCTGCTCAAAGTACCTGTGTTTTGGGGTGAAGGAACAGCACCCCCTCCTGGCTAATGTTGACCATGCATGGGGAGGGACAGCCGCGTTGACTGACCTTCTTGGCCAAGAAAGTGCTGGAGCCAAACAGAGGCAGGGTGCTCAGGAACTCTGAAAGATAGTGTTCAGACAATATGATTATTATCAGGAGAGGAGAGGAGAGGAGAGGAGAGGAGAGGAGAGGAGAGGAGAGGAGATACTACCCCCTCACCAATGAATTGTATTTTGGCGTCTTGAGGGCTGAGGGAGTGCATGGCAGCTATCTGGCCCAGACAGAAGGAGTGGATCTCTTCGACTTTACTGCTGAGCCCGTCCTGTGGGGGCAGGTACTCCTTAATCTCTGGCCTTGGAGAGAAATACAATACACAGACTTACAATTAGAGGACACTGAGAGTTAAGCCTACTAGTCAACTTTGGTGTTTAGTGATGACAACATAGAGACCAAAATAATGCATATGTAACCAAATGACTGTTGGTGATGGTAGTTAAAGGAGATGATCAGGATACTGTGATATGAGTGCACACTGAAAAGAATTGGCCAGTCAGTGCTGCCAGGTACAATGGAGTTAATCTATGCAATGCTATGCACTGAACAATTTTGGGGACTAACTAGTTACATGTTACAGTTACGTAATCATATTACAAAATAAATGTAATTGTAATGAGTCACAGTTACTGAGAAGAAAAAAAATGTAATTAAATTACAGTTACTAATCAAAAGACCCAACTTGTCCCTCTAACCTCTAACCGTAACCCCACTCCTCTAACCCTTAACCCCAATCCCTCATACCCACCACCCCTTTGGCCTAGCTGTAAAAGGATATTCCAACAATTTATAACTGGACTTCATAATCCATACTCACAGTATGTGAAGGAGAGATACTGCAGGTCCCTCCTTCCTGCTGCTGTCAGACTATATAACCAACACTGCTCCCAGTAGACCACACACACTAAAACCATGGACAATCAATCATATGTATATGCCAACTGTGAAATATCTACACAATACGTGCAATAATTCAAATTCTGCCATTCAGCCCATCTATTTATTATCTTGCTTTTATTTTTTACTGCTTGCAAGCAATCACTCAGGTGCAATCTCAGTACATGCTAAACTGTGTGATATCGGTACTTCAATCAGTCAATAATGTGAAATCAGCCATTCAGCCTGACTGTATGACTGTACCTGATTGTATTTTGCGTCTTTTTGCTGCTTGCTTATTATATTGCTTTGTGTTTTTATATTGTTTGCTTATTATATTGCTCTTTGTTTTGTTTCTTTTTATTGATACATACTTGTATATTGCTAATCTTTTGTTTTCTACTGATGCTTCCTGTTTGCACTATCCCTCTGCTGCTGTAATGTTACAAATTTACCTGCTGTGGGAAGAATAAAGCATAATCCATCATAATCCATTTTATTGTATCGTATCGTATTGTATCGCATCATATCGTATTGCACTGCATTGCACCGGATCACGTCATATAGTACCGTACCGTATTGTAAAAAAAACACCCCTACCAATACCTCTAAAACTGAGTAATTAAGATTTATCTCATTTGTTTAATTCATACACAAACACAAATGTAAACAATAGTTTTAGCGGTTTAACTAATTGACTAAGTTATCAGTTGACTTCACGTTGGCACTTGCCCTCAGGGGGAATCCCCACCGCCATCATAAGAGTTGCTCCATATGTCTTAAAAACTGAACCTTGAGAAACGTGAGATTGACCCTCGGAGGTCTGTTACCCACGGTGCATTGCAGTTGTGCATATAATGCAATAAAATACATCAATGGTTAGGTAGTTTTCATGGATTCTACATAAAATTCCAGTTATTTACTACTGAAAAATTAAATAATAAATAAAAATAAAACTCAACAAATTCACTATCTGGCATACTTTTCAGTTCACTTTTAAAATGTATCTTATAGATCTGTAAAGGTAGATTAATATATGTATAGGTTCACTAGTTAGCATATAGTTTCTTAAGAAAACCTTGTTGATAACTTTTACTAGATAAAGTCATATAAACTGCTGCAGTTTATTTTATTCCTAACATTATTTGTAAACATATAGAAAATGTGTTGTTTTGCAAGATATCATAAGCCTATGGTTATAATAGTTATGCTAATCATGGTACACTTTCTGTCTGCTCTCCATGTGGCCTCCGTGAGATCTATGCTTTTGCATAATACCAAAGGCTGAGGGGAAGTGACTGAGGGGAAGTGGAAGTCTTGATGTTGGATGAGGTTGCCAGGTTGGATACAATTGTACCTGAATGGAGACCAAACCCTGTGCTTAACACCTGTACCTGGCAACCCACACCATAGCCAGAAATGCTGCTGTTCATTAAGAAATAGTTTCAGTGTGTCTCCTCCTAATATTACTGTTGTTTTGTGTATCTTATATCTCAGTGGTATGTTTGTGTGAGATTATTTTCTGTTGAGCTGTCCAGTCTCCGTAAATATTACATTCCTGATGAGTACTGTTTTATTGTGACAGTCAGTGTGGGATGTGACACTCACAGTGAGGGCTGATCGTTCAGTCCCTGAGCCAGATGCTGCAGGGCTGACAGCTCTGCTATCTGCTGGACTGATGAGGAACCACCCGGAGCTGGAGCAAAAATCAGCCGCCCACTCAGGTAGTCACCCAGGAGCTACACACACACATACACGCACAAATTATACAATTATAGATAACAATAAGATGGACACTGGACCAGTGGCTAGAAATGTCCTACTGCTGCTCCTGATGTTGTGAACTGATGCTCTCACCTGCTGGTAGTGGAACTCCACATAGAGGTCACTGTTAAAGGACAGAGGGCTTCTCCATATCACTCTTCGCAGGGAAAAGGAGATGGAGCCATCATCCAGCAGGAAGTCGAACAGATACTCCTCACTATGGAGTGGACGCACCATCCCATCTGATAGAGAAGGAGTAGAGGAGTAAGGAGGAAGTGAAGGAGGCTGATCTGTTAATCGGTCACTTTAAATGGACTCTGGTGGGGTAAGTGATCGCGATTTTGGGGCTGTTTCTGGGCATACAAAAAAAAGATCTCACTCTTTAACAAAAAGGTCTATGTCTGTAGGGATCCTTTCTATGATGTTGTCAGACACTTAGAATAACAATCTGAGCCTGTCAGTGGCAAAAACAAGAACCCTTAGCGGACTAAACCGCTAAGGGCTCCTGTAAAACAAACTATACAAGGAAAAATAGTAGAAAAGGCAGATGAGGCAGAAGACATGTAAATTCAAAACTTATTATTGTATTTAACTCAGGGTATTAGCTTCTTACAACTAGCTGAACAAAGCTGTTTTGAACTAAAACCCAAAGACTGACTCACATCTGCAAGTTAATGTGCAAGTCTAGCTGTAAATTCTGTATCAATTAGGAACTGTAGCAGTGATTTACCGTGACTTCGGATGGCAAAGATGGAGAACTCTCTGATTTCTGTGAGATCTGAGATTCCCATTTCTTTACAGAGCTCTGTTACCACCTCTGCTGCCAACTAGAGGATACAAAATGGACCCACAGAGTTATTGATAGGACTCCTGTTTTGTTCATAGATAAGTAGGTATAAATAAATCTTACACTGGAGCTGCGTATCTTGATGGGGAAATCCACCCCTCCTGGCAACTTGATAGGAATACGGCGAGAAGTTTTGCCGGCCTGCAGAAAGAATTCAGATAATGATGGAATGTAACAGTTGAAATACACCATGACAGATATACTTTGATTTGTTTAAGTGTGTAGGTGAACTTGCCAGAATGGCCTCCATCTCTACTTGTGAGGGGATGTTACGGCGACCACCAAAACTGACAGATCGCTGAAGGTTATCCTGACACACACACGCCAGCTCTGAGGACACATACAGTATGTTATGTCAAAGATTGTGTGCACTGAAAGAGCCATTGTCTATCTGGATATCAAGCTGGTGTTTTTACCACTCATTACAATGACTTATAAGATTGGTGTAATTGTGGTTTTTGTGTATTATTGTTTCCTCTACCTTGGTATGGGTGTTCGTAGTCCTGAGAGATGTCGTGTAGGTGACGTGTGACATAGGGCTGCAGAGTACCAGAGCAAGGGAAGAACCCGGTCACCAGGTTGAGCAGCCGCCAGCCGAGAGTACAGCTAGATCTGTGAAGGCAACACAACAGGGCAAATAATGTTTAGCATTTTTAAAATGCAAAATTACAGTGGGCAAAACAGCTCTGGAGTGAGTGGCTTGGTTCACTTTGTAACTCTTTAACTGTATATGTTATACATTTTCCACAAATAAAGACCTTAGCAAACTAGAACTACTGCCTCGCTGTTGTATGCCTCTGCGAACCAGTCAAGTTGCAGTTATTAACATGACAGTTGACATTGCTTCAAATAAGGATGTTGCTGCAAATAAGCTGCGTATTCTAAAATGTGGATGCTTCACACATCTTAAATCCGGCAGCACTGAAGATGTATACAATCAGCTTGGTTTCAAGGTGTACATCCAAGATTAGTGTCACCAATTCAGTATCTGTCCAAATGTATCCCCTTCTGTTCCTGAGTAACAGAGTTGTAAATTGTTCAGGAAAGTGTTTTTGCAGAACATTATGATGTCACAGTGAAGTTGACCTTTGACATTTTGGGTATAAAATGTCATCATTTTACCCGTTTAGACATTTGTGTGAAATTTTGTTGTAATAATATGAATTATTGACTAATGGCCAAATTGACTAATGGCCGGATTCTTAAGGTCACAGTGACCTTTGACCCCCAAAATCTAATCTGTTAATCATTGAGTCCAAGTGGACATTTGTGGCCAATTTGAAGAAATTCTGTTGAGCCATTCCTGAGATGTTGCGTCCACTTGACTCATTTAAGTTCAATATTCAGTTCTTTCCCAGCTGGTCAACAAACATCATTAGATGTTGATATTTGGTTGACTTTAGGCTATAATCTCAGGTGACCAAAACTCAAAGTCAGGACAACGTCTAATGCCAATGTCAATTTGACATAGAGTATTGAAGAATGATGATGTTGATATTTTGTTGGTTTTAAGCTGTGTCATTAAGTAAACAAAATATGCCTCCCAAGTGTCTCAAGCCAATGTCATCTTGATGTAGAATAAGGACATTTAGTCGTACAGTATGGAGAACAAAAACCAACATCTGCAAGACATAATACTATTAACGTTCACACAACGTGAAATTCTAGCGCCTAGACATTTAAAATGTTGCCAAACAAAATTTAACGTTTGTCCGACGTAAGAATCCAATGTTTTCCTGACGTCATGTTGACATCTGGAGCCAGCTGGAGTTTATCTCTATTTTGGTCTCAACCAACTCCAGAGAAAAATGTGTGTGTCTTTAGCTGCTAAATACTCCACTATTGTAAATATACTTTCATTTATATAGCACCTATCTAATTTTCTGAAAAATAGATGCGCTTTTATAGTATATGCTATATTCACCCATTCACACAGTCATATGCTGGTAATTTTGGAGTTCAGCACACAGGCAAATCCAAGCAGATAAATATATCCAATGACATATTTCAAACCTATTTAATTTGTTTTAGCATAAAAATTAAATCACAAATCCCCCCCACCCCCGAAATTCTCTGTATTACCATGTATTGTAATGTTATCAAAACTTTAATAAATGACAGACTAACTTTGTTGGGTTGTTGGTGGTTTGCTTGATGACCTGGCAGTAGATTTCATCTCTCAGCAGCTCCTTCTCATTCCCTAACTGAAGAGAACATAACAGAACAAAGACACTCTTCATTAAATCCGATCAAAGTCTTTTTGAAGTCTGTGACACTCAGAGGCTCACGGAAGCTCTAACTCTAACCACAATAGCAATGCAGTTCATTAGATCTGCTGTTTGAAAGTTAACTGACCAGTAAGATGTCACTCAGGCAGTCTGACTGGGTGTTATTCTTCTTCATTGGCATGTCACCCATGAACTGCATCATGTCTGGAGGGACAGATAAACAGGAGGATGATGGTAGAACAGAGTAACAGAGGTCTCAGTGTGTATTAGTATGGTTAGTGTGGATGTACTCACTCATGAAGCACTGGACAGATAAATCATTGATTTCAGGATCATTGTAGAGAATTAGGGACTCCTGTATGAGACTCTGGATGAGCAAAATACAATGCAGTTAGCTGAGTTGTATTTATTCAGGAAATCCCATTGACATCAAGATCTATATTACAATAGACCTGAGAACAAATTATATGTTTTTCTACCCAATCAAGACAACTGACTCATCTGTGGACATAGTTGTTCACTTAAATCTTAACCAATTATGTTAAAGTTTATAAGTTTAAGTTTAGTCCCCCGCTACCAAAAATTATGCAGTCGAGATTCCCATATTTGGGGAATTCGCAGGGGTCAGCTCAATCGGAGTGCAATGACCGAGCCTCGCCCTGGGTGAACCACCTTCTTGATCATGGTATCTCCCCTGCCAGGTAAGTTAAAGGTTCAGAATGCAATTCTGAAGAAGAGCAAGTTGATTGTTAAGTCTCATTCCCAGATCATCAAATATCGCAAACCTTAGGTTGGTAGTCGGACTGAACCACCAACCCAAAGTGTCAGTATTTAGCCACCTGGGAATGAGACTTAACAATCAACTATCACAAGAATTACACACTGTACCTTTAAATATCTTGACAACTTCCTTGTGGGTAACATAGCCTTGTAAACAAAACATAGGAATACTGATGCCTTCTCAATGTAATGACCTCTGCCCTTTCATAAAACTTATTTCAACGTAGGTTTTGTGGGACAATCTACAATTTAAAGGAGCTGTATGCGACATTCAGAGCATATCTACGATTCACACTCTGTGGCAGGATTGTCTGCACACAGTTCTCAACATGGAACCAGTGGCTGGCTGTTAACGGCACTAACAACAGAAACAGTGCTAATAGCAGAAACAGTGCTGACAGAGCTAAAAATGTTAACCTGGAGGGAGACCAGACGGTGGGCACTGCGTTTCTGCAATGATGCAATCCCGATATCAGTTGTATCCACAACAGCAGTTGCAGCACTTATTATACAATGAGCAGGTCTTAAGTTTGACTGCTGTGTTGCAGGACATTATTATTATTTAACATGTAGTTGTGAGTTGACCAGGGATTTTACAATATAGAGGCTTATTGTACATGGATACAGGTGTTTCTATGTTCAATAACTATAGTATAATGAAAAACAAACCATGAGATATGATGTCAGAGGGATTGTAAAGTCTTACCTCTGTGTGTTGAACTGCCTCTGAAAAATTCCTTCCACTTGCTGGCAGACCTGTGGTCCCCACTCTTAAATAAACAAATAAAGGAAGCACAGTGCATTATGAGCCCAAATCATCTGAACATAGTCAACAATAATAGTCATCATTTTGCTATCATACCTGAAGTACTTGATGGCAAACTCGGTCATACCCGACAGGATCTCCAACTCATGGACTGAGCTCTGAATTGAGGCTTGGCCTGACCTCTGGCCTGATCCAGGGACTGTGGCCTCTTTGCTGATGGGACCTGGAGACGGGCCCTTGGGTGCACTGACAGATGTAGCACCCCTCATGCTTTTCCTCCTGTCATCTCTTCGGTCAAGGTGTAGACAGTGGTAGTCTGGGGCAGCAGACGGCTGGGTGAAGTCCTCTGGGAAAAGACCAGAACGCCCTCCCAAGGTGCCAAAACACCAGCCTGGTGGAACACACACAAAAGTGTTTGTTCTTTTTAGATATGCATTAAACACATTTTTCCTCTTACCTATAGTGCTGTTTATCAGTCTAGGTTGTTTTGGTGTGAGTTGCTGAGTGTTGGAGATATCGGCTGTAGAGATGTCAGCCTTCTTTTCAACATAAAGGAACTAGATGACACTCGCCTTGTGGTGCTCAAAGCACCAAAAAAAAGAAAGAAAATAATTTAAAAAATAATTATAATAGTAATTAAATAAAATAAAATAGAGATAAATAAAAGGAGACATTGCTGTTGAGTTTTTCAAATGTATTTTTGGTGCTTTGAGCACCACAAGCTGAGTGTCTAGCTAGCATCTAGTTCCGTTATATTGGAGAGAAGGCAAACATCTCTAGAGCTGATATCTCAAACACTCAGCGACTCACACCAAAACAATCTAGATTGATATGTAGCACCACAGGTAAGAGGAAAAATATGTACTTTGATATTTGGTTGACATTCCCTTCAAGGGTTTGAGATAGGCATGTCTGGCATCCAAATAATGACCTTACCTGCCTGTTGTCCTTCCATTGGCAGCAGTTTGATGACATCACCCTTACTGAAGCTGAGTAGACTTTTGTCATCTGTCATGTAACTCTTCAGGGCAACCACATGGCCTGAGTCCTAGAGAGCAGGAAGAAAGATGTCCAGAATTGTGACATGTGGGCTAAAAGTTTTAGGGCTCATATGGTCAAACAATGCTACAAATAGTGCCATTGTGGAGGGCATACACAGGTTAACTCCTCTTTTTCTGGCTGTTTACAGAAAAGCCATTGGAGTGTACAGGAGAGTAAACACACTTCCTCCTTGGTAACCTACCCATCTACCTAGTAGTACACCCACCTTATCAACTACCACTACACCACTGGCTACAAAACATCAAAAAGAAAGATGATGAAATAAATGATGAGGATTAAAATGTGAGTAAGTACCCTGATGAGCTCCTGGAGGAAGAATCGGATCATGGCAGTCATCTGAGGAGCTCTGGAAGACTGCAGCACCAACTTCTCATTCTTCAGCTCCAGCTCCACTTTGTCTGCACCCTGGAGCTCAACTGACAGCAACTCTGCAAAACTACATTCATGCAGACCTGATTTAACAATCGGTGTGAGAAACTGCTGGGAGTGATTCAGATAGCACTTTTAAACCACATGTCACATTCATGCCACCTGCTACTCAGTTTAAATAATCACATGCACTCAAACACCAACGACACAGCCACTGGAAGCGGTTCGGGGTTTAGTATCTTGCCCAAGGAAGATTCAACATGGACTTTGCACAGATGCGTCAGTATAGTTAAGGTCAGATATTTGAGGGCACAGAAATAGAAGAAAACACATTTTTAAGTGGATGGGACTTATATAATATAATATGGGGATAATGGTGCACATTTTCAGACAGTCTGTCCTGGAAGAGATTCATAGTGTTACACAATTATTTCTGTCACTTTTTATATGAGTGCAACATATAAAAAGAGAGCTTGAGAGATTACTTCAAATACTGTGAACTTTCTGTCCTCCACACAGCCAACTTCACTGTGTGACTCTGGCATGACTTTTGGATTGAAAGTTACAGATATTGTTGAACACTGCCATCCTCTAAACTCGACGTTGCAAATGTGTGTGGGTTTTTTTTTTTAAAGCCATTTGACTGTCTGGCCAGCAGCTCTGATGGAACATACTGGCACCTTAACACTTGAGCTTTCAGGGACCCTTGAGTTCTGGGGCCTTGGGGGACACTTGGGGCCCACTTCATAATCCAGGCTCATGTTTTTTAATTGCATTGAGGATGGGCCCAATATTTAGCATAACACAGAAATAAAAACTAGCTAGCTAACTTCCTGTCTTGGAGATAAGACTTGAGACACTTGATGTGGAAACATGGATGAAACAGAGAAGTGACTGGACGTAGTTTCGGCTGTGTTTGTCTATGCAGGCTGCATATTTACCTGTAGCTTCTGAGTGGACGCAGGTGTTTGGGGTTGATGCCTGATGCTCTGACCATCTTCAGGAGACGAATGCCACGATGACACACACCCAAGACCTGAGAATCCCCAGTGTCTGGCTGCAACACACACACACAGAGGAGATGCTTGTAAATAATAATAAGTGTTTAGTGGTTCACCATCAACTTATGCCCTTAATGCTAGACTTCTGGTATACCCCTGAAAATACTGTATGTTCTGCAGCACCATGCAATTTAATTTCAACCCTGTGAGCATTTGTTTTTATTACATAAAGACACTGTGAGGTTCATTGTTAACTTAAATGAGATGAACCTTCACTTTTAGAATTTACATAATAAGGAATTGTTCTCACAAACATCTAGAGGAACCCATGAGACACAGTATCCTCCTGAGACCCGAACTGTTGTTTGGTATACATTTTTAATTTCTCTTAGCTATTTGGGATCAGAGGACCTATTAAGTATAAAAACCTTAATGTTGTCAACGATTTTAAAGTCCCAATATCCTCAAATGAGACGATGATAAAGTCCCCATGTCTTCAAACGACTTCTTTCTAATAAATGTCTTAGCTTGTTACTTTTGCTAAAATTGGTCAAATTTGTTGCCATATCAAACTGCAATTGTTCATAAATCATAAATAAACAAGTCTCAACCATAGAATGAGATCAGGTTTTGGACCTTTTGTGTCAAGACCAGCTGCAGACTGACTTGGCAGAGATGGCTGCCATCTTGTTTTTACATGGATTAGTATATTGTGGTTTTGCTGCCACTGGATGGCACAGAAAAGTGGCCACAAACAAGGACAACAGGTCTAAGTTAAGAAGGATGAAGTTTAAGGTCCAGTAAAGCCAAAATGTAATGTCCTCAAATGAGGACACATGGTCTCAGGAGGATATGTGAGTAAGTTGTTGTTTTTTTTAAAGATATTTTTTGGGAGCATAGGAAAGTGAAGTGTGAAGTGGGGAGAGAGAGAGAGAGGGAGCGACATGCAGCAAAGGGCCACAGGCTGGAATTGAACCTGGGCCACTGCGGCAACAGCCTTGTACATGGGGCGGCTGCTCTATCTACTAAGCCACTGACGCCCCGATGTGTGAGTACATAATTTTTGCCTCAAGTGTATCTTTAAAGGGTAGCTTCTGTATTACTCAACCTGGACCAAATTTTCACATGTTTTTGTGTCTAGATGATTAATGGGAACAACAATTTCAGAATGCCTGATGGTCTCAATTGCGCCCCAACTCGAACCACTTTCTGAATGAAAAACTGCTGTTCTCCTTTTCCTTGGCTGTGTTTCATTTATTTTTTCTAAGTCTCATTTAATACCATCATAATTAATGTCAATCTGGTTTTCATTGCTCACTGTTTTTGACTGTTGTTTTAATGCTTTTCTTTTCCTGTAAAAAGCACTATGAATTGTCACTGTGTTTGACACCACGTTTACACATAGCCGGGTATTTAGAGAAACGAGTATGTCCCCCCCTCCGTTTTCAATAATAACATCGTGCACACAACATCATTTTCAAAAATGTTGTCATTTACATGAACCTGGATAAATACGCCATCGAGCGCCGTCATAAATATGCCAAACCTATGGGCGGCAGTGTAGGGAGAAGGATGAAGCCATGCAAGCCAATCAGAATCCTCAGAATCGACAACAACAACAACAACAAATAAGACGCGCGACTTCCTGTTCCTTTCAAAACAGTAAACATGGCGAGAGGTTCGTTTGTGTGGACTGACAGTGAAGTGGAGCTACTCCTAAATGTCACTTAAACCGTTTGCACAAACGTAAAAATGAGTACCACCTTAACAGCATCCATGATCAGTAGCCAAACAAAGTGTAAACATAGGTCGCTCTCATGACGTTTCAGAACCTAAAACCCTGTTTCACCCAGTTTAGACGGCAACGCATAACGGCGTTTTCAGAAATCTCCACTTTGGCCGGAGTTTTTACAAATGATCGTTTTCCGTGAAAAAAACTCTGTTTGCATGTAAACAAGAGGCCAAACCGCATGAAAATATGTGCGTTTTTCCTACGTGTAAACGGGGTATGAATTTGTCACAGTTCATCTCTGCCTCAGCACTCTGCACCTGCCTGCTTCAATCTGCCAATCAGACACACCCCTCTCATCAAGCCAACTCCTCTCATCTGTGCTCTCTGCTCTGCTCTGGCTGCATTTACACTGCATCTCCACACTCATTCATTGCCAGATTGTTCTCGATGCTTGCACCAGACTCTCCAGCGTTTCTCTGCCTGATCTCCCGGTTTCGACCCTGCTTGCCTCTGACTATCCTGCCTCACCGATCTCCTGGAAATCACCTCAGCCTTCCATCCCCGACCACGATCCTTACCTGTCCCTTTCTGGATTCTGCCTGTCTGCTCCTTTGGCTATCCGGTGATTACCTGATTCAGCTCTACAGAGTGAGTGTTACTCATCTCCTCTGTGGCTTCCTGCAGTTCTGTGACTCTGATTATTCCTTCACTGGGTGAGTACAAGACTGAGTTTTACGGACATTACTCACCAGTGTCCTGGTTTGGTTTGGCTGAGCCTAATCTCCAATCCCCACTAAAGACTGCTAAAGGCCAGCGGCCAGAAGACAGACTGTTTTGCCTACTGCCACTGTTTCCTGGACGTGTGCTAATAAAGTTTGTTACCAACGATACCTGCCTGTCTTTGTGCTGCTATTGGGTCCAAACCAAACCCTTTACGGAATTTAGTTTTATAAATAAAACCGCCTTACCTTGCTCTACCATTCGGGCAGTGTATCAGTACTTGATACCCTTAAAGTAATACTTTACCCCCAGATGACCACTTGTACACATCTTGGGTTTTTTTTTTTTTTTTGTTTGTTTTTTTGGGAGTCAGAATTGACCCTATTTAGGCAACAGGCTGGAACTGTGGAGGAGCGAGGGGTGGATCTGACTAACAAGCTGTCTATAACTATAAGCCTTAATAAAATGAAAACTGGTGAGTTATCAAAAAATTCACCCCTGTCCACTTGTCATGAATTTTGAAACTAGCTATAGAGACCAAAACTGTTTTTTTGCTGTAAAGTTGGGCATTTAACATGGGGGTTTATGGGGATTGACTGGCTTCTGAAGCCAGTCCCAAGTGGCCATTTGAGGAACTGCAGTTTTTAGCACTTCTGTGTTAGGTTCGTTTTTCAGCCTGAAGAAGTTGCTGCTTGGCTAGCCAGTCATATCGCTCTGAATGGGGTGAGGTAGATTACTTCACAGGGAACAATAATGAGGGACTCCCAGGTTCATTTCCTGGTGAACAGGTTAGTTCAAAATAGCCACACTCAAGTCAGAGTGAAAAGCCCACCAGTCAGAGGATGGTGAGACATGATATTGTTTAAAGTCCCCCTCCAGACACATTTTAAAGTATGTACTAATATTTAATTTAACATGGTTTTCCCACATAGTAGTTTAAAAACTCCGAAAAGGGACTGGAAGCAGATGTACTCTTTCTGCTTGAGAAAGCCATACATGTCTATGTCTGAGCCTCAGTCAGATTCAGATAGATCCAGTTGTATGCTCAGTGCTTCCCAAACTGACAGTCCTTTCCAATGGTGAGCTGAACTGAAAGGGAGAGTTTGTGTTTTTGTGTGACGTTGTTGTTTTAAAGGGGTACTTGAGATAGTCACATAACACAAACTAACTAACTGATTGACACAGCGGTGTTGTGAGCATTTTTAAAATGCATTTGTGTCTAAATCATTTGGATGGGGAGGTGTGGTAGTGGCAATTTTTGCAACTGAATGCTTCCATTCATGTGATGGGTATCAAATTAGGTACTCTGTTGGTATTGGTATCGCTTTAAGGCTACTGGTGTTGGTACTGGTATCATCATTTTATTAATGATAACTAGCTCTACCTGTCATGTAACGTCATAAAACAATGGACGCTCATGCTTTACACTCAACATTATCTCCAACTTTGCCATGACTCTTTTTGTCATGCTTACCTTCACAGGGAACAGGCGGGTAAAGTAGTTTTCCCAGTTGTCTCGAGCGGCAATGACAATCCTCTTCTTCATATTGTCATTCTGGATGGTGCTTATAGTCATTCCCACATTGAAATTAGCTAAAGCACAAATGAGAAGAATGTGATAACGGTCAGCAAACTAATGCAGAAATAAATGATGCAGTTTAAATTCAGTGAGTGCGATAAAACTTCAATTAATAGCCTGGGCTGTTTTGTTTATATTTGGAACAGGCCTTTAATTGCTTTCTCACAAAACTGTTAATCAACAAAGATTGGAAATATAATAAAATTGTTAGTATAAACAAGTATGACTATTACTTGTATAGAAATTAGGCTTCAGATAAATTATAAATCATTGATCTAGTCCCAACAGACAGCACATCAGTGAGATTTACAGCACTTGAGCATTACAGCTCCTGGCATACTGACACAACACTACTTTATCCTGTTAAAACAATACTCACAACTTGGATTAGTTTCCTTTTTTTGAAAAACACTTTTGATTCTTTTGATCTGAGGACTCTTATATGGACTAAAGGAATGTGAATAACTTGCAGGGTAATTGAGAAATGTACACATAATTTGAGGTCGCCAACAACCTGATTTTATACATACAAAGAACCTCTATAAAAATGAACTGTTTGGCAACCAGACCAGGCCATTCATTTGTCAAAATGTGCAGCCACACCAGGCTAATAAAAGGGACTGGCTGTTTAACTGGGACTAGGCTTTTAACTGAAGTTTTATGGTATTTATCCTGATCGTTTCTGACTGACTTTAGCTTTTGACAAAAACATTTGAATCAACACTGTAAAAAAAAAACAAAAAACAAAAAAACCCAAGAGCTTCAAACACTCACCCAGCAGGTCCTTCATCTTCCTCCTTTCCTCTCTGCTAATCCTCACACAGCTGTCAGAGTAGGTGTCCCTCATAATCTGAAACACATTACATAGTGACATGGTGACTGCCTCTGAAGTAAGTGGGAGATAATGAGCAATGTATCAGAAGGCTTTACATAAATAGAATAGGATCCCTCAGTAAAGTACAGTACATCAGGTTAAACATGATGACTACTGTAAATATACTAACCTGCTCACATAACAGATTGAGGATGTAGGGCCGGTTGAACATCTCTCTGGGGTAAAACACCTGCACACACACAAATGGTACTTAAGGGTAGTGACGGGGGCTTATAACAACAAGATTTTCTCTTCAAATCTCCTGTTTAGTTGAAGGCATCATTGATGAATCTAATGCACCTGTGTCAGCCTGAACACTTCTGTATTTCTACTGGGTTAGTGATGGATGAAGATTTGTCAGTAAATATTCATTCATTCATTCATTTTTCTTCCCAATCACTTCAGCACACACTGCCAACATAAGCAATATATATAGTGGAGCCATAACATCCACATTTCCATGAAATGGAAAGCAGACTTAAGAAAGCAAAACTAAGTAAATTAAGATTCCTCTATATTTGCCTCTTTGAATTTTATGAATGTGAATTTTCCTTTGTTTTCTATGAGTAAACCTATACAAACCAACACAAAAGAGCTGAAATCAACCCAACCATCTTTGCTCGACTCTCCTTTTGTTTCACAGGTACTTAATGATAACCCTGTAGTTGTTGTCTTGACCGGTTGTGAAATAAAATCCCGAGTCCTCCCTGTCCAAGACAAGACCGAGTAAACTAAGTCAGAGACGAGACTGAGAATTTGAAAAGGTGGTCTAAGATTAATCTCAAGAACTACAACACTGTCATTTGGACTAATTCAACTCGTCGTGAGACTGGTTCGAAACAGAGACTAAGGGCCTGTCCCAATATCCTACCCCTTGGCCCTACCCCTAGATTTGCGTGTTCCTGCGAGGGGTAGGAGTGTCCCAATTCCTTTTTGCGTGTAGGGGTAGGGGGCATAAGGGGTAGTGGGTATGAAACTAGCCCTTGGAGCGAGGGATTTCAGATGCTGACTTGCCAGTGAGGGGTAGACGTCGCCATGGCTACCACCAAGCAAGAGATGGGGAAAAAAGTTCATGTATGTATGTATAATTTCGCAAATAAACATGGAACTTTTGTAAAAACGTTTTCGAATAACTGTGTATTTGTGTAGAGAATGGTATAACATTTTTTTATTGCTATTCACAATATATGACAGAAAGCTAGCCAGCTAGCTAACGTTACCGTCGTCAGGTTGCTTGTTAGCTAGCTAGTTAGCTCGCACTATCTGGCGTCTGTCATCTGTCCTGTTTTGCAAAATTGTCGGATTTTTCACATTACGATAACACGCCAGCTAGTATAACTATGCTGCCTCACAATGTTAGCTGGTTAGCTAGCTAGTTAGCAGAAGTCCCCTTTGGTACATATCATTTCGTCACCTGTAGTTCATCAAACGAAGCATAATAAATACAGCAAACGCGATCGGTAGGATGAACTCAACTGGAGACTCCATTGTACTGTAGATGCCGGTTGGAAATGTAGATGGCCCACGGCTTCCTGTTTAAAATAGTTACGTATGCATGAATGTAACAGACACGGTGACGTAGGGAGTGGTGTCCCAAAGATTTCAACCCCTACCCCTCCTTGCTTCATTTCGAGGGCCAAAGGTTGGGCAAGGGCTAGAGGTAGGGCCAAGGGCTAAGGAGTAGTGGACAAGGGGGCTTTTTGGGATTGGGCCTAAAACAAATACACATGTACCACATACAAGTACTAAAAAAAACAGCCAAAGAATGATAATTTCAGTTTAAATTGTGAATGTCAAGAGGCCTGCTACCAGTGATAACTTGGCAGGATACTCCAGTGCCCAATTTCTCCATGATGATGCACATCAACTCCCCAGAAAAGCAGCCATTTTACTACATTTCCTCGATGGATCAGCATATCCAAGCTATGACTACAAATTTCTTCTTCATTATGTCCTACTGTACATGCCTCAAGTGATCTGATGCTCTGCATGTTTTATACTTTGTCCCCAGCCATTGCTGTATGCAAAGACTATAAAGGGCCAAAGGCAAAAATAATAGCTGGGCCCCTCTACCACTTGCAGGCTAAAGGAAACATTTTTTTTAATGACTGGACTCCAGTTTTGTGTATGAGGACTCACAACCATGCAAGCTGACGAATCAGTACACGTTCCTGCCAATGGTTTTATCATATTGTACTACAGGCGGCAGTAATGTGCTGAAGCAATGTGCCAACAAAGGCATTGAAGAAGAAGACTGCAAGCTAGTAAACATGGATGTTAACAATGTTGGTTTCAAACTTTTAAGAAAAATTGATTTTGTAAATGTTTTATTATGGGTGGGGATAAATTCAACACATTCTTTTTAATGACTGGACCTCACATGGTGTGTTTTGATGAGTAGCATTGATTGTAAACAAAACTTTTGGCTGTAGCGCACCTTAAGGTTAATATTTAACCCACAATTAACTTTGTTTAACTATTAAACCTGTATTTATTGCTGTTTGGCCACTTGGGTGGTGCAGTGGAACAAGCTGTAAACAGGATAATAGCATGTTATCAACTTTAAGTTGTCATGGCAAAAATGTTAGCAAACAGCGGCTAATTACACATCCAGCATACACATGAAGCATCATGGGCATTTATTTGGTGCTGTGTTTGTGTCCACCTGATCAATGAAAGCCCAATATTCACTCTCTTTAAGCTCTGTTTGTGGTCTCTACCAACTCATGAGGGAAATATCTGTCTCTTTAGCTGCTAAATGCTTCACTGTGATCACCAGTCTCTAACTGTGTCTGTCTGCCGTTTTCTGCTGCAGCTGATAGTGTATAGTGGGTTTATCAGAGCATTTTCATGGTAAACAGTTTAATGGAGCTACGAGTTTGAGCCAAAACAGTAAAGCTGTGGGCCACAAAACCAAAACAATGAACTGAAAGACACTAAAATGTGGCATAGAGCTGAGGGTAACTGCAACATTAGTTGTAATTGTCTGTGGGTTCAACACTTTGAAAGGGGAATTGCCCATTGGTCCGACAGCCCATTGTTCCGACCATATTAAACCCATTGTTCAGAAATCCGTTCCGAAATCATCATGATGCCCTGTGGTTAAGGTCTGGTTAGGTTTAGGCACAAAAACCACTTGGTTAGGGTCAGAAAAAGATCATGGTGTGGGTTAAAATGAAAAAGAAAGTGACAAACACATAAGCCATGAGCCTGCTCCGCCTCAAGTCTTTCCCAGCTGACCCAGAGCCAGTTGCGGCACACCATCAAGGTAGAAATATGCCCCCGGGAGCCGTTCAGCACCACGGACCATCGGACTAATGGGATGTCGGACCAATGGGCTGTCGGACCAATGACATGGACCCCTTTGAAAGACACCTTTCTCATTACATAGTCATTTTATCTCTTATTTATATGAAAACATTGATTAGCGCAGCTTTAAATGAATAACAGGTCCTCTGATAAATGTCATATGTGTGTCTCACTTCTTTCCTCAGGAACAGTTTTCCCGGCATGTTGGAGTAAGAGAAGTAAACCCCAGCAGAGAAGCGGAGGAGCTGGGAGTGAATACCATCCACATCTAGCATCACAGCTAAAGGAAACAAACAGCAGCTTCAGTTACTGACTGATATGAACCTCCTCACATTCGATAACACCAAGTTAAAATGCTGGTTAGCAGCTAATTGTTAGCTTAAACACATCATATAAGTTCTTTTAATACACATAAACATAATGAGAGCAATACCCACCGAGAGATGGGGCAGCCATGGATGGTGGGTCTGGGATGTCCTGAAGGATGGGTGTTGGTTGCAGAGGTGGTGGTGGGGAGTCTGGGGGTGGAGGCGGATGGTTCATGGAGCGCTGCGAGCCAAACAGGTCCTCCAGGGAGCGCTGTTTCTGCCTCATGCTGTTGGAGATGACCCGGGGCCCCCTGGTGGAGGGAGGAGAGGGCTGTGGGGATGGAGTCCTGGGAGGAGGTTGCTGCCTCTTAGGTTTTACTGGTGGAGGCACCCACTGTTTCTGCAAGCAGGAGGAAGTGGAAGATGTGAGGATGTAGCACACAGTATATTCCAGACAGACATACTCAATGAGACAGAATAATAAACCTAACAATAAAATAACTTTTAATTTCTAAAGAAATGTAGATACATTTTCTTTTGATATGCAGTTGGACTTCCCAGACCATCCTGACCTGTTGTTGTGGCACTGGAGCTTTGTTTCTGAGTTTGGCCAGAGCTTCCTCTTTGGGATCATTCTTCTTTATAAAATTCCGTGGCGGAGGTCTGTGAAAAGTATAAAAAAAGTACATTACAAACATTACAGAACTTATTGTTTCTATTGGATGAGGCCATTGTAAAATCCATTTACTGTCTGGGTTGCTAGAATAAGGGGAAAACACATTTGCCATTCATTTAAAACCCTCAAAGTAAAACTAGAGCATTTAAAAAAAGCAGAAATGAATTGTTATGAACGTTCTGGTTGTCAAAGGTTCCCAACCTTTTCTTTAAGACCTACCCCTATCTGCTGAACTCAAGTACCCCTTCATCAACACCACCCATCAGGTTCCAAATATGTTTATTCAAATGTATCATTAACTAGATATTACTTACCAAAGTTCACATTTTTTTAAAATACAATTTATACAATATTCAACTAATTGTTACTTTTTTTTATCATAAAATTATAAAATTACAATTTTGTTTACGTAATTTTGGTCAAGTTTGTATTTGTACTATAGTGGCAGAAGCTAGATGTTCAGCTATTTCAACCATTTAGCCATTGCTTGTAATGATCATTACTTTTAGCTAACTATTTTAGCCACTCATTCATTTTAGTTAACTCTTTAAGCCATTTATTTTTTTCTTTTAGTTAGTAAATAGGGTTGCCGTGCTATACTGGTGTCAGTGTATACTGTGGTATCATATTAATGGTTGTTATACTGTGTACATTTGCTTATCTACAGTATTTTTTTAAAAGTGCAACCAGAAGGAAAATCTTTCATTATTTTCAAAACTCCTCTGTTTCATTCCTTAAATGATACTGTTTACTGTGATACTGTGAAACTTCAAAATTTTCTGAGACAGTTACCTTACCATGGAAATCTGATACATCTGCAGCCATATTAGCACATTATTTGTGATGTATATTCATCATTTTTGGCTACTTTTTAAGCATTTACGCATTGCCTTCAGCCAACTGTTTAGACTTCTCTGCTCACTTTTGCTAACAACTTTGTTTTTTGGAACATTGACTGTAACTTAAGCCGACTCATGTATATGTATATTTTTATTTTCTAACTAAACTGATTGTTTTTTTCCAGAAATTGGTTGAGCTACACCAAAAATTTCCCATACACCCCCTGGTAACTGTACAAGTACCCCTGGATGGGAATCATTGGCCTATGGGACAAATACCCATACCATGTACTCACAACGTCTCCAATTCAAATCTGACCAGGGAAGCTTCTTGAATGTCATTCTCTTTCTTCCTATATTTCCCAGTGAGTATTTTGGAAATAAGAATTTTAAAGTTTAAAACTAAGGATTCTTTCATGCATAACCTGTTTGGTATTTGACTGGTGTGATAATCAAATTCTGGGAGATTACAGACTACACAACCAGACCAAGACCGCCTGAAAAGGTGGGTCTTGATCCGGTTCCAAGTGGACTCTGGTGCAGAGAAACTACAGGATTGTATGATAGTAGATTTGATTTTAGAGCCCGTCCGTCAAATTATGACCATGTAGGTCATTTGTACAAGCAGAAATTACAGCCCATATTTACGACCTCTAGTGGCCATTGTATTTATGATGGAAGCAAAGGAGGAAGCCAGGCAACGTCTATATGCAGTGGGAGGGAGGGAAGGTGGACAGATCTCTTTCAGCTTTGCGTGCTGGGATCTCCAAGCACGCAAAGCGTTTTAATAGGGTCAACTCTTTGCTTTATTTCTCCTTCATTTCTTTGAAGGTAAATGTTTGTATTGACTGACATCTCTTTGAGCGGTATGATCAATTTCTGCAAAGTGTGTTTAGAAATTCTGAGTATAAAGCTCTGTAATATTGAAAATGTTCCACAGCAAATGTAATTCAGACATTCAACTTTCATTTTCATCTCTTTCACCTTTCAAACTATAGTTAGAGGAATACTTAATGCCAAAATGATCATTTGTTTATAATTTAGTTAGCCTGTGCTAGGTTAAATTTTTGCAGAAAACTGTTTTTCCCACACACCTCCATGGTAAACGAAGAATCCAAAAACAATGAACAGTGTTGATGAATTGAAGTAAACAAGGGCTGTGTTTAACAACAGCAAAAATATCAAAACGTCATACAAACAAATGCATTTTCATTAAAACCTTACTTTTTAAAACACTCCAGCATACATATCGCACATGGGCAAGCATGTTTGTTTGAGCTCTGCTGGTTCATTAAATTGCAGAAGCGTGCCACGTGTCATGTGTGAAATTGTATATGCTGAAGTTTTCAAATAGCAGATTTTTTGCGAAAATGCACGTGAGTTTGCAAATGAATATTTTGATTTCGTTTTGCTGTTGTTTAGTCTCTATATACAGACTGTACATTCAGTGAATGTAGAGTCTGTAGACAAATCCCGGAGATCTTGCCTCCGGAAGAAGAGCGGAAGAGCCCTGGTTTCCGGTTGTAGGCTGTTTGTAGTCTGCGTGATATTGATCAATCACGTTTGAGCCGGCTGCAGTTGTTGCCAGGTTAAATGCTCCGTGCAGTGAACTAACGAGGCGGAACATAATTTGGCGTCACTGCAAACTCTGAATCCATCGCAATGGTTCAGCATATTTACTTATATATAAACGGAAATCGGAAACGGAAATTCGCCTCCTCCGCCCAAATCAAACCAGAATGCCAAAAAATCGGGGGTCTGCCCCCAGAGTCTGTATCGCCATCTGCCGGAAGTCAGACACCAGATACAGCCGATGGGTTCCGAGAATGGCTGTTGTTACATCTGGTCCCCTTTTACTTCAGTTGATCATGAATTGTCTCTGTTTTTGGATTCTTTGCTCAACATGGAAGCATGTGAGAAAAACAAATGTTCCTTCACAAATTCAACATAACACAGGGTGAGAAACTGATATAGAAGTGGTCATTTTGTGGGTTAAGTAGTCCTTTAAAACTCATTTTTAATGTCATGAATTATGAGCTTGATATACCCTCATACCAGCTACACAATAACACGACAACATAGTTCAAAAGGTCAGAGATATTACACCCTTCCAGTGTTTCTTTAACCACAGCATGATGTTGGCTCCCATTCAGTATTTTGAATTCATACAGTTGTGAGGGAAACAGTGTCCAAGCAGGATCTAGCAGATTTTAAGATTAGATGAAACTCTGTTAAAATTTAGAGAAGTGTGCATAGACCTACTAGGAAGCAGCGCTGAAACTGACCTGACAGGCTCAAAGGGTTTGGCTTCTGGTTGGGGTCGGCTGTTAAACTGTTTGATGATATCCCGAATGCTGGAGGTGGGTTCAGGCTTAGGCTCAGTGAGAGGAGTTGGAGTAGGTATTGGTTTTGGGGGCTCCACTTTTCTGGCAGGAGGGGTGTTGAGACGCTTCACTGTGGAAGATGAGAGACAGAAACTACATCTCAAGTTCTTCATTCAATTCATGTTCTAACCAATTTGTGTCTCTCACACCTGAATCACACCTGTAAAAACTAATTTTGTGGGTTCTTATGAATGCTTGTATACCCCTGCAGAACATTTTTGTAGGGGAAAAAATATTCGAACAGACCTTAACTTCAGCAGATTTTTCCCTGCGGAAATGTATGTTTTACAAATAAATTTTTTTTGTTCCAACTGATGTCATACCTCCAGGTCATAGCTAACTTGCTGACAAAACGGGGGAACATCCTATCAATTTGGTTTCTCAACACCCAATATTATACTACAAACACAGCAACAGTGTTGATTACGTTGATGAAAACTATGATGAAAATTTTTCCATGAAAGAAACGAGATAATGACGAGCTAAAAGTAAGTTTTGATAATAAAAACTAAGATGAAATCTATGTTTAATTTTCGTTGACGGGACGAGACGTGATGAAAATGTTAGTGGTAAACTATCAGACATTGAAAGCCACGAAAGGCTGTGCCTGTAATTATCTTCAAATGCTGGTAAACTTCAGTAAATATTTTGCACCAGGATGTTTTGTTAGCCTGCAAAAACACTCACACCAGAGCAGCATAAGCTGTTGATTTGAGTAGTGAGCTGTAATTCAGCAGTAGGTATTAGCCATGTGTGTCTGAATATGGATGGTGGAGCTTTTGAATGGATTTGTGGAGTTTGTTAGTTGCAGCGGTGGCTGTTAGCAGCTAGGTCTGCTTGTTAGCTGCTGAATGGCAGCAGAGCAAACAGCCACCAGCTTTTGGACTTCACAGCTGATCCCCACAGAACTCCACTCATATGCGGACAGGAGAAGGTTTCTAGGTTGATGCTGTTTGACAGGCAGGTAGGAGGCTCAGTTATCTGTGAGTGTAGCTGTGCTGCAAATAGACAGTCTGTACTCAGAGCAGTTTTGTCTGACAGAGATGGAAGTTTGATTTTAATCACCAACTCTGTGAAAAGACACAAGTTTAATCCTCCAGACTAACATGTTGCAGATTAAGAAAGAATTCAGGCTTTAATTAAGTTATTTTCTGCTTCTTAACAGTGAGATGGATATGTCAGAGTTCACAATGAACCTGGGCACAAATCGTAGTTGTCTCTGATTAGTTATTTCTGGTGTCAAAGTTTTTGAGACCATAAATAGAGAGATTTTGAGCTTTTCAAATGATGTTCAGTAAGTGTGTGGTCATAGATTCCCACTTAAACCTGTTAAACACTGCTGGAGAAATGACAGTTTGTAATTGTGTAGAAATCATTGGTAGTTGTTGAAAAAATTGTCTAAATGAAAGTCTTATACAACCTGTCACCTTGATTCTAATTTCTGATACGTGAATTAGCCTAACTGGATTAGTTTAAAGATGAAAAACATAAAGAAAATATAATTACTTAAGTTACTTAAAAGTTGACAAAAATGTTGTGGAATTTCATCGACTAGAAGGTTTTGAATTTCCGTGGTATAAAACTAGACTCACACTATGAAGGATAAAAATGACTAAAATGTGACTAAAACTAATGAGCATTTTTGTCTCCAGACTAAGACTAAATCTAAAATAGCTGTCAAAATTAACACTGCACCTAACGCTAACAGCTAATGGCGTTATGCCTAGTGTAACCATCAAATCTGGGGTCTGATTACTTTATGTATTGTGTAGGTAATGTTAGACATTCTTTGTCTGTGCATAGTTGACAAATGTAAAATTCTAAATATTTTCCCACAGTTCCCATGCCGCATTTTCGTATCACGCCGGTGAGAGATGGCTTTAGCAGCTCTTTAGCAGCTCTTCAGATTCCACAAAATATAATCTAGTCCATTGAACTTGTTATATGTTCTTACCAGGAGGCTTAGGTGCTGTAGGTGGGGGTAATGGCGGGGAGCGTTGCTGCTGTCTAGGTGGGCTGGAGGGGGCTGGATGAGGCATTTGGGGTTTTGATCCACCTTGGGGCTGAAAGCCTGGAGGACAGTCAGGCAGAGAGATGGTGTGGAATGAAGAAACCCATGACTTGGAAAATAATTATTAACATGATGATTTAAAGTGCTTAACATTTAAACGTCAGTGAGCCATTACAGTATTAATTTGAACACATTCACGAGAGAAAGCTTATAGCCCAATCTCTGCTGCATTTATATTCTATACTAAGTTAGATATAGTGGAACAAAGTACCATAGTACTAGCCTAGATCTACAGTTGCATGCAAAAGTTTGGGCATCCCTGGTCAAAATTTTGTTTGCTGTGAGTAGTTTTGTAAATAGAAGATGAATTGATTTCCAAAAGGCATGAAGATGAAGATGAAGATGACACATTGTCAATATTTTAAGCAAACTTACTTTTTAATTTCAATCTTTTACAGTTTCAAAATAACAAAAAAGGAAAAGGTCCTGAAGCAAAAGTTTGGGCACCCTGCATGGTCAGTATGTAGTAGAGCCCCCTTTGGCAAGTATCACAGCTTCTAAACACTTTTTGAAACCAGCTAAGAGCCTATCAGTTCTTGTTTGGGGGATTTTCACCTGTTCTTCCTGCAAAAGGCTTCTAGTTCTGTGAGATTCTTGGGCCGTCATGCATGCACTGCTCTTTTGAGGTCTATCCACAGATTTTCAATGATGTTTAGGTCAGGGGACTGTGAGGGCCATGGCAAAACCTTCAGCGTGCACCTCTTGAGGTAGCCTATTGTGGACTTCAAGGTGTGTTTAGGATCATTGTCCTGTTGTAGAAGCCATCCTCTCCTCATTTTCAGCTTTTTTACAGACAGGGTGATGTTTGCTTCTAGAATTTGCTGAAATTTAACTGAATCCATTCTTCCCTCTACCAGTGAAATGTTCCCCGTGCCACTGGCTGCAACACAAGCCCAAAGCATGATTGATCCCCCCCCCGTGTTTAACAGTTGGACAGGTGTTCTTTTCATGAATTTCTGTGTCCTTTTTTCTGCAAACATACCTTTGCTCACTGTGTCCAAAAAGTTATATTTTGACTTCATCAGTCCACAGGACTTGTTTCCAAAAAGCATCAGGCTTGTTGGATGTTCCTTTGAAAACTTCTGACACTGAATTTTGTGGTTACATTTAAACTAAGGAAACAACTACCAACTGAGTAGCAGGTGGCACCTTGAATGTGTGTGTGAATGGGTGAATGTGACTCGTAGTGTAAAAAGCACTTTGAGTGGTCGAATGACAAGAAAGGCGCTATACCATTACCATTTACCATTCCTGCTTTGTGGGCATCAGTTATTTTAGTTTTCAAAGTGCTAGGCAGCTGTTTAGAGGAGCCCATGGTTGCTGATTGTTGGGACGAGGTCTCAGGAGTTAGAACATTTATAAAGCTTTGAAATTTGCATCACCTGTATGGAGCTTTTTTCCTATCTTTATTCAAGAGAGTGGTATATCGTCAAAGTCAAGGACCTCAAGTAAGTTTTTTTTAAATTTTTTTTATTCTAATGGTGTTATTACTTCCTTCAGATCAAGGGAAGAACTTAAAGCCCTGGAGGGCGGGAGTGGATGACCGGTTAAAGAGTACCTGCCCAGACGGGACGCACTAAAACTAAAGCAAGCGCGCCCGCAAGGAGGCAGGAATCATTTCATTGGTCAACAATAAACCTGGCGTTCTATTGGTTGGGGGATTTTGACAGAAAGAGCAGAAATTCCACAAACGCACAGAAGCAGCTTGAGCAGTAGGAGAAGAGCGGAAGCTCGAGCAGGAAATCTGTGTAAGCAACATTGTATCTGAGTGCGAGCACACAGTTTGAGCAGAAACAGAGTAGATCTAAGTGCAAGCAGAGGCTATTTGAGTGCGAGGGCAGGGTTTTGAGGGACAATATTACAAAATCTGAACTTGAAATCAATAAATAATGCACTCAAATTGATATACCACTCTCTTGAATAAAGACAGAAAAAAAGCTCCATACGCCTGGCCTTTCCTAATGATGACTGTGAGCAAGCCATAATCCTAACAAGCTAATCATGCCAATCAGTCTGAGACCCTGGTAACAGTTGTCTGGGAGCTCAAATGTCTTGGGGTGTCCAAACGTTTGCATGGTGCTCCTTTCATTTTTTAATCTAAAATTGTACAAAACAAAAATAATACTCAAATCTTGCTTAAAATGTTGAAAAGCATGTTTCATCTTTCATCTTAATGCATTTTGGAGATCAGCTCATCTTCTACTCACTTAACTATTCACAGTAAACAAAATTTTGACCGGGTGCCCAAACTTTTGCATGCCACTGTAGTTGAAGGTCTCCTGGATAACTACATGAAACACAATATGTGTTCAAAGTTTTAAGCAATGGGTGGATGGCATACAGTGTTCTTCAGTTTTCATCAAAGTCAAAGACACAAGAAAGGGATGAATCAGTGGGGTTTGTGGAAATATGAGAGACAGTTTAAAAGATAATTCATTTTAAAAAAGAAGAAACTAAATATATTAGTTGTTTGCCAGTGCCACTCACCAATCTTTCTGAAGTATTCCTGCTTGTCTCTGAAAGACTGAAGGTCATCTGGATCTGGTAAGTCCACTTCTCTTTCTGGCTGTAAAAGAAATGGATATGGGCACACATGTGACCACATGAGGAGGAACCAGACCCAGTGATACCAGTGCTCCAAATTTAGGGAATTAAAGGATAAAGGTGCAGTATTCTACATCTTTCTGTATTGTCGACAAATCTCATATTCAGAGCCAAAAACAACAGAGCATTCATAAGGGTGATAAAATGTTTGGACAGTCAGTTTCTCAACACCCAATAGACCCTTTTGGGGCCGACGCCACAACAACGTCATTTTATTAGCTGGAGGCAAAACAGGACTCGCCACCACAGGGCTGTAGGCTACACAGGAGGTTTAAAATGTTGTCTTGTTGCAGCAGGTGCAACACTCTCCCTGTATGTCTCCCCGAACAGGTCACACATCGCGGACAGCGCAGTGGGTGGTGTTGGTGCAGTGGGCTCCTCCGTTGGCGCCTCTCCATCCACCCGAACAGGATTCGCCATGATACACAACATTATTTTTTTTTTAAAGATTATTTTTTGGGCTTTTTTGCTTTTAATGAACAGGACAGAGTGAAATGGGGTGAGAGAGAGAGTAGGGGTTGACATGCAGCAAAGGGTTTGCAAGCCGGAGTCCAACCTGCAACCGCTGCAGCGAGGCATCACCTCTGTACATGGGGCGCCGGCACTATCTACTACACTATCAACGCCCCGATAAGCAACATTATTGATAGTATTAATTAATTATTAATGATGTTGGAATTATCAAATTTAGGTTCGAACTTATAAAAAATATTCGAATATATTTCAAACTTAGAATTTTTTTGACAGCCCTAGTAATCAGCCATAAAGCCGGCCATCCCACCTTCAACAATCCTGTCAAATCATCCATCCACTGAGTGAGAGCGTACGGGTCGGCCAGTCTGGTCCCGTTGGTCAGTGTTTACTTATTCAAGTAACACTCATGGTCCCAGAGAGTGAGTGACCTGACACGGTGCGTTTATAAGTTCAGGCTGAGATTACATGAAAATGAGAGCCCTGTTGGTCCAAGAAAAGGAGCATTTTATTTCTACAGGAATTAACAAAGGTTAAGTTAATCACACATTCACTCCCCTCGGTGCTCTGCTGCTCCGTCTGCCCAGACAGAGTGATGAGAGCTGCCACTGACAGTGCGGTGCTCTGGAGAACTGAACGGTACATTCCAACAGCGCTCTGAATTTACAAACAGTCCAGTTTGTGCCAGAGTGCGCTCTGGCACTCAGAATGAGTATATCTGAATGCACCACTCGCATCATCTTCCTCCATTGTCTAAAACAAGCCAACAGAACTTGTCAGTGGAGAACTATTTTGCCTCCAGCTAAGCCCCGCCCACCAAAAACGTCATACTGTTTACTAACAGTAAAAGGGTCTCTATTGTACGAAAAACATTGTAACAACTACCTCAACAATGGGATAGGATGTAGATGGTAATGTCGCAGATATGCACTTGCTAACATTATACAGTACAGGCCAAAAGTTTGGACACACCTTCTCATTCAATGCGTTTTCTTTATTTTCATGACTATTTACATTGTAGATTCTCACTGAAGGCATCAAAACTATGAATGAACACATGTGGAGTTATGTACTTAACAAAAAAAGGTGAAATAACTGAAAACATGTTTTATATTCTAGTTTCTTCAAAATAGCCACCATTTGCTCTGATTACTGCTTTGCACACTCTTGGCATTCTCTTCATGAGCTTCAAGAGGTAGTCACCTGAAATGGTTTTCCAACAGTCTTGAAGGAGTTCCCAGAGGTGTTTAGCACTTGTTGGCCCCTTTGCCTTCACTCTGCGGTCCAGCTCACCCCAAACCATCTCGATTGGGTTCAGGTCCGGTGACTGTGGAGGCCAGGTCATCTGCTGCAACACTCCATCACTCTCCTTCTTGGTCAAATAGCCCTTACACAGCCTGGAGGTGTGTTTGGGGTCATTGTCCTGTTGAAAAATAAATGATCGTCCAACTAAACGCAAACCGGATGGGATGGCATGTTGCTGCAGGATGCTGTGGTAGCCATGCTGGTTCAGTGTGCCTTCAATTTTGAATAAATCCCCAACAGTGTCACCAGTAAAACACCCCCACACCATCACACCTCCTCCTCCATGCTTCACAGTGGGAACCAGGCATGTGGAATCCATCCGTTCACCTTTTCTGCGTCTCACAAAGACACAGCGGTTGGAACCAAAGATCTCAAATTTGGACTCATCAGACCAAAGCACAGATTTCCACTGGTCTAATGTCCATTCCCTGTGTTTCTTGGCCCAAACAAATCTCTTCTGCTTGTTGCCTCTCCTTAGCAGTGGTTTCCTAGCAGCTATTTGACCATGAAGGCCTGATTCGCGCAGTCTCCTCTTAACAGTTGTTCTAGAGATGGGTCTGCTGCTAGAACTCTGTGTGGCATTCATCTGGTCTCTGATCTGAGCTGCTGTTAACTTGCGATTTCTGAGGCTGGTGACTCGGATAAACTTATCCTCAGAAGCAGAGGTGACTCTTGGTCTTCCTTTCCTGGGTCGGTCCTCATGTGTGCCAGTTTCGTTGTAGCGCTTGATGGTTTTTGCGACTCCACTTGGGGACACATTTAAAGTTTTTGCAATTTTCCGGACTGACTGACCTTCCTTTCTTAAAGTAATGATGGCCACTCGTTTTTCTTTAGTTAGCTGATTGGTTCTTGCCATAATATGAATTTTAACAGTTGTCCAATGGGGCTGTTGGCTGTGTATTAACCTGACTTCTGCACAACACAGCTGATGGTCCCAAAGCAAGAAATTCCACTAATTAACCCTGATAAGGCACACCTGTGAAGTGGAAACCATTTCAGGTGACTACCTCTTGAAGCTCATGGAGAGAATGCCAAGAATGTGCAAAGCAGTAATCAGAGCAAAGGGTGGCTATTTTGAAGAAACTAGAATATAAAACATGTTTTCAGTTATTTCACCTTTTTTTGTTAAGTACATAACTCCACATGTGTTCATTCATAGTTTTGATGCCTTCAGTGAGAATCTACAATGTAAATAGTCATGAAAATAAAGAAAACGCATTGAATGAGAAGGTGTGTCCAAACTTTTGGCCTGTACTGTATATTGGTCACAGATTGAGGCTAGCCACAACAGCTAGCATTAGCATCAGATTTGGGGTCCGATTAGTTTATATATTGTGGAGTGGGCACTATTTTATTTTATCTTATTTATTTATTTGATGAAAATGAAACACAGCTATGCATATAATTCACAATGAATCCTGTGTGCATCACATGCTGACTTTGTGTATTCTGCACCACATTTTCATATTGCACTGGTGAGAAAAAAACTTAAGCAAATCACTACTTTTGGTCTTTTTAATGGGATTTGATGACAATAAGAAAAATAATTTGTTGATGAAGACAGTGGGAAAAGTTCTGGGAAAAAGCACTTGAGATTTTCTTTTGTCAAGAAAATAGGTAACATCATCAGCATACAACTTGAGGTTACATCCACTGATACTGCAGTATCAGGTTAAACAGAGGAGATGTTAAAGGGTACAACCAGAAGAAAACGAAAAACAAATGTGAGGGTGTGGACTTGAGCATGAATAGGGACGTATTGTAGAAATGTATGAAAGAAAGAAGTGAAAAATAATCAGGCATAGTTAGATAAGAATATGTAAAAAAAATCAGCAACAGAATGCATTGCAAAAATATATAAAGTAAGCCCTGCGATAGTCTGGCGACCTGTCCAGGGTGGACCCTGCCTCTTGCCCGATGTCAGCTGGGATAGGCTCCAGCCCCCCCGCGAGCCTCAAGAGGATGAAGCGGTTAGAAGATGAATGAAGATAAAGTACTGAAAACAGAAATACCTCTGGCTCAGGCTGTCTGCGGCTGGAGGTGCGTTTAGGTGCCAATGCTTTGGGACGAGCAGGTGGGGGTGAGGGAGATCGAGGGGAAGGGGAAGGGGAGGGTGAGCGTTCCTTGGGCCGTGGCTCGAAACGACGTCTCCGCTGCCTATCCTCTTCCTGCTTTTTCTCCTGCTCCTGCAGCTTCCTCTGCTGCTCCTGCGTCTGCTGCTGGGACAAACTCATCGCCTGCAGGGTCATCTGCTGGGCCTGAAGAGGAGGAAGAGAGAGGACAGGAAAATACAGAGTTGGAGAGGAGGTGGGAGAGGGAGTTCGAAAAGTGAAATATGGGTGGAGGGGCAAATACAGGATGAATAAACTGACCATTGTACTATAACAGAAGTGCGCTAAGAGTGCTAGTCCTTACCATGAGAAAGGCCTGTTGGTTGATGAGGGCCTGCTGTGATGCTGCCATCTGCATGGGGTCAGCCATGGGAGTCTGAGGCATCATCATGGCTGTGTAAGGATAAATATGACAAACTGTTTTTCACATAGAAGTCAGCTACATCTAAATCAGTAATGAAGGAACTGACACAACATAACAATCAACACACACAATCCACATACTGTCAGAGAAATTTTGGGGCATATAAAAAAACTGGCTGAGTGGCGAGTGCTAACAGGGGTGGGAATCACAGATCAACAATATAATATTATCACAATACACAAGTACAATACTGATGCGATTTTAAATATGTCGTCATATGCTGATTATTGCGGTAAAATATATTATGATGTATTACCTTTTTCAACTGTTCCCCAGAGGAAAACTTTGTCAACAGCTGTTTCATCTAATACGATAAAGTTTTTAGTCTGTTCATCTCACTTCAGCCATTTTTTTTGCACCTGCAAAAAAAATGGCTGAAGTGTACTAAAAAAGAAATTGATTATAATTCTAGTTGGCTACCTAAAGTTTAATTTGTATTTGTCATATTAATAATTTATATAATAAAAAAAGCACTGTGTGATGATACGATATTGCCACACAAAAATATTATGATAATTATCCCCCACCCCTACTAATTAATGAACCATCACTGTAACCTGTCAATGCTAAGTTTCCTGCAGTTCCTGCATAATTTGCACAAGAATTCCAGTAGCCTTGTACACTTGTACATGAGTAAATAAAAGTTTTGAATCTTGAACAATGGTGCTCAAAGGCATATTCAGCTAACATTTATGTCTTTACTATGTTATATTTGTCAGATAGCCCACTAAGGTGTCAATCATTGACGTTGCTGTACTTGCTTATGATAGAAAAGATGATATAACTGGATGGGGCCTCCAGACCTCCTGGCAGATTTGACTCCATGGCTTGGATTACAAAATAATCATTGATAATTTTAATAATCAAACCTTTTCAAGTTTTTGGTTTTATTTAGTTGTCAATTGAATATCTCTCTGATGCAGACTCAAGATGCCCAATATATTATTGGCTGGTAAGAAAATTAGATTATTGTTGTTGTTTCAGTGATGCAACTTCAAATCACAACTCAATCAAACTGCATCAAATCCTCCTAAATTGTGTATGGTATTATTTCACACTGATCTCTATAGTTTTTGTATCAAGTGCGTAAAAAATCAGTGTGACCCTTAGCACACACAGGGTCATATTTATGGTTTTAGAAATTCTGAGATCCAAATTCTCCCATCAAAACTTCCCTCATAAATGTTAAACTGGCCACTAAAAACGTCACTGAATCATCAATTCAAAAGACCACCTGTGTTAGAAAATATCCTGTTCTTTGATAGAGATAAATTAAAAAAAACAGTTGTACAAGACTCCCAAAGTGTATTTCAGCAAGAAACATCTAATCACAGCTTCAAATTCAGTTACGTGAGCGGCAAAGTTGCTCAACAGCAGGTTGCAGCCAAAGAGGGCGCTGTTTAAGAAAAAGATTCTACAATCTGCAACTTCAAGTAATTCACTTTTAGTTTCAGTTGTGGATGAATTCAGTAACTACGGTGTCTTGTTTTGTTCTCAACCTCAGCAATGAAGCATTTTGAATTTATTTTTGCTGCAATCTCAGAACCCATCAGCTATAGGTGTGGAGACGATAAAGGCTCTGGGGGCAACGGCCAATATTTCGAGCTACAGCCTTGGAATACCTGGCATTGTTGGCATGGCTGGCATGGCTGGCATGGTTGGCATCATGGGAGTTGCACCAAAGCTGGGCATTGCAGGATTTACTGGCATTCCTGAGCAGAGGCAACGGAGTAAAGATTAGACACTGAACAATAGTCTCTTTTTCTGCCAACTGATATGAAAAGGATTACGGATATTAACAGGACACAAAAAGTTTTATTCCTTGTGACACAAACTTCCGCACTCACCCATAGGATAGCTTGGCATTGTCATGGGCATACCTGAAAAACAGAATGATCAGTTGTTACTACAATTTACAGAGACTGAATTACTTCATTCAAAAATGAGATTAAAAAAAAAAGTAAAAGAAGGTTACTTACTTACTTTACTGTTACTTTACACTTCTTAATGTTATTACTAATCCTAATACTAATTTGTAGCAATGCTAATTTGTGGTTCTTGGTTGTAAACTGTGCAACTGGTTTTCTAAATTGGCATTTATTAAGGTAAGGTTTCTGCAAGGTTCCCCAGATTGAATTTATGATGTTTTAAGAGCTGTTTAATACCACATAGAATGAACAGAATGTCATACCTGTTCCAAAATCATACTGACCAAAGTATGAAAGTATTATAAAAACCAGTAGGAACAATATGGCCTAGAATTATTCATTATCACATTACATATAGTACTTCCCAAAAGTATATAGATAATTAAATCAATGCGACTTTGCAAAGTGGATGGATTAAAGTTCTAAGTTTTTAAGTTCATTTAGGTCTGTATTGTTAAAATCATCACTTACCCAATATAAGGCAATGAGCTTCCAGGCTACTGTAGCTAGCAGTAGTGATAGTGTTTGCTACAGGTCTGATGGCTCTGGCTGAAACTCCCCCCTGCTCCTCTGAGCAATCTACTATTACAACTGTTTGTCTTTTAGTTTAAACACGTCCTGACAGACATCAAAAATGTTGTATAACCAACATAACTGCCCACATCAGGCAGGAGAGGATATGTAAGACTTAAAATTAAATTAAACTGAAGACTTGTTAATGGCTTCTGGTGCCTTTTTTGTGTAAACTAATGCTAGATACCCTGTTTTACTACTGCTACTTCTGTCTATTCTGTATACACAACACCCAGTGTATGTCTGTCTGGTCTGAAAGTGGGAATATGCATAGCTTTTAATATGGAGTGATGTTATGGCCTTAGTTTTTAAGTTTTAATCACTGCTTTTTACATTATTTTCATCTCTAGGTTTTATCGTATTTTATTTTATAGATTGATTTTTAATATGTTAGTGTCATTTTTACTCTTTGATATTTTTTTTTTTATTCTTTTATTTATTTTTAATGTTATGTTGTTTCAGTGTTGCTATGTGAAACATTTTGGGCCACATGGTTGCATGAAATGTATTACATAAATAAATTTGCTTTTCCTGATTTCTCACACAATAATTGATGTGCTTGAAAACGTTTTTTTTTTTCTGTGCTCAGATTCCCATCATATGCTCACAAATGGGACACAATTTAGTCTTCCATCGACCTCACTTACTCAAAATTCTGAGCCCTTACTGATTAAAGAATGGCTGTTTATGAATGTTTTATAATGCATTGTACAGTATACTAAGGCACTGATCACACAGGAAGCGTTTTTGCAGCTGGAGGCAGCTTTTTTTTAACAAACATGAAGCTTTTTGCTTGTTGTTTTTGCATTGCTATGCACCCCACGTTTCTGCACTCTAGGTGCCTGGCATTTTTGCCGGAGTGCTCTGAGCTCCTCAAGCTGAAAAACTTCAACTCAGAATGGAAAAGCACGCCACATCATCTCTGCTTGGATGATTTGAAAGGCGGGCCTTCTGTGGTGGTCATGACAACAAGTTTACAGTTGTCAAACAATGGAGGCGAAACTGCTCAGTCACTCAGTAGGACTAATGGACTCCCTGCAGTATTCATTTTTGTTATGCTAGGCCCGACGATAGATAGTCATCTTGAAATAAGCCTGGAAACGGTCATCATCAAGGCGAGGCTCCTGGACCAGTACTGCCCATAATCCACCCTCTTTTTTAGGGTGTAATGTACCCACACAGATCTCTGTTCCCCTGTGCCCAACAAACTATTTGTTGACAGCCTCTCACCCTTAACCAGAGCTAGAACAAGTACCCTCAAGTAGCCACTAATTACTGTGAAATAAATAAAATAAATAAAGAAGTAGATAAAAGTAGATTAATGACATGGGAAGGTTAGGGTAAAGAGGTGATAGGGTGGTTGCCTAGCAATGATAAAAAGGTGCAGCAAGCGTTTTTCTACTAGTGGCATTAAATGTAAACAAACAAAAAGAAAAGGCAGTGCAAACTGCAAAACACTTTCTGTGTGATCAGGACCTTAGTGATTTTAATCTACATGGTGTGGACTGTATTGTGGAAATCTAGTTGTCCTACCAGTTCCATACATGGGTCCAATCCCTCCTCCTCCTTTCATCCTGCTGTTTAGCATGGCTACTCTTTCCATGTCCTACACACACACACACACACACACACAGACAGCAAGAAACACAACCCAGTGACACATGCAGTAATAGGATACAACCAGAGATACACAATCCAGCAGAGAGCAATGAGCATGCTCAATCTGTCCTGTGGTATAAAACTTTAACACTTTACATGGACAGACAAATATAGCCTTGACATTTCTTAAGGTTACGGTGTAAATAATAAAATATATCTGGTGACATCACTGACCGGAGGTCCTTGGTCCAGTACAGGGTCAAACAAGTCATCAACATATGCATCGATCTGTCGACCACGGCCTGCAAACAGGTGGAGAAGAGAGATGAGAACGTGTAGTATGTAAGGCTGTAGCTGGGCATGATCAGAACTGCTCCTCAGGGTCCTGTGACAAAAAAATAAAAAATACTACTGTGTGTACAAATTAAATAGACATATTAAGAATATGTACTGCATGAACACACTATAAACTTCACAATGAAAAGGTATTAAATTAGTTTTTGATACATTAGCATAATGATCAGTCTGAATAGTCATTTTCAGTTTATTGATTCAGCCTGACATCATGTTCATGTTAACCAATTTCTGACACTCATCATTGTATCAGGCAGCTGCTCTCAGCAAACACACTCTGATTAACACACAGAACTCTACTGTACCTGTCCAGCACTAAATGGCACACAGGTAAAGTTAGCACCTAGCTAGTGTTCATTGTGGATGAGCAGCTAAGAAGCCAGATATTTTCCTCAGATGCTGGTGAACACTGACCACAACTAGAGTACAAACTGGACTTCTATTTGCAGCTGTGACGACCTCATTTACACTTGCCATTTCTCTGATGCCATTTTTCATGGATGTAGCTAGGAAGCTAGCTATGTAGCTAAGATAATATACTCATTTGTAATTCCATAATTCAGACTGTTTAGCCAGCTGAAAAAGCCAACAATGTGCACAATACCAGACCTGTTTGAACTGCTGAACAACTGGTCTGGAACAATGTTAGACTGAGCCTCAGGATTAAATTATAATGACCCCAGTAAAAAAACCCTTGTCATTTGAGTTGTTTTTTAATCTAGTGGTATATATTGTCAAACACTTTTACAATGCATCAAATTACCATAAAGCAAACACATTTTAAGCCTGTGGCCTTCAGGTCACTCTGAGGGTCCAGGACAGTGATACTCAACTTAGGACCTGCATGCCAAATCTGACCCATAATAGGGTGCCTGGTGGCCCACGCACAGTTCTCTAATTGACAATGAAAATAAATTCACACTCGAATTTTTTTGTAATTTGAGCACCTGAGCTGTGCTGGGTGGCTGCGACTGGATTTTTGGTTTGGCAAAGATGAGCGAGGACAGCAAACATCAAAATGTTGAAAGGTTGCAATTAATTTATAATATATATTAACAAATATTATTACGTTGGTTTATTAACTAGCCCCTGACCTCTTGTCATTTTGAAAAAGTGGCCATTGGGAAAAGCAAGTTAAGAATCCCTAGTGTAGGACCTGTTGGTGCAGTTGTCTGCTTTGCCCAGTTAGTAATTGAGCCTTGAGCTTGGACAATGCAAAGTCACTTGATTACATTTGTGCCTGAGTTCAAAACATTTGCAGTTACATGATCCTGAAGGTCAGCGGTGTGTGCACAGTCACTTGCAACACAATCGAGTGAAAGTAAATCCAGAGTCACTGATAGACCAAGAGAGCCAGAATGAAAGAATGAAAGAGGTGAGAGTTTTGCTGTTAATAGTCTGTTAGTTTGGAAGATAAGGATGTGTGTAGGAAGAGATCAGGGGATCAGTGCTGACTTCAGGCATGTGTGGGACACATCTGATTCAACATTTGCCATTGGTGACAAACACCAGAGAGATCCCAGCAGAGCATTAGAATCTATGGGGTTCAATATGATTCAAACACCTAGTTTGTACTATGTTATCTGAACACCTCTAAAGGCAGAAGAACAGACTCTGTTTGATGATCCAGTAAGCATTTTATCTGAAGCACACTGATGCCTTAACGTTTCACACCCACCTTCCTGTGGATAAGCTTTTCCCCAGGGGTTTCCCTCAAAAGGAGGCAGCCCAGGAGCTTGCATGGGAGGTGCTGGTGGAATGAAGTCATCCAGATCTGTAAATGTCATCCTGAAGAGAGAGAGAGAGAGAGAGAGAGAGGCACAAATGTGCTCATTGTGTAAACAAATTCTTTAAACCAATCCTGGACTGGCCCCTAAAAGCAGTCTCTTGTTCCGTGCTCTACCTGTCTCCCTGGCTGCCGAACAGGTAGTCAGAGTTTGTAGAGGAGGGGGTTCCTGGTGGTGGCAGCACTTCAGCTTCAGCTCCAGCTAGAAGATCCATGACAAAGTCCGAGCCAGCCAGATCTGACCAGCCGTCATCGGTCAGAAGAGACACCGACCAGCCCTGCACAGCCTCTGACACACCTCTATGACATAGCAGTGCACAGGAGAGGAGTGGAAACCAGCACATGTGTAAGGATGGACATATAGAGACATTAACAAGGAAATGGAGGTAAATATATGCATGTTCAGAAGTACCTGAAATGAAGAAGCCATGAGGCCAGCTGTTCTCCTGTGGTCCATGACTCCACTTCAGTTGTCAGCTTCTCATCTGAATAAAAAGTAAGAAATTAATCAATAACAGCAGATATTTTTACACTGCTGGTGTTGCCAATCACAAGATTCACTCAGTTTGTTGCTGTGTTTCTAAAGAGTAAGTCAGTCTCACCGTTGAAGGTGTGTACGTCCAGCAGCATGGTGCCCTTTCTCTGGTTGCTGGTCCACTCCAGCTGGGTGGGGGGGTAGATGCGGGCAGTGGGCGCTGGGAGCTGCAGAGATGTCAGCAGTTTATGTTGGCACAGTGAGCGGTATTCCCCTGGACCTTGGTCAGACACATACCTGCACAGGAAGCACTGGAGACTGAGTCACGTCAGACAGATAAAGTGGTTTTAAAGTGGTTTTAAGGAAGAATGTAATTAAAAAATAAAGAAAAGAAAAAGGAAATCACACTATAGGCTTTCTTGTGGCAGTGTATGTGCACAAGCCCACCCTTGCACATCTGCGCCTTCCACACTGTGTTTACCATTTTTTTTCGTAAAAAGCCAGTGCACAAGTGGGACTAACCATGGAGGAGATTAAACCCAGGTTTAAAAAAGTACAATTAACTATACTTTATCTAAGTAAACTTAATATACTTATTAGCAATGTACTGAAAGTATGCTGTTTTTTGAGATGTACCAACATTGCACACACGTGAGCAAGGCCTACAGAGAGGCAGTTAGAGCTACAGGCTACAAAGAGGCTAAAAACAGAGTTTAAATGACGTTTTTCCAAACAACTTTTTATGTCGGGGCTTCAGGACACTTGGATCACTACGGACAAGCAGTATGAAGATATTCTATGGTTTCAATTATGTGTTTTTTGGACGTTTTAATCTGGGGTGCCCAGCCTCCATTAGGTGAAGTTGTGCTGCTACCTCCTCTCCCCTTGGATCTTTACAAGGGATGTGAGGACTCTAAAACTTCATCTGAGCCTCCCTCGGCATGAGGGTGAGTAGATAATGGCTGAATTTTCATTTTGGGATGCACGTTCCCTTTAATGTCAGACAGTGATTTCAAACTAGAAATGAAGCTTTTACATTGCTCTCTTCAAAGCCAGACTCCATCGAGAAAAATAGCACTTAACATGGCTGAATATGGGAGTTATGGGTCTACCGCATTATTTTGTTTGTGTTATTGTATGACTTTGCTACTCGAAAGGGTAAGGTCAGATTTACTAATGTCACACAATAAAACAAACTAACCATGTGATTGAGGCAGTGGTAGATCAGCAGTTCCCTTGGAGTCTGGTGGCTTTGATGAGAGCTTAGATGGGGAACTCAGGCTGTCAGTGGCTACCCTGTCAGAATGGGCTGTCTGACTCTCAATGTAGTGTACACTTAAACTAGGTACTAGGCAGTACCCCTGCCTGCTTCTCTAAACTGTAGGCGTGCCATCTGACATGTAGGTAATACACTGACCATCAATAAACACCTTATACAACCGTATTTCAAAAATTCCTAAATATCCCTCTAATAATGTCTCAAAACAGTACAGTCAAGTTTGCTTAATTGTATTTCAGTCTGTCATTAACAACAATGATATATTATTAGTATATTAGGTACATTATTAGCACACTTTTAGTACATTATTCATGTACTGTACACATGGAAGTATACTAAGTATACTTAAATTAAGTGTACTTCAGTACACCTTTTCTTTTACCTGGGTATTCAAAGCTTCATCAGTTTGTCTTTCATCACTTTAGGACCACAACAAGCAAACCCACTGCCTGTTTACAAATCAGATATGGAGCAATATTAGCAATCACTGGTGCCATATTTCTGGCAACCTGACAAAGTCAAATATTTTCTCTTCTTCAAATGTTGTTTTGGGTGTCCATCAACTCCTGAGAAAAATATCTGGCTGTTTAGCTGCTAAATGCTCCACAGTGTTCATGAGCAAGTTACTCGCTTTGTCTGTCTGTTGCTTGGTGCTGGGCAGGTCATGTACAGTGGGTCTGTCAGAGCTTTTTCAAAAAACAAAACCATAGAACTTTCCACTTGTGTGGCTGAACTATTTCACCTTTATTCATCAGCTCACTCTCTTTGGTGAAATATGCTAAATTTGCTGTCCGTCTAACGCCCCCGCCTTAAGACCTGTGGTGCTTGAGCTTTTGAGGCTGTATCACCTCAACTGTGTTCTGCCCACAGCCTTACAGTCTGCTGATTCTGTGATTTCTTTAAAGGCTGCTAATGACGTACTTGTTTAGACAGGCATTTGGGTAACCTTTATGTATATATTTTGTATTCTTACTGTGCATTGTCTGTTTTTTTTCTGCATTGTGTATTGCGTTTTGCATTTGTAATGTACTACAGACTGACTTCAAACCATTATGATTTAGGTTAGCCTATACAGGTGCACAGTATATCCTCCACCTACTCCTGTTGGTATAAGCAGACTAACCAAAGCATATCACCTACTTGAGTAGGGGTTTGTCCAGTGTTGGTGAAGGGGTGAATGCACTGAGGCAGCAGGCCAGCAGGAGCCAACCCCTCAGACTGTGCTGCTCCTCCTGCAGGCCCCATGTGTGATAAACCAGCTGGGCAAGGATCTCGTCCCTCAAAGCCGGGCGGCTCTGACCCCTCTCCACTATATAGTTACCCAGCATCTGCTCCTGCCAGCCACTGAGGTCTGACTCACCTGTAAACCGCATGATCTGAGGAGAAAAGAAAATCATGAAAATCATAAATGTACAGATGAAAATAAAAGTGATGGAATGCAATTGATTGAAGAATCTAATCTAATCGCTCCCATATATACCAATTTGTAAATCTCTAGGGCAGTTCTGGCATCTTCAGGCTCCAGAGGGGTGAGGGATCTCTGGAGGGGGTATTCCTGAGGCTGGCACCATGTGTCCTGAGGACGACACAACATGAGGAAACTCACAAAGACAGGAAATATAATCCATCTTCCTTCATCCATTCAGCTCTGTTAGACGTCTACGAGTATTGTAGAGAATAATGCACCTTTTCAAGGTGCTGTCACACAGTGAAGTGGATGTGTTGTCTAGTGAAATTGGTTATCTGCGAGACTGCACCTAGACTCTTCCCAAAATGACCTGCGGACAGAAGGGTAAGTCCTGGCCCATATATCTGCTGGCTACACCACATTTTTCCCAAGGATGTCAAAGGCAATACCCCTCCAACTATCACTCTGATTGGCTAGAGCTTGGGCTTTATCAACTGGGTCAGTTAGGTGAGGCATGAGGACTGAGATTGATTAGGGTTAAGGTGAAATTGTCAGGGTAAGCCAGTGAGGCAGAGTAGTGTCATGCCTTCGCCATCCTGAAATTTTTTATTGCCAAATTCCCAAAATATCAGTCATTACCCCTAGACGCTCATCATCGTCAGACTGATAGCTGATAGGTTTTGCAGTTGATTTTCTGTTAACATATAGTTGATATAGTTGACAAAAAGGTAATATATGTCAGTGTTGTGTTTATAGCTTGTTGTACTGCCCTTAAGTGGCCAGATCAGTAATGCTGGTTTAAGAGCAGCTACATAATCATTTGATGGAAAAATTCTGTTGCTTTAAGTAAAGGTGTTTTTCATCGGCCAGCCTCTTTTGCAGTTGGTAATTTCCTTTGCTTCCCTTAGAACTTCATCTGAGACAGGTGTGTAAGTTAAGTGCAGACATCTTTCCATACCATTGTCTCATTTATGAAAGGCTATCTGCCTCCTTACATTCATTGAACTGACATGCTTACATATTGTACTAGCATGAGGCTTCTGGACCTCGGGTTGACCGAGGACACATTTATGTCTTTGGTGTCTGTGTTCTGATCTAGTTCAACTTCATTTACAGTGGAAACAGACAACTTCTTAACTGATTGCTACCAGTGAAAACAAAAGCGCTATCCTCTTCCTGTTTTAGTTGCGCAATGTCTGACGCACTTCCTTTGTGCCATAAATGGAGCCTACATTTTTCCAAGACATTGTACCCAAGTGGCAGGATTACATGTGAAAGCGAGGCTTATAGGGAACCAATCTAAACTCTGATGGTGCCATTACTCTATAGCCATCACACTGTGCAATCAGTATTTACTTCATAATCAGATATGCAAAAAACCTGTCTATTTCCACTTTAACAAGACAACATGCCCAACTGCGGACCACGAGGTCAGTTTCTTAAAAAGTCTGGATTGTAAAATTGGACATGTTTTTGCAGTGTGTGGGCAGCCATATGAAGTGTGAGGTACAACAGGATATACAGTGTAATAAACCAGGACTGGACTATAAATCTGTGCATGTGTGCGCCCAACCTTGCTCACCTTTAAGATGGATTTGGCATAGCGAGAGAATGGGTATCTGTCGATATCCTGAGGCAGGGTGAGCTTGTGTTCTGCCTTCACCTGTGGAGGTGCCATCTCTGTGACCCCTGACCCATGCTGCTGCCCTGGTGGACAGAGACGGAGCAACAATCACAAACTGGCAAAACACAATGGCAGCAGAGTGGCATGTGCGCAGACTTAAATTAAGCTGACCTGCTGCACTGCGGAGTCTGGCTGACAGTTCAGCAGGGATCTCCAACATCCCCACATCCTGATAGGAAAACAACATGAAACAAACATCACCACTGGAGAAACCAGACAGTTGGCTCATCTGGGGCTGATTTCTCGATTTTCTATGGTACAGGATTAGATGTTATTCCCTTACCATTGCTGGAGAGACAGACTTAGTCTTTGTCACTGCCTTCACTTTGTTCTTCTCGTGAAATTCCTGAAATTGACACACACATACGCCGCCAGTTAGTCAGTCATTCTGCTTGTTACACTGTGAGCTGCATTATTTGATCTCATAATCTTTCAGTCTTATTAGCACTTGATTTTCACCTGCAGCTTGTTACTGATTCACTGTAATCCTCATATTATCCACATACATTAAACACACTCAACACTCCTCATCTCTGCCTGAGCAGTGTGTTCAGTCAGACCTATTCTTAGATACACGGTCTGTTATATACTCCTGGAACACCCACGGCCCTGTTGCCCCGCCTCATACAACAGGACACACAGTTCCAAGAGTCCAGAAAGTTTATTTTTTATCAGGAGGTTTACAGCCTACAGAGAGGAGTCACCTCAATACAGCAGGGCAGCGTCACTCACTTATGATTATGATCAAAACCCTCCCATGCACCTCTGTCCTTACAACTATTTATTTGTATTCCATGTCCAGTCATTTATTGTGCTGTTGATCTGAACTGCAAACGTGAAGTTTGCAGGTCAGATTAAACATGGGTGTGCGCATGTATTCATGCAACAAATACTCCTCCTTTATCACAGCCTTACCTCAACAATCACACTTAACTCAACTCGAATAACACAAGCAGCCCAACCCTGCTCTACTTCCACATGGGAGGATTTACAATGACTGACCCTTCCAAACCAAACAAGTACGTCACAAATCATAACCGATCAAAACGTACCCTCCGGCTCACTGGCTCACTACAACCTGACTCCTGACTCTATTTTACTAGATTAATCATTTCTGAGTATTGGCTTCACAGGCCTATATGCTATATATTTTTGTTCAATATCTTTTGTTTGTTTTATTACTGTTGTTTCCTGGAAGTAATAAGTTGAGTTATAAAACAATTTGTTTTACGATTGTATCTGAGGGCAGATGTTTTTACTCAGTACATTTAAAGGAACAGTTCATTCCCTGAGTCAAAAATAAATTTTCTTCCTCTTATCTGTCGTGCTATTTATCAGTCTAGATTTTTTTGGTGTGAGTTGCTGAGTTTTGGAGATATCGGCTGTAGAGATGTCTGCCATCTCTCCAATATAATGGAACTAGATGGCATTCAGCTTGTGGTGCCCAAAGTGCTAAACTAATACATACCAACAACCATCAACTTTCACCTGGGAGGCCAGCGTTCACTTCCCATAAGATTGTGAAGCCAAACCCTGTTTTTTTCTCTTAAAAAATGCCAATTAACAGTGTTATACCAATGTAGTGCATTTATTTTGAAAGAGCCTAAACAAACTGTACACAAGTGTATTTTGAAAACAGATAACGCATGTAACAGGCTGAAGGATGAATCCTCTGATTCTGGTGATCCCCTGACTTTTCATCTGATATGAAAAGTCTAATAAGCAATTAAATTCTTTCAAGGGTACTGCAGAGATTTAGTATTGCACATAAAGTTTGGAGACTCAACCCTGATATCATCACTATGACATCATCAGGGTTATTTCTCAGACTTTTAAAGCTCCTCTAAAGCCACAAACATGTGGCCCTTTAATGATTCATTTAACCCAAGTAAATATTTATGTAAAATTGCTCTACATATTCATATTGCCTGTCTGTTATATCAATGCGTTCTTACCCCCAATTTGTCAAATTTGCTAGCTTGGTCAGTAGACCTTTGCTTCAAACTATAATGTTCTAGGTACCCTCTAGTCTCAGTTTTGGATGCCCAGGGACAGGAAATGTAGGTTTCACCACCAAAACCACTTTAGGTTTAGGCAATAAAACTACTTGATTAGGTTTAGAAAAAAGGTGAAAGTCTTGTGTTTGTTTGACCTGTTCACCACCCTGACCTCCCACCTTTCTCAGACATTCACACAATTTCTACTGCGTGGGAGTTAGTTGAAAGCCTGCTGCATCTCTTACAGACATTTAAGGGTGCCTTGTGCATCAGTATCAGAAGCTGAGGGGCACTGACCAAGATGCTGTATGTGACGCCCTGGGAATGAGAACCAACTGAACACTGTCTCCAGTTCCCCGGTGATTACAAACACATAATCATACAGGAAGCTTCCTAAGAATTAACTGCTACGTATCAGTTCCTCTCTAAGGTCGGGGAAAAGGCCTCTAAAGCTTAAAATAAAAATAGGAGCATACATCTATAGACACTGAGTGGAATTAGACTAAAATGATAATTCAACTCACAGATGCGATACGAGTCTCAGAATCAGTTCTTGTATAAATATGTAAATAGTCTAACTGCATCATTTATATTAAACCTGAGATAGATGACGCAAACTAACTGGTGCTGTCTTTAGCCCTAAATCTATCCGTCAAAGTCCAAATCTTGTTTTTTGTCTTACACGTACTATTCTAAGGTACAGCTTATGATGAGTCCAACAAGGCTAAACAAGCTGACATAGACAGCCTGTCAGCAGGAGCCTGGCAGTTCCACTGTTCATAGTCCAAGCCTCATAAAACAATAACACCAAATAGATTTATACAATGATACAACCAAAGCAGAAGTAGTACCAAGAAGAACAAAATTGTCAGTTTAGTTTACAGCTGAGGCAAGAAAACAAAACAGAGATGAAACACAGGGAGCCCTGGCTGAAAGAAGAAGTGTCTCTCAACTGTTTAGAAACCTGATACAGACAAACAGTCCTATCTTACACTGTATTCTTGGCACTAACTATTTTTTAGATAAAATGAACTTTAAAGCTGAAGACATTTCTGCATCTGCTCTGATGCAGAGGGTAAAAAGAAAGGCAGCCTACCTGTTAGAGCTGTGGAGCTGAAAGTCAGATAGACAGGTTTCAGAAGGCGGAAGGAGAGATGCAGCGCTGCTTCAAATTTCACTCAGAGGGGTTGAAGTCCAAGACAGGAGTGTGGCTGAGGGTGTGTGTGTGTGTATGTGTGTGTGTCCAAGTGACATGATTAATGCAAGATAAGAAGGCTAGTTAAAGGAAAGGGATGAGGTTTTTTAAAGGAAATTATTGCCAGTGCTGAATTATGTACGACAATAAACACACGCCCAGTAGATTATACAGGACAGTCATCAGTCATACATTTACTCTACTTTCATTTTTCACTTGTGTTTTTTTACCCTCACACAAATGAAAATACTTTAGGGAAAAGTCCTGACCTTGATTTCCCTTGGTAATTTAGTTGGAAATCTCCCTTAAATTAAAGACAATCCAAATAAAGAAAAAATAACAACACTGATATGTAAAGTGCTAAGTAGTGAATCCAACACTGACACTCCTCATAGCTCTGTTTTGGTCTCTACCAGCTCTTGAGAAAAATATCTGCACAAAGCACCTCAAGTTTGCTTCTTAAGTATGACACTTAAGGCTTACATGAAATACCTTGCCAATAACTGACTGGAAAAATTTGGTTGCATAAAACCGCAGAGCAGTCATTGTAACAGGGCTGGTAGAGCACAGCTTTGGAAAGGTGAGTGATTCAGCCCCAGACAGTCTCAATCATAAACTGACTTCTGGTAATATTTAAAGTGCAAAATCAGTTGCTCAACATTAAGCGTGTCCACCGGGTTCTCCCAGTCATGGAACACTCTTATTAGGATTCCTTAATTTTTCTCATTTATCTCCATAAACTCAACCATGTTGTGGTTAAGATGGAGTCAGAGGTGCTTTATAAATTTGTCCTTACTTTGTTTACTAAGGTTCTTTGTGCAACTGTTAAACAAACTTTAAGTAATTCCTTAAGTATAAGACCAAGATGAGGAGAAAAACTTATATCCTTAGGTAAAAATTTTAAGGAAACCTTAAGGAGAAGACTTAAAAATAATTTAAGGAAAATCTTATCTTAACATGCTTTGTGCAACCGGCCCTAGTCTCATTAGCTGCTAAGTGCTCCACTATGTCCTCCAGCTCATCTCCAACTGTGTCTGTCTGATGTTTGGTGCTGAGCAAGTCGTGTACTGTGGGTTTATCAAAGCTTGTTATATTCAAAACAGCTGCCTGCTGCTGGTGGGAAGGACAGTGCTGAATGTCAAAAAGACTGCAATGCTCCATTGAGTTTAACTGCAGAGTTAAGGCTTTTACACAACAGGGGTGTAATTAGGACTTCACAATAACTACTTTGGTTAGACGATGAATTATCCTAGAAATAATTGTGATAAATGATATTGTTGTCAGTTTAAACCATTTAATTCCACTGATATGATGATACTATAGTAGCATAATGTATAATAATGCATAATGTGCACAATGTCAGGTGACCTACCAAAAACTTGATTCATGGGTAACATTTAGCCTTAATTTTCTTTCAGAGTTCAGTTCTGGGTGTAAAAAAAAGGACACGTAGTTTGGATTGCTTGTTTTGGTTAATAAATATATCAAAATAAAATTAAAATAATAATAATTTAATTTGATGTCTTGTTATTTTAATCCCCTGACTGCTGAGAGCAATATATACAAGAGAGTATATGTAAAATCATATATCCATAATAGGAGTAGCCCAAAATGACTCAGTTTGAGACTTAATACAAAATTTGGCCAACAAAAACAAAACCAAGTAGTGCCTCTTTCGAATAGACAAGCTTAGCAAAGCTGCAGGAACACCACATAAATCGATAACATAATTATCCTAACAGGTGTAGATGTTACAAATAAACTACAGAAAAATGCAAAATACTACCATGTAAATATTTTGAAGCAAAACTATTCATACAGGCAGCAATGCATATTTGTGACAGTGTTCAATAAAAGGTTTTGATGCAAATAGATTCACAAGCAGCTATATGAAAATTGAAAGGAATAACAAAGCTTGTCTTGTCGTCTTGGTTCAGACGACGAGCCTCTGTGTTATTGTTTTGTAGTCCTCATAAGTATAGGGGCAACGTAGGGGCATAAATATAGATAGTGCAGGTAGTGCAGTTGCACTGGGGCTCATGAGGTGGGGGGCCCCCATAGAGGGAGTGGGCCATCCAACAATGTGCTGGGTGGGGAATAGGTCCTTATGATTGCCACCTTGGTTTCCAAAGAAGAACTCTCATTAAATTAAAAATAGTGCCATATGCTATATATGCACTTGAAAAAGGCAAAGCCATCTATATCATGGTATCTCTTTCTTTTTTGTAAGAAAGTCAAGAGCACCTATAACAAAATCATATGATTATTTCAAATAAACTATGATAAACTATTAAAACTGTTAAATTAAATGAATGTTTTCTCATTTTCTTTGGTATTTTATGTGATGTACAGATATGCAATGATGATTGCTGGCTAATATGTATGTTAATGTTACCCAATGTCAAGTCTCTGATTACGTGACAAGATGAACACGCTGTGCATGATATGTGCACAATAGTGTGCACTATTGGGTACATCATAAAACTGTGCACTGGGGCCTGTCGTAATTACCTTACGCCCCTGGGGCAACGTGATTGGTTGATGCATTTATTAGCGGTATGAAAGCTCAGAAAATTAAGTTTGTTTAAAACAAAAAACAAACAAAAAAACACATCACAGTTTATGTGACAGTACTTAAAAAATATATTGAAGTGAAAATTAATTGCAATAATAATAATAATTTAAAAAAAAAAAACGCCCTTGATGTGTTCAGGCGAGTTTTTGAGTTTGTCGCTACAAGGGGTTTCTTTCACATTACACATTGCCACTTGATTCATTCTTTATGTAAATAAAATTCAGATTACTTAAAATACCAAAATTTAATGTAAAATTTTTAATGTTTCGAGCACCACAAATTCAGTCACATCCATTATGTTGGGTTGGTAGATACAACTAGAGATACTGTAACAAGGTAAAATATATTTTTTAAATACAATTTGGCTGAAGAAACTAATAGCACTCTACATAAAAGGGTAAAAGTGCCAATAATTGGAACTGTGTATAAAGACCATTCACACAATGGCTAGAGTCATTTGAGAGGAAATGAAAAAGAAAGAAATCCTAGTTAGAAAAAAAAAACAAAAAAACAAAACCCTACACTTTGACCCCAAACATGGCTGTCAGGGCGTTATCACTGAAAGAGCGTGGACATATTTCTCCTATTACATGCTCTCATGGTGTAGTGTTAAGCTGCTGGTGTTGTGTAAGAGGCATTACGAGCAGAGATTTATAGCACAACAAAGTGAGCAAACAGAAGGTTGCCAAGGAACACAGCCAATGACTCTGCAGTGGCGATCTCTCTCTCTCTCTCCCTCTCTCATATCTACCTTCCTCCAGTGGCGTCTCTTGATGGTGTCCCTGGTTATCATCATCACTGCCCAGAACTGAGTGAAGGACTGCCTCAGACGCTTGTAGTACTTCCTAGCAAAGACAGAGGGCAGCAACACACAAACACATAGTGCTTCATGTTAGTATATAAATGTCTGACCTCATTTCGGCCTGCAAGTGAAACCTTACTCCCTTTTTTCATGTGAGTTAACTGGGTATGACAACACGTGGAGACTCTGTGTAGCATCCAGAGCCAACATTTGTATGTGGGGCCCATGTGGGTTGTAAATAGATTGAAAAATTGTCCCTATATAGGATTGTCCACAGGTTTCATATTGGCCCAATGGCCCCATGCCCATTGCCCACATGGGTGGGTTTGCCCAAACGGGCCCCACATGGGTTACACTAGGGTTACTTGGGTACCAAGTGGGTACCAAATGGACATCTTATCTGGGGCCAATTTGGGAAATCCCACTCATGTGGGCAGTTGGCATGGAGCCAATATGGAACTTGTGGACAATCCCATATAGGGCCAATTTTTCAGCCTATTTACTATTCACATGGGCCCCACACACAAATGTTGGCTTGGAGGCAACATAGTAGAGTTACTGAGGTATTGTACTTGAGTAAAGTTTTGAGGAATGGTGCTTTATTGGAATTTTCCATTCCTTCAGATGCTCTTCAGCTTGTACTCCAGTTATAATGGACTTAGCCTTACATTTTAACATCCACTTTAAAGGGACAGTTCACCTCAAGATCAAAAATACATATTTTTCCTCTTACCTGTAGTCCTATTTATCAGTCTAGATTGTTTTGGTGTGAGTTGCAGAGTGTTGGACATATTGGCTGTAGAGATGTCAATGTAATGGAACTAGATGTGGACATCTCACACTGTCATGAGCACGAGACTCTTGTCCATGAGTAGATGCACACTTCCTTCTGCGCAGTTGGAAGATCTAGTTTGGTAGAAAGAAAATAGTTCCTACATGAAACTTCTCACAACAAGGTCTGTGGATTATCTTGAGTAGCCAGGGCATGAGTTCTGGAAAGAGACATTGCTGGTGAGTTTTTCAAGTGTTTTTTTTTTGTTTGTTTGTTTGTTTTTTTGGCACATTGAGTTTCACAAGTCAAGAAGGCAGACATCTCTACAGCCGATATCTCCAACGCTCGGCAGCTTGTACACCAAAACAATCAATACTGATAAAAAGCATTACTGGTAAGAGGAAAATATGTAGTTTTGATGTTTGGGATGAATTATCCCTTTAAGACAAAAATAAGATGAGTCTATCATCTTAAAACAAAGCAACACTCAAAGGACGTGGTTTACATCTGTCAGATACCTGGGCCGATGGGATCTTTGCACTGGTTCCCTGTGTGTCAAAGACTTGATTAAAAAACTTCTTCCAGTATTTGAAGCACTGAATTAATGAGGGCCAAAATACATTTCTAATCTGCTGTGTTCTGAGCCATCCAGACCACTCAGATCATCTGGGACAGGTCTGCTTACTGTCCCCAGAGTCCAAACCAAACATGAAGAAGCAGCTTACAGTTTCTATACACCACATATCTGGGACACATTTCACCATATTTGGAACATGCAAGAACCATTTGCAACATGAGAGCATTTCCCTGTTCAAGTGGAAAAGGACAAGCATTTCCAAGTGGTATTATTGTTGGAGCCGCTGTCGCGAAGAAAAATCACTTTCTGTTTTCCTCAGAGCCCAGCAACTACCAACAACACAGGACACACTGCATTTTGTTTTCCACAATTACTTTGGTTGTTCCACCGTCAACCGTGTCCACCACTGGTGACAGCAACTGGAAAAAACTTACATTGATACATTTTGGTAAGTGGGGATAGGTACTGATAGCTACTGGGGGGAAAAAAAGTGTTGTCCTCTCCCTGCTTTGGTTGTGCAAAAGATGACGCACTTCATGTGTGCCGCAATGGAGCCTTCAATTTCTCCAACAGTGGTAAACTGAATTGCTTGGTGAAAGGGAGATGTGTAGGGAACCAATCTAAATGATGATGTTGTCATTATTCTACAGCCATTACACTATGGTATCAACACTTACTTCGTAATGACGAGTGAAAGGAAAAGAATGTCCAAATTTGAGTTTCAGTGACCCAAAAAAAAAAAGTCCCAGTTGCAAACCATGCATGCGTGACATCATGTGACACTGCCACCATTTGTGATCCACATCCACAAAAAGCTTATGTGAATCTGACAATATCATCCCCATGCTGGAGAGCCCCCATTTTAGACATGCGCATACATGAGCTTGTGGCCCATCAGAGGCCCACAATCCCCTGTCAGTCAAAAACATATCAGTTTTTAATTCAGCCAATCACTTCACAGTAGTGGGAGTAGTCAATATTTCAGTTAGCTAGCTATCGTAGTGTAGCATCTGCATATCAACTTCCCGATCATAACAGAATATAGTAACTTCAACTTAAACATACAGTGAATCATAGTTGTTCGTTTCTGGCTGCCAGCATTAGCTAGTGTAGCTTAAAAAAAAAAAAAAAGAGAGAGAGCGAGAAAGCTATTGTAGCTAAGTTAGCTGTAAAGTTGTTTATCTTCACTTCAAAATGTTGATAAAAAAAACAATGACAAAATCCACAGCCCCACGCCCAGGGGTCCCGCCCTCCCTCTGGTTCTTCTAGCGGAGGAGCAGAACACAGCCTGGGTCAGCGGGGTTTGCTGGAGGCTCCTCAGGGGCCTTATTATTTAAATGTGTCGTCTTGTGTTTGTTTTTTAACTTTTCTTAATGCTTTTTTTTTTATTTCTTACAAAAAGCACTTTGGGTTACTTTAGTAATAAGGGTTTATATTATTTTCAAGATAGGCATATAAAATACTGCAGATGTTTGTTAAAAATCTCCACATGTTGTCTTTTCAGAAACTCTGACAAATGGGGAATTTAACTCCCCGGATTAAATCTGAGGTGACGAGTCCTAGTGTGATCCTAGATTCAGATCTAAGCTTCAAGTCCCACATTAACAATGTGACAAAAACATCACTTTTCTACCTCAGAAACATAGCTAAGGTACGACCATTTCTAAAGAAAAGAAGATGCAGAGAAATTGATTCATGCTTTTATTTTAAGATGCCTCTACTACCGCGGTGCATTCTTTACTGGCCTCCTGAAAAACACCACTGAGAGACTTCAGCTCATTCAAAACTCTGCAGCTCGGCTATGAACCTGAACCAAGAGAAGAGTGCACATCAAGCCAGTCTGAGCTGCTCTGCACTGGCTTCCTGTTACATTCCGAACTGATCCTTGTATACAAAGCCCTAAATGGGCTAAGACCATGCTACATTACTAACTCCACTGTTAAATGTTTGTCTCCAAGAACACTGTGATCATCTGCTGCTGGTTTATTGGAGCTTTCCAGCAAGAGCCACAAGGAGATTGGGTATGCAGCCTTTGGAAATTACTCCCCAAAGCTACGAAACACGCTACCTATAGATATCAGGGAAGCCAGCTCACTACATATTTTTTAGCCTTTAACTCGCTCTGACTTTCCTAATATTGTTAAGAAACTCTTTCTTTTTACACTTCACGCTGCTGCAGCTCTTTTAAAATGTATCTTACTTGATTTTATAATGTATGGTTTAACAAGTCTATGATTTTATGACTTTTTTATGATTTTTTTCATGGTTTTAAATCAGTTAATCCTTGTTTTAAACTGTTTTTAAATGTCCTTTTATATTGAATTGCCTTGTTTGTTTTATTTGCCTAATTGTTTTGTGTTCATGTCTATTTTCATGTTAAGCACTCAGTGCTTATAATGGCCTATAATGACATTTCTTGTAAATAAGGTGCTATATAAATAAAGTCTATTATAATTATTATTACTATTATTATTATTAGTATTAGTAGTAGTAGTAGTAATCAAAAGCCTTGCTCATTCTTCCTTTTAAACTTTCTGTCCTTCCTTTCCTTCCTTTCCTTCCTCTGTCTTTATTTCCTTCTCATTTTTTACTTTCTTATTTTTGTCCTTGAAAAACAAATCAAACTGCTCTTTCTTGCAGTAAATATGTATCCTTTGGGAAATTGAGTGCATTTTATTGTGGATGTGATTGTTTCCTTTAACTTAGAAAAATAGTAATTACATTATTATCACAATAATTTTAATTCCAGCTCCTTTAAAGCAGTATTTCCTGTATTTTATTATGTCGTTTTATTGTTACAGAGGTGTATAAAATATAAAGAAAAAGTCTCCTCTCAGGTTTTCCTCCTTTAGTACCTGGCCTGGTGTCCTCTGATGTGGCTCTGGATGATGATGGCTTTCTGTTTGAAGAACCTGAAGTTCCTCCTGCAGAGGAAGCCTCTGATGTTCCTCTGGATGGTGATGGCAGCCCAGGTCTGGGTGCTGCTCCACTTCTCCTCCAGCTGCTGGTACAGAAGCTCCTTGAGGAACAGCTAACACGGATACACACACACTTATATTTAAACACGTTGATATGTACGATAAAAATTCTCATCAGTATCATGAGTAGGCATTTTGGCACCTTGGTGAGTCCCAGCTGGTACTGTCCCTCCTCTGCACCAACCATGTCCAGCAGAGCCACCGACTGCTCTCTGTCTGACACCTCGGGCAGCCGCTGGCTCAGCAGCACCCCGTATCTTTTAAACACAACACATGCTACCTTCAAGCTTTGCTCAGAAGCTTCTAAATCCAAAATCAGATGACGTAAATAATGCATGATTTCTTGGTACATGACACACCTTCTAAACTTCTAAACACTTCCAACAGAGTGTCTCCCTGTACAAAGTCACACTTCTGGTTTTGGAAGGAACATTAAAGGAATACTGTGTTCCCCCAAATGACCATTTGTGTATCAAATACTCAGCCCGGTTAAGCTGAATTCATAAAGAAAACATTGTTTTTCTCAGAGGCCTTTATCTTGAACGAAGAACCAAAAACTTTGAGAAAAATTTTATGAATACAAGTCACAGGGGTCCACATTTAACATCAGCAAAACTATATCAAAACATCGGTGTACAAACTCTCACACAACTCGAGCAGTATCATCCAAGTCTCATTTATGCAGTTGTATGCTCAGCATTTCCCAAACAGACAGCCCTTTCTGATGGGGAACCAAGTTGAAAGTAAAACAAATCTATGCCTCCTTCAAAACCAGACTCGTGTTATTGTTTGCCTTTGGTGAATCCGAACAAACCCTCTAAAACACCAAAGTCATGCAACAACACAAACAAGCTAACTGATCGAGGCAGCAGTAGTCTAACAGCTCTCGTGTTTATCAAGGTAAAATTACCATTTTTGTCAATGGAGTCTGTCTTTGAAGGGAGCATAGATAAGTTCCACTTTAAGTTCAGTTTTAAATCCTTAAGTTTTAGCTAAAATGCATGTGTTTCGGAAGTACTGAGCATAGGACTGGATATATGATACTTTGTGTTAGATTGTTTGTAAACATATGTTTTGACATACTTTTCCTATTGTTAAACATGGACCCCTGTGACTTCAATTTATCAAGAATTTTCTCTGCTTATGGATTTTTGGTTCACCATGGAGGCATTTTTTCTTCGCAAATTCAGTGTGACACAGGGTGAGAAACTGATATACAAATGATGATTTAGGGGGGTGAAGTGTTCCTTTAAGGACGAGGGTATAAAATAACAAGTTAACTGTGGGACACACTCTCCAATCCAAACCAGCTCTAAACATCAGCATGAATACTGATAGACACCTTATTTTCTCAGTGGCTCTGTTATATTATTTGCTGTGTCCTTGTAAATGATTACCCCGAATATTCCCCAGTTAAGCAAATGCTATAGAATATACATTAAAAATTTATTTATGAAAAAACTGGAGCCATGATATAAAATTTCAAGAGGCAATACAATGTCATGAAACATGGTGCAGCTGTATGACAGCGCTCAGGGAAACCATGTAGACTATACTGAAGGGTAAGACACTCTGACCACTGACAGATGGGGGGCAATAAGTTACGTGTGTTTGAATGAATTTGAACTAATTTCGTGTTTACATTTGTTTTTGGATCAAGTAACTGCAGTGCAACACCTCAGTACTGACCATCCTTCAACTATTTAACCACTGATAAGAAGCAGCAGGTACAAGAAAAAGCAAGATGATGAAAAGAAGACAAGGGAAGTAAAAATGAGACACTGGCATTACCTTAAGAAGCATAAGCATAAAAAACATTATAGTTTTTTAGTGCCGTGGAATGTATGTTTGCAGCACCTTTCCATGAAGTAGGAGTACTGTATCCGTACAGGGAAACCCTCTTTCCTGATGTGGATGGTCTCCATCATCCCAGCATGCCTTAGCTGGGCCGACACATAGTCTACATCGAAGATCCCAGGAAGCTGACAGATGACAAAGATGACAGGTGAGATACAATATCACATATTATCTGCTAATGTTTACCAAGTAAGTTAGCATCAGTATAAAGTATTTGTTGTTACCTTGACGTAGTTTGGCTTCAGACAACGAATAAAAGTAGTTTTGCATCTAGGAGTTAAAAGAAATAACATTATTACGTTATTTACCATGGCACATGATTAACCTCCAACCTATATGCATGTAAAGAAATAGAGGTGAAATTTAATATTTAAAGAACACTAACAAGACGCACTGCAAATTTCAGGCATCTGGAACAAGTTTTAACCAGAATGTGTGATTGACATGTGTCCACGAAATGTCCTGATTTGAGCCATTCAGTCCGGTATGATGCCCAATTGTCTGGGGCCAGTGAAAGGAAAGGTCGGACCAGTAAGATCAGGCAAGTGGTAAAACAGAATGAAACACTGTTTTTTTTTTCTGAGCAGATGACGGAAGGAGCTAAGGATGAGCTTTTCTCACTTTCCCCTCATCTCTGTTGAGAGTTGCACATGCCCAGTACCGACCAGGTACTTGGGAGAAAATGGTGATGGGTAAACATTTATAACTCCAACTCAGTTTGCTTCAAGTTTAGGAGCATGGAGGATAAAACAGGGTCAGTTTTCATGACTGTTGACTTTAGTCTTTGTTGTTATTTGATAAACTTTGATAAATACACCAAATTGTGGGGAATGTGAGAAATGACATTGAGCAGGTAGCAAGTGGGTCAGAAATCTTACCTGACCTGGCAAGTTAAAAAAAAAAAAAGAAAAAAAAGAAATTCCCCCTGCAGGCCCGCTTTAAAGAATGTCAAAATAGACCAACTTAACCTATATTAATACAAGTATTTTGTTTAACATTGTTTTCCCGCATAATTTTTAAAATACACCCTCTGTAACAGGGTCTGGAAACAGATTAACTGTTTCTCCCTCATTGAGATATTTGCTTGCTATTGGTTTCGCATTTGTTCCCAATTTTCCGCTTTTCTCTTTCCTCTTTCCACTTCCTGCTTTCCACTTTGTGCTTTTCGCTTTCTGCTTTTCACCAACATGCCAAGCTGACCTGTGAAAGAGCAGTGGCCATCAAGATGGTCAACATTACAATTACATTGGAAAGATTCAGCCATACTTGTTTGAAACTCAGTCAAAAATCAGTGACTAGCAGACGCATCAGAATACTAAGTGTAGTTAGCATCTTTTCTTTGTTTATGCTGTTTTTTTTAGCTTGTTAGTTTGTGGGCTAACTGGCAGTGGCTGACACAGTGTTAATGTTAGCGAAACATACAATAATATCTGCGATGACAGGGTTTTTGGTAGATAGTGGAAGGAAGCTTCAAGTTCTGCTTTACATCCAAAAACGGTTCATTCTGCAAGTTTGTAGTCAACACTTTTACTATGCCAATGCTAACTGCTCTCTGTAGGCCTACTGACATGCCCGCTCCACGCTGGAGGTTTCAGGATTCTTTGTGGGTGTTTTTGTTTCCCTGTTGATATGTGTTTCCCTTCCTCAGGCCCTGATCACTCAGAAAGCATTCTAGCAGCTGGAGGTGGCTTTCTGTAATTGTTTTAAATGAGAATGAAGTTTTTTGCTCGCTGTTTTTGTGTTGCTGCGTGCCTTGTGTTTTTGCACTCTAGGTGCCTGGTGTTTTTGCCGGAGCGCTCTGAACTACTGGAGGTGACAAAACGTCATCTCTGCTTTTTTTTTTTTTTTTTTCATTGTCCAATAGGATGATGTTAGAGGCGGGCCTTCTGTGGTGGTCATGACAACAAGTTTACAGTTGGTTAACAGTGGAGGAGAAACTGGTGGTAGTGGTTGCTGGATACCGAGAGCTATACGACTTTACAAACCAGTTACCACCATCTCAATAGGAAACAGCAGGCGTGGAAGCATATAAAAGTGCAGTACTGAAATAGCCATCATGGAGGTGAAACTCCTTGACCAACTGGTGGTGCTCAGTCATTCTGCAGGATCACCGAACTCCCTGTAGTTAGTATTCATTTTTGTTATGCTAGGCCTGACGATAGCAGGTTGTCAACCCACCCCCAAGTCATCCTAAGACATGCCTGGAAATAGCCATCATCAAGGTGTAACTCTTGGACCAACTAGTTGTACTCCCCATGATCCACCGTCTTTTTTAGGGTCTCATGTACCCACACAGTCCTCTGTTTACCTGTGCCTAACAAACTATTTGCTGACAGTCTCTTACCCTCAACCAGAGCCAGAGCAAGTACCCTCTGCCTGTCCATGCTAGGAACTAGCTACTACAAACTGTGAAATAAATGAAAATTAAAAATAAACGGTAGATTGATTACACAGGAAGGTTAGGGTAAGGAGGTGATGGAGTGGTTGCCTGGCAACAATAAAAAGGCGCAGCAACAGTTTTGCTACTAGTGGCATTCAATTTTTTTTTATTTATTTATTTATTTTTTTAAAGGCTGTGTGGTGCCCCTTGCGTTTTGCAACCTGCAAAATGCTTTCTGTGTGATCAGGGACTTAGAGAGCAAGTAGCTCCTGTTTTGGTGACGTACCTAATCAAGCTAGCCTAAGGTACATTTGAATCTCAGCATTGCACAGACATTGCCCCCTTTAGTAGAGAAATGTGACAACACATCTCTAGTGACAAACTTTGCACATATACAAGTGAGTAAAGTCAAAGTCAGACATTTTAGGAGACAGAAACAGAAGAAAAATACATTTTTAAGTGGAGGGGACTTTAGAGTTTAACCCTGGTATGATGTGTCTAATCATGTGAAGTCTCCTGTAGAAATTCTGTCAGTGATGATTCACACCAAATCGTATTTCTTTCCGTGATATTTACTAAACCCGATTTCTCCACAAACCACAGCTATTTAATTTTAAACACATGCAGTGAAACTGTATCTGTTCAAGTGACACTCAGTTGGCTTTCACACTGATCCACAGCTTTGGTGATGACGGCTCAGTGGCAGTCAGTGTGGTCAGCGTGCTGGTACCTCTCCAGACGGGTGGTGAGTTCAGTCAGGGACTGAAGGAAGTGTGAGGCAGCGGTAGAGGGCTGCTGGCGGAGGCCCCTCCCTCTCCAGCCCAGCTCTCTCTGCTGAATGTAAGCATCCTGAACCTTGCGGAACAGCTCCGACACCATCTGACAAATATGCAAGTTCATAGGTAAACTGACAAAATTCACTTAATGTATGGGTTCACATGTGTAAGTGTGTTTTTAAAAGCCTATAATTATGTTAATTTTATGTTTATATACAGTATCTTCAAACTGATCACTTCTGTATTCAGCTCTGCCCAGAAAATTGTACTCTTATAATTAGAATACCGCTAGTAAAGACACCCCTAATAAAACACTTGTTTATTTCATTGCCTTGTGTGTATTCATTGTTTTGTTTTTTTTGTATTGTGGCAATACATATAGAAGCACAATGCATTCACCAAAGTGAAACAAAAACAGACATTTTCTTGTCATTTTACTTTATTCTATTTTGTATTGATGCAGCCCAGTTGCCAGAATAAAATGTTGGCATTGTAAGTTTCTGCAAACCACAGCTACCATATATTTCATTTGTATGCTTCAGATGTAGTTCGGCTTATATGTATGAGCAGAGTTTCTCATCATAAGAAGGGTAGGGTTGATAGCATGATACCTCGGCAATACCAGTGTTAGGGGCCATACACATGCCGTGTCTTTTGCGCCCACAAGTTCATTGTTTTTATTGTAGACATGCGGCAGGCCGGTCAAAGGCCAGAGCAATGCCATTGCATTGAGTTCCCGAGTGCCTATTTTTTAGGGTTCAACGACTGCGCCCTGAGATAAACAGAGTTCAACTTTTGGAACATCCTACTGCAGCCAGCAGATAGCTTTCCCTTCATCCATAAACATCAGTCTGTGGTAAATACGGAGAAGAAGTTAATCATTTTAGTATAGAGCTTTACAATGGGCCTACACACAAACAGCGCCAGGAGATCAGCCCTGCACCCAGGATTTCAGGTAAATAGGCTACATTATGGTGCTTATTAAGGTTGCCTATCGACCTCAGACACAACCTGACACTGCGCTTTTGAAAACAGCCACAGAAAAGGCACAACAGTAGCACCCAGCACCTTACCTTGCATTTTCCTGGCAGTTAAAGACATGGCATTTGTAAGGCCACATAGAGACCAACCAAAACAAGTGTTTTAGAACAAGACTTGTGGGCAGGGCAGGCCCTCGCAATTTGGCCTTGTGCCCTTGAAAAAAATATCTGCCCTAAGGCCACAGTGGCCTTGATGCCCCGCCCACACTGCCCCAGGTGATTTTGCGGTTCTCTCCTCTGCCTCTTTCCCGTCAACACGGCTTTGACACCTGCATCTTTTGAGAAAAAAAATGCGTCTTTTGATGACATTCTGGATTCTTATTGGGCAACATCAAATGAGACGATGCATACATCACCAGTGGGGGGTTTGATTCGAGCCTGGCATGAACCGCTCGGACGGACTATAACAACAGTTTGACACCAATCTATCACCGGCCAACCCACGGAGGGAGAGGTCTCTTAAAAAAAGCTTTGAAGATGCGGCTAAAAACTGCAATATGTTTTACAGATTTTGAAAAAGCAGAGTAATGGACTTCATAATTTGCAATAGATTTAAATGTACAAAGGTTTCTTCAGTATTGGGGCTACATTTTGGTCAAAGTGGTGAAGCTGTACCACATATGGTTGTTTTGTTATGAATTTTCAAGGTTTTAAACTTTAGATGCTTGCTGTAGCGCCACCATCAGGGCTATTGGCTTGTGTTTGCAGCTGAGACAATCTGGCATAGGACTGGACCTTTGTGCAAATAATTAAATGCATGAATGAATTAAAAGTTAAAAAAATTCTTGTTTGCTTGAGCTTGTTTTATTTATTCATTTCACAGATAGTTATACATCCTTAGTCCTTAAATTAAATACATTATGGATATAGACTTAAGACTTGGCCCTTGTGCCGTCAAAAAAATTGACAACACGAAAGGCCAAGGGCCCTTGGCTCTAAAATGACGAAATTCCAGGCCTCTTTGTGGGCATGTCCAGCTGTGTTTGCTAGCGATCAAACCGGGTATTTTAAGACAAAAAATCATGGACTATCGAATAGAATAATGAACGAAGCCACGGCTGAGATGAAACAATTTGTGGACTCCTGTTTTGAAGCCTGAAGTTTAGCATTTCAGCCCTCACCATCTTGGATGTTTGGAGTCAGATGTGACCTTATATGGATGAGAGGGTGGAACTGTGCAGGGATGGATTTGACTCACAGACTTTGGTGATGCTGGGGTGTCGGTGGCTTAGTGGATAGAGCTGGCGCCCAATGTATAAGGCTGTTGCCGCAGGGGCATGAGGACTGTTTTAGAGTCAGCCTCAAGTGGTCATTTAATAAACTGCAGGTTATGGCACTTCTGCATTGGCTTCATTTTTCAGACATGGAGGTTTTCGCTTGGTAAAAACATGATATTTTCCTAACCTTAACCAAGTGGTTTTTGTGCCTAAACCTTACCACATGATAAGCACGACATTGTCACAACATAAAATTGATAATTGAAATGCAAAGAAATGCATGTATTCACTATAAATTAAACTTACAAATGTAATATACTTGGTCTGCAGAAATGTACAATGCCAACATTTATTCCGGGAGACTGGGACACTGTATGAGTCTAATGCCAGTTTTTTTCACCTTTAAGCGACTCCTGGCAAAAAGCTCCACCACTTCTGTCCTGAACTGGTCGTGGTTCTTATTCAGGAAATTATGAACCTGGAAAAAGAGTATTTTTTCAGCCCAGATGTGTTTGCAGCACAGGCTGCTGTTTGACAGATCTGCTGTTTATAGCAGCATGCTGCACCTGATACCTGATAAGTGACAGCCCCAGCGTAGTGATAGACAGTGAAGACTGGCATTGGGTTCTTGGGTTTGGCATAGTAGGGGCTGTTCCCATGGTGGTAGTGGCACTTCTGGAGGAAGGTGTGGTCAGTGGCCTGATGAAAAAACAAAGAGGAACAATACCAAAATTACACACAGATTTACTTTTCAATATTTTACACTCCATCAAGGTCTAATGTAAAATGAAATGGAAACATTGTTTTTACACTCCTGAATTCCTGCCTGTCCTCCACACCCACCTCATCAAGGCAACTCAGGTCACCTGTTTCTGATGACTCCTTGCCAATATAAATACTCCAGCCTCACAGACTCTACTTGCCAGATTGTTCTTTATCATTCTCATGCAAGACTTTCCAGAGTTTCCTTCTGGACTGCTTCCCTGTTGTTGACCTTGCCTGCCTCTGACTCTCCTGCATTGCCTGCTCCCTGGTAAACAACTCAGACTTCTGTCCTTGACCAAGAGCTCTGCTTTTGCCTTCCTGGTTTCTGTTTGCCTGTTCCACGTGGCTGCCTGAAAGAACTTCTAGTCAGCTCTTCGTCGTTAGTTTACTTGTTCTGCTTGCTGTGTTTTCCTGAGCTGTGGAGTGACTCGCCGTGTGGCTGCATAAACCGCCTTTGTGTGCGCACCATGGAGTCTTCATGTGAGTTTACCTGCTTGTGTTTTCCAGAACTGTGGAGTGATTTGCCATGTGGCGGCATACACGGCCTTTGCATGGTTTGCATGTGAGATTGCTCTCCTTCATTACTGGTGCCTCGACTCCTCTGCTTGCCTGACAATGTCTCCCGTCTGCTTCCTCATGATACCGCTACACACAATTGAACTGTTTGGTGCATGTGTGCATCCAGCAGACACCAGAGATTCTCCTACTCCCTACTTCGGCATGGCTTGCCAAAGCTTTTGAAATAAATCTTTGCCTCGGGAGGCCTCAAGCTGATTAGTTGACAAAGCTCAACTAATCAGCTTGTGAAGTGGTTTATTAAAGACTATTACAAAACATAGACACATAGACTATGGACTATGTGGTTTGAACCCAATAACAGCACCACAGGTGCTGAAACACGCACAGCCCGTGACAGTTTCAGGGTGTGTGTCTGTACCTGCGGGAGGCAGGTCTGATCGTCCAGTATGCGGAGAATGCCGTGTGGTCTGGAGGAGATCAGCTCAAGACAGGAGTGGAAGTTCTTGATTGGCATCGGATACCACTGGATCTGCTCTGCACTATACTCCTCCTGCACACACACACACACACACACACACACACACACACACACACACAGGCTACACTCAGTTTGTGAAGTGTGTGAAGGCATTTATTGAAGATGGTATTGAAAATATAAGTTAGTAATGGCTTATAACCGATCTATAGCGAACTAACCATCATCTACTGATAATGCCATTAGTCTCTGCTTATAAACCGTTTATAAAGGGTGACTTATTAAAAAGTGGTGTGTTGAGGGTCAGTTAATCTTAATCGATCTACAGACCACTGACCTGCTCCTGGGAGATCACTGCCTTGGTGACAAAGTGCTGCAGCTGCTCATTGGCAAAGTTGATACACAGCTGCTCAAAGCTGTTCACTCCCAGGTCCTGCAGAGGAACACGAAAACACTGTGATGTCACATCCATCACCACAAACAAATGCTCAGTTACTTTTCAGTTTCCAGATCTCAATCCAGGCATAATACAAACCTCAAACCCGTAAATGTCAACTATGCCCACTGTGCTGTCCATCTCTGTGGGGCTCAGCCAGTCATTGATCTGCTCTAACAACCAGTCAAACAGCACTGAGTATAAGGCTTTGGCAATGGCATCTCTGCAAGAAAGAATGAGGAGAGATGCCAAACACTGTCCACGTTCTACATTCACATACAGTAAAATCAAATTCTAATTAACTCATGATACTATTGTAATTGAACATTCATGAGCCAAATGATCTATTCCGCAAACACAGTGATAGTCACTTACTTGTGCAGCAACAGCTTTGGTTCATTTAGTTTGTTTTATGTAGTTGACATTTGACATTTGCCACTTATCTGTGCAACCAAGCATGGATGGATGGATGGATGGATGGATGGATGGATGGATTTCTCCAAATGATTACTTTAAATTGTGGTTTGACAGACTTGTCTGCTATTTGTGCTTACCTCCAGTCTACATCAACATTTGAGGACATTTTCTTACCTGTATTCTATGGCACTTTCCACAGACAGAGGGCAGTATATCCTGTCATAGGTTGTCTCCTGTGAATAAAAAAAGCTAATCAATGTGCACATGTGCAGAAAAATGGGTGAAAGGAAAGGCATGACTGGTGCATGGGTCTACTGACCGTGACTCTGTGAGTGATGACAGTCTGCAGGGCCTCAGAGGAAATCTGCAACAAGGAGCCAACCCTCCTGACCTCAGCCTCGCTGAAGATTCGAGCCACCTCAAATGACTCGCTCTGAAGCAAAAGCACCAACTGATGTGTGAAAACAACATCTAATATCTCACTAACTCACACACACACACACACACACACACACACACACACACACACACACCTCATAGGAGCTGAAGCAGACATTGCCGAGCTGCAGGATAGAGGAGAGGATGGCCCAGATGGTGGAGATCTGGTCAGCATGCAGACCAATGGTCTCAAAGCACTGAACCAAAAGCTGGAAGTCCTGCTTGTCCTGCTTCCCCTTCAATTCACAGGCACCACCCTGGAGGAGGACAGATGTGTGATGTATAATGGCTGAAGAGGAATGGGAAACTACAAAAATCAGGGATGAAGAATGGTTCTGTGTTTATTGATGTACTTGGTTAAGGTAGTAATAGGTCTCGGCTCCTTGCAGGTAGAGCTCCTGTTTGTCCCAGTCGTTCATACCTTCCAGCAGCTCATAGAACACATGGTAGTTCCTCTCCTCATTGGCCTACAAGGGAAATGAAACAAGAACTAGACAGTGACATCAACTGAGTTCATTACATGTCGACCCAATCACCAGAAAACTGTTGGCATTGGAAGTTTTTGCATGGATATGTTACATTTGTAAGCCACTATGTGGCAGATATGTTAAAACGTATGTTTCTTTATGTTGCAACAACGCTGTGGTTAACGTGTGGTTAGGTTTAGGCACAAAAACCACTTGGTTATGGTGAAGAAAAGATTATGTTTTGGCTTAAAATACCCAATGTGGGGGCACAATTCCCGCTGGAAACACAGTGACGTCTTGGTAGAAACAACTGTTTTTCATGGCACTATTTCTAGCGGAAACACAGCAATGGGTCACTAAAAAAACAGCCACGTTTGGTGCCTGAAAAGCTGTTGGAAACACTGCAATGACTCGGCGTCCCGTCTAGGTGTTGCCATCCATCATTTCCTCCACCTCCCATTACATGACTTTAGAAATGCTGATTTGATATGTGTGAAACATACAAATGTAACATATCCTTGATTTGCAGAAACATCCAATGGCAGCATTTGCCTCTGGCGATAAACCACAGTGCCAGAAACATCAACATAATGAAACACATACAAATCTGAGGCTGTATTAGCTGTATTGGCTGTATTGTCCACTCAGTTACACTCCACACTGGTAGGAAGGAATGTAGAAATTAAGATCAAAGGTAATCAAGACACAAGATTAACTGATTGTTGATTTGAACTAAAAGCAAACAACAACGTGCTGTCATGCTGACAAAGTCAATGTTAAAATATTTAGCAGCTAATGTTTACCAGTTTAGTAAGTTACTTTGGTAAATTGGCATGTTAACATTTTCTAATAGCAACTGCAGCTGAGGCAGATGGGAAAGTCTTTAGTTTTTCAGGTATTTGGTCATAACCCAATCTATTGGACAAATTACATTTTTGACCTAATGATGGTGCTAGAGGAAAAGTTAGGGGATCATTAAAGTTAGTACAGTTCATCCTATAGGGATCATGAACCTCTGGACCAAGTATTTAATGGCAATCAATCCAAGATTTGTCATGATATTTCACCTGGAACCCAAAAACTGCTAGCTAAAGGGAAAGTCATAAAGATTCATCCTCTGTGAACCATGAATGTCTTTACCAAATGATGTGGCAGTCCTTTCAGTAGATGTTGTGATATTTCATTAGGTAATTTAAAACTCTGACCTGTTGGTGGTGCTTGGTGAAAAGCCAGGGGATCACCAAGTTCACTAGTATTCGGTCTCTGGGGAGCATGAATACATGAACCTCTGTTCCAAATTTCAAGGCTATCACTCAAATGGTTGTCAAGTTAGTCAACCTCATGATGTAGAGATATTTTGCTCAATGACTGAAAACTTTGACCTGCTGATAGTCCTAAAGGAAAAGTCAAGAGATCACCAAAGTTATTGTATTTCAAACTCTGGGGATCAAGATTATCCATATAAAATTTTAAAATGATCGATTTGACATTTGCCAAGATTCAATTTTGGACCAAATTGTTGGACAGACCAACCAACCAACCGACCAGCATTTTTATCCCTCAAGCTGTGCTAACATGGCTAAAAACTGAGGATTGACAAGCTATAGGTATCTTCTATCAAGCTAGGAAAGCTGAGCCTCTAATTCATTTTCCAAGAAGCAAAAGCACTCAACCAGAAAAGGAACTTGAGACTTTTTCCTACAAGTAAACACAAGCAAACCAAATGTGATATATTAGACAAATAGCTGATCACTCAATCATTTACACAGTGACAAATTGTCCAGCACTATTCATGCTGTCGGTGCCAAAGCCAATGTGATGTATTGCTTTTATGTGTCTTATAATCTATTTGAACCTCATTAAAGTAGCTTCTCCAGCAAATGTAACATCATGGTGTCCTCCATGATGTCTATTTGAGCACACAGCACACCTCACTCAATGTCCTCACCTGAAAGACAACTCTGGATTTCTCAAGGAGATATTTGGACAGCGAGGTCCCTACAACAACCCCACTGTCAACCAAGATGAAAGACAGTCGAAAAATAAAACAGCTGCAACAAGTCCTCTCAGGGGCATAACAAAGGAATATATGTTAAAACAACAAAAGATACTTCCAGATATTTGGACTCACTGGAGAATGTGGATATGGAGGTACTTGCCAAAGCGGCTGGAGTTGTTGTTGAGAATGGTCTTGGCATTCCCAAAACTCTCCAGGATGGGAAAGACCTCCATGGGCTGGAAGAGGAAGACATAAACGGGGGTTAGGACTGACAGGTACATCCACCAACAAGTTGCAGTGTTGCTAACTATTAACACTTTACACTAATTAAGGTTTCTTTTAATTACCTGTCGCAGGTTGTCTTTTCTGCCCTGATACATAGAGCTGAGGTAGTGGACTATCAGCTTAGTAGCTTCAGTCTTTCCTGAACCACTCTGGCCACTACACAAGAAATAAAAATCACCCGAAAAATTGGAAACTGAGCAACAAAAGTCCTTGTCTTGATGTGAAACAGGGAAGCTGCTGCCCATGGTTGGCACCTTAACCTTTAGGCCACCAGGGCATCCAATAACTAGACGAGATTATAGATGATGGAAAAGAGCAGGTATTTTGCTTAAAACCTGATTCAGCAAAGACAAAATGCACAAAAACTGCATCGAAATAGACTATATATGATAGCATCGTTGTTCTTGTCAGTACCTTATGATGATGCACTGCTCCTGTGTGGAGGCTTGAGAGTGACTGAAAGCGACATCGGCTATGGCATACACATGGCTAAAGCAGAGAACAACAGAAAGTCAAACATTAGCAATAAAAAACATGAAAAAATTTCAGGTGGACAGATGTACTGAAGGGACTAAAACCTTTGGTGAGACACGCTGACAGTTGTAATTAAAAGTGTAATGAGAGAAGGCAGAATAATGGACAGCAGTGTGAGAATTGTTTGCTCACGGTGGGTTTCTCCACTGCTCTTTGCCCTGGTATTTCTGTCTCAGCTCCTCTGTGTAGATGTTAAGGGGCTTGAAGGGGTTAATGGACAGCAGCATGTTTCCAATGTAAGTCTAGGAATAAAGAAAATGTCTGCAGGCATTCAGAGAATACACACAACAGGTACAACAAGGTGTCTGCAATATTGATGGCTGATAAGTTGTGGTAGTGACTGGTATTTGACTGTGATTTGATATGTTATTGTTGTTTTTCCATTTACCAAGATGATTGCTGAGATTTAACTATCATGTATTCATTTGTGGCCCTCCTTGATAAATTTGTTCAGTCTTATTTTTTTCTCTCACTTTATTACCCCCGCCAAGGAGGTTATGTTTTCGCCAGCATTGGTCTGTTTGTCTGTTTGTCTGCAAAATAACTCAAAAAGTTCTAAACAGATTTTGATGAAATTTTCAGGAAAGGTTGATAATGGGACAAGGAACAGATGATAAAATTTTGGGGGTGATCGGTTGAAGCGAAGTGGATAAAATAATAAAATGGCGGGAAATCTGAGCTGCTTGGCGGAGGTCTGCACTCTCCAAGTGCTCTAGTTCTGCCTTGTTTCAGGTTTTATGTAAGCTGTTTCCAAATCCTCTTTTATCCTAATCCTAGAACAATGACCTAACCCTAACCCTAACACTCCAATGAAATAATAATAGTAATGAAACTTACATAAATACAGTCACGTTGGAACCTCTTCTTCAGATTCAGAAGCACAGAGCTCTCACACACCTCTCTATGAACATTAGACAAACAGGTTGAAATAAGAGCATATTTGTACTGGACTCAAGGTACTGTGTGTGCGTGCATGTGTGGGTAGGTGGGTATGACTTAGGCTACCTTCAGGGACACATTTCAGACCTAAGACCAGTTATTTGTGGATGGCTTGTCCAACTGAGGGCAAAAGCTGTATCCTGAATTTTAAAAAAGCTGATTTTGGGGCCAGTTGTTAAAATTAAATTAGGGCAAAGTTAGGGTTAGACAAGTGAGGTTAGGGTTAGGGGTTACTCTCCAGGAAATGAATGTAAGTCTAGGGTAGTTTCCCCAAAAGTAAGCCAAGTAACATGTGTGAACTCACTCCAGCTGAGACAGATCCTCCACCTCATCCACCTCTACAGTTCTTTTGCTGCCAGGCATCACCATCTGAAAAAGGCAGAGACATAAGCTGCTATGAGGACATAAGTCAACATTAGAGCCCTCCGCCCTGCATTCAAAACATTGTTTCAGTCAAGACCATTAACTTTAGACAGCTTTGCCCTTACCTGCTCTGCTGCTAACATTGAATTGAATTCTTCGAAAAGTCAATGAACCTTCTCCAGAGCCCTTTCTAGTTTAAGATGTGTTTTGTTTCTGCACTTCCCTGCTGCTAATGGTCCACTACACTCATAAACTTTGCACAGCAGGTAACCAATCCACTTGCAGTGGTGGAGCAGTGTGATAGCTGATATACTGCAATCTCATAGCAGCGTGCTGCGGTGTGTTGTATGCTCTATTGTATCTACATAGACCAGGAAATAAATAAACCAGTAAGTCTTTTATTTCCTATTGTCTTGTGTGCACACAGGCTATAAGTGAGGAAGTAGAACTGATATACTGATATTCCAGCCCTTTGACATTAGACAGTGGTAGTTAAACTTTTCTGCATTGGAAGTTATGTTTGTCTCTTTGGTTTGAAGGAAAATGCTGCTTGACAAAGTACAGGGAGAAGTTAGTAACAGGGCAAACACTGAAACTCACCAGTGCTAGAATGTTGTAATAACATAGAGAATGGCCAATGTGCAAGGCAGTCTTTTGCTGCTGACTACAGAGCCAAAGCATAGGGGCATGTGTCAGTCTGTTAGTCAGTCAGATGAACATTCTGTCACTTTGTTCCAGACTGGACAGGCACTGGATATTTTACCATGAAATGTGGTATGAATACTAATGAAGATGACATTTGAGTCTAGTACCACCATCAGGTCAACATTAAGACCTCCTAACCTGATGTGCAGGTTCAATGAAGGGCAGGCACTTTCAAAAAATACTAATAAACCAGGTGTCCTTCCTCACAGAATGTTGACTGGCCAAAATACTAATGGTTCAGAGACAAACAAATTACTTGAAGCCTGACAAGATTTTCACATGATGGTGCGATATTGTGAGAATCCAGAAAAGATCTCGCCTTGACAAGCACTGTGGTTGACTTTCAGACTTTTACACAAGATGTTTCAATTGCCACTGGCTCTGTTTTTGCTCCCCCTGTTCACTGCCTGCTTTGGAGACAAGATCCTGGAGCTATATTTGGGAGCTGATGCTAACTGTGAGTTCCAGGTACTTACAAGGGTCAACGGCAGTGATGTCTATTATGATTGGTAAAGCAGATGTTACTGTCGCATCACAACGAGGTAGAGCACAACAGACACATCTACAGTAACCACCATTTTACTACTGCATCTGTATCAGTTAGCACAACTAATATTTTCAGTGGTCTGCACACCCGTAGTGCACAACACAGGACTTTGGGGGCAAATGCACACTGTGGTTGATTGGTTTCACTGCAACTTTATCAATTGGTTCATCAAGATGCATTGTGATTCAGTCACTCAAACCACTTGCTGAGTTCATCTGGGACGCTTTGACCATGCTAATGCTTCCTGATGCATCCCCAACAAGAACTATATCATCACTGCAGGCCTTGGTGGTTGTTTTGGTGACAGCGTGCCAATGTTCAATAACTTGCACATTTAACATCAAGCTGAACAAAGTGTTCAACATCATTTTGCCCTATGGAATGAGACGTGTTGAATTCTGCCAACAGCGATATCTTCATTTGTACCAACACAATAACTAACATGACTAGTTAGCAGCTAGCAAGAGCGTGAATGAAAGAACTGTGTGCAGGGCCCATTGACCTCCTATTGTAACTAATGTAGTAACAAAATATGAACACAAAAGATCAGTTGGAGATGCACGATAGACCCAGGTGTGCATGGTGATGTGTCTTGACTGTCCTCTTGTGTTCACCAGGTGTAAACGTTCCTATCCGGGTACAGATGACGTCTACACAGTCATTACTCTGGCTGTTTGTGTTGAAAAAAAATATGGACTGCACAGTTAATCCAGTGGCAACAAATGGGGTTTAGTAAAGATAGGCTAAAATTTGCTTTGCATTTAATCTGAATGTGAATCTGAATGTGCCTAAAGCCTGGTATACACTGCAATTTTGGGCAGGACAGGACAGGACTTTCTCTCAATGCAGCATTAATACCTGTGTGCAGACCAGACGACTCTCCAGCATCTCCTGGGTGGGGTCATCTGATTCCCAGGGGCCCCTCCCATTGTGGGCAGGAATGGTCCTGGCCTGGCCCTCATCATCATAGACTGTCCACTTGGTTAGCTTCTCCACTGTCTGGTGGGGCAGCAGGTTCTCAGCACGCAACCAGTCCTGATCCCACACACAGCAAAGACAGATGATTGACATTAAAAAGAATCATTGGATCACACTGATCACAACTAAATTCAACAAATCTTTTTCACACTCCCTCTATTGGCATTTCTTTAAGCTTTGTATAAGTGACAGAATGCAGTTTCTTTGTCATCATTCCATACCAGTATTTTTAATGAAGCATCATCCTCTAAAAATGTATCACCTACCTGAGGGTCTCCACTCATCCTTGGGTTCCCAGCCCAGTGCACTTCTGGTTGGGTGATGGCATACATTCCCCCCTCACCCATCAACTGGGCTACTTCCCTGTCTGCCTCTTCTTCATACAGGGACCGGACACCAGGCATCACAGCATTTGCCTCCCCATTTGGAAAGGGCTGAGTGGTGGACCTGGGAATCCCAGCTGCAGCCTCGCTTTCTGAATCTGGTCCCTTGGCCCGAGTCGGCCCTGACAAGGACATCTTGGTCAGGTTGATCTGGGAGGGGTTCAGTTTCCCTCTTGCAGCCAGTAGCACACTGACTCCATCTTGATTGTTGTGGGCATGTCTCCTGTTTCTATCCTCGGTGCTGGATGGTCCCTCTGGTGTACCACTGGAGCCAGGGCTCCTCTCTGCCACATCTGCACCTGACTGTAACCCTCCAGGCAAGGACTTCTTGATGGACTTCAGGAGGCTGAGATCTGGTTTTACAGGGAGCACAAGCCTGGCACCTGGTTTTGGGGGTTTGGGCTGTGATGTAGTGGGTTCTCCTGATGGTCCAGTGGTACTTGATGGAGTAGAAGATCCAGGAGCTGCTTGGGGCACCTCTGCTGTCTTTGCCTTTCCCAGTTTGTTCATCCTGGGGAGTACCACAGCATATTTGGCCTCTACCTCTTTCTCTCCAACTGGGACTGCTTCCTCCCCTCCCTCCTCTTCCTTTTCCTGAAGGCTGGCATTCTCTTTCCCCATTTTGTCCACAGAGGACCTTCTATTTTTACCAGCCAAGCTGGTTTTACTGGCAACTCTCATGGCCATCCTGTGTTTGAGGATATTGCCCTTAGATTTTCTGGGGCCTTGCTTCTGTTTTATTGATCGAAGGGAAAGCCAGTGGGAGATCCCGATGGCTTTAGTCCAAGCAGAAAGCTTCTTTCTCATATTCAACCCCCGTGGCACATTTTTCTGAATCCAACCGGACACTCGACGAAGAGTGGTCATACCTTTTCTTCGCACTATCAAACATTCCTTGGGTTTGCTGGACGCTCCATCAGTGGCTTCACTCTCTGATGTTTCCTCGTCAGGCTTCGTTAGCATCTTATTTGCTTTGTTTCGGAGAGACGCCATCTTGACCTTCCCCAAGAGCAATCCCTGTGGCCGCCCTTTGACGGTACTTCCAGCGTCCTGCTGCTCCTCAGGCTCCAGAATGGCTTTGAGATCCTTACCTTTGGCTTTGAGAAGCATTATTCGGTTTTGGCCTTTGATGGCTTTGGTCAGTATTGGTTCAGCCTTCTCCTCCTCTACCTCATCTGGATCTGCCTCTACAGGAGCATCTTTCTCATTTATATTTTCATCTTCTTTGTTGGTGGGAGGATCTTTTGTTGGTTGAGTCTCCTCTGTTGTAGAACTTGGTTTGTCCTCTTTTTGTTGTTTCTTTTTGTTCTTTTTTTCTTCCTTGGCTTTTTGTTTGGCTTCCTTTTCTAACCTCTGCTTCTCTGCTTTGGCTCTCTGTTTCTCAGCCTTCTCTGCCTGCTTATCTGCTTTTGTTTTTTTAAACATCTTGTATTTTGGTGCTTGTGCAGGCTTCGAGGGACGGGGAGTTTGTCTGCGTCGTCTGCAGGCTGTATCAGCTGGTGGCTTTTCAGATGTGTCCTGGGTTATCGCCCTGTCTTCAACCACATCCCTGATGACCGCCTCAAATACTTCAACTTCCTTGTGGTTTTCCTCTTCTTCTTCTTCACTGGAAGTGGCCGGTTCACTTCTGGATTTGACTTCCTCTGAAAGCTCTCTGTCCGATCCCTCGCTTGCTGTCTGTCCTGTATCTCTTTGAGTATCCGATGCCTCCTCAGCCTCCTCCTCACTGCTCTCCTCACTCCCATGTGTCTCAGATGGCTCTGTGTTACTGCCCTGCTCCTCCTCTTTCTCATCGTTACTAGTTTCCTCTTCCGTCACCTCCTCTGAGCTTCCTGCATCGCTCTCTGATTCCTCCTCCTCACTCTCTGTCACTTTGTCACTTCTCTTGTTCTCAGGCTTGGTGGGGAGGTTGTTGTTGATCCTCCCTTGTATGGTTGGGGCTGCTTTTAGTGGAGGTTTAAGTTTAGTTGTCTTGTTTATTCCTGTCTTACTATCTTTGTTATGTTGACCCTTTTCACGATTTACAGTTATTCCGTTTCCTACCGTGCTTTCCGCTTGTTTCTGTGGTTCTGGACTTCTCTTTTTACTTGGATCTGCTTTATTCCTTCCACTGCTCTTCACCTTATCTGTCTTTCTGTACTCAGGAATTGGTGAATTCCCTCTAACTTTTTGTTTTCCATTAGGCACTTTAGAGGGAGACTGAGGCGGTCTGGAAAGATTCTGTCTCATTTTTTTCTGTTGATTTCCTGCCCTCTGCTTTGTGGCATTTATTCTACCTTGGGACTTGACTGGTGACATGGCTAACAATTCTTCAGGGTTGAAATTACCTAGAGAACAGAACAAGTCTTTAACATAAACAAATAAAGTTAATAAAAATAAAAATAAATAATGTCTATACAAATATAAATAAATAAATAAATAAGTATCATCAACACACTTTGACAGATAAGTTAGCCACTCAATTAAATGAACAATCTCGAGCTGTAAGTTGAGTAACATGTCTGTCAAACACAGTGTAACCAGGTCCTTGGCTCAATCCATCAGCATCTATACCAGGTTTCACACTTTAAGTCCCTGATCCTTGTTCTGAGGCTAAAGACACTCAGGTCAGACCTCGTTTAGCCACAACTAAGCTGATGTGCTATCTAACAGTCATTGCCAGGTTAAGTTTAAGGGCTGCTGTGCATCACCATCAAAACAAACTTGACAATGAATCAGTAAGACAAGGCAAAAGCACAGCAAAAGGGACTCTTTTCCATGCTGGATGAAAATGACTCCACTTCCTTTTTGTAACAGCAAACTGCTATTATCTGCGGGTTAAATCTAAATGGCAGTGAAAGGCTATCTTTAGATCCGCCTAAATGTAGTTGTATAGCCTGCGCACCCTGGGGGGAAAGCAGTGAGAGCTCATTTCAGTGTAATATAGCTTACCAGGCTTCTCAGGTGAAACCCAGGCATGGCTGGGGGGCTGCAAAGTGCTCCGGTTTGTCCTCGAGAGCTGGTGTCACAGATACAAACACGCACCCATGCTCGGGAGGAGAGCTGAGGGGAAGTTACACACTAGTATCCCACCCACTAACATTATTCAGGAAGGCACACAGCCAAATATGCAATACACACCCACCAAAAGTTTGTGTGTGGTTTATGCTTGCACACAATGGCCCCGTCAACAAAGGTGAGCTGGCGTGCACCAATGCGCGCACACGCAAACACAAGGTGCCTTTTGAATAATACAGCTCTGCCTGGCAGGTCATACAGCTCTGCTGCCGTTCATATGGCCAGCTGGTGAATGCTTGGGAGGAAAGGTGAGAGGTGCTGCTCGGAGTGATCAACAATGGGTGCTGATGGATGAGAGAGGGAGAGAAAGATGGAGGGGAGAGAACATGGGTTCATTACCTGGCTTTTTCCTCTGGGACAGGGAGATTCCATCAGTATGTGCTGGAATGCTGGACAGGCCATTTGTAAATGATCAATATACAGTATGTATATATGCAGGTCATATTTAGAAAGGGACATATTTTCATCTATTGGCTCTGTGTTCCAGCAAATAGCAATTACAAATTTCTTTTTTTATATATATTTCTTCATTGAAGGCAACTCAAAAAATATTTAAATTGTAACATTTTACATTTTAATATTGCCCACAACACCTTCACCCACTCCCCTATCAGCTCTTATCCCTAACCCCGGTCAGTAATTTACAGTACTACAACTACTGCAGGAATATAGTTTGATCCAACATGATGAAGCTGAACAGAACGAACACAGTAAGAGTAGGAAGACACACAAATGTCAGTATAATAATTCCAGATGGGGCATCTCTGAAAAAGAGATCATGGGTTGCCGGTGGAAACAGAACATAGCTGAGGATCTTCTTAATCCAAATTTAAATTCTTCAGGTTTCAGGAATAAAAAATGCTTTTATAGTCAGGAATTAGATAAAAGAGAGCTGAAGATTTGAAAAGGTCTTCCCCCAGTGCTGCTCCCATGTAACCTAATCACCCTAAAGAAAATGTGGTGAATGGCAATGGAGGTGAACTAAATGTAAAATTTCTAACTTGACAGTATCCAAACAGAATGAATTACAGAAGTGAAAGGAGTTATTAATATGGGTAAAGCTGTCAAATATACCACTTATAAACAGATAGCTGAGTGTATAAAAGCCCTGTCTCCATAACGGGGAAGACCCCCTTGTCTTTAAATTAAATTTGTTAAATATTTTGTTGGCACGTATGATGTTGGTCTGCAAACCAAAGGTTAGAGGTATGATGCAGAATTCAGCCTCTAGATGGTACCAACTCTTCTGTGGTTCACCAAACCATAGTGCTGTTTTATGGGGATTGTCTTCCCCGTAGAAACATAATAGATTTCGTTCAATAAAAAAGAAAAGAAAAGTCCATGTAGTCCCTTTCCCTCAGCAACAGTCTCACTAAATCATGGTATTAAACTGCCTCAAATAAATGTTAAAACGATGCATTTGAAAATGATTAGTGGAAGTTAAATGTGTTGCTCCTATATATGGATATTATATATTTTGGCATATATTTGACTCACGCTTCACTTTATATCCTATAGTCCCCAACTTTTAGAGGACCAAATGTGTTTGGATGCCTCTCATGGGTGGACATGTAAGTTAGCATCTATGTGGTGAGATGTCTGGTTAGGGTAAATCTGGTTGAAGACTTTATAGACCTCTGGGTTTCATATAACCATAACTGCTGACTGAATAGTTCTATTCAACGTCTAAAAACTCTCGTCAACCAGATTTTGTGAGGTTTTGAGTCAGACTGCAAGATAATATCGGTATGTCATCGGTATCGGCCGATATCAGCTTTAAGATGAAGTATTAGAATCGGCCAACATGCTTTTTCTTATTTTTCCCAATGAATGAATATTACAGACTTTGAAAAACATTCTCCATCATCCAAGAGTGAATATACTGGTACTGTATCGGTTATGGACCAAACAAGTTGTTGTATTTGACGTATCGGATATCTGCAAGAAATCCAATATCATGCATCCCTAGTTTGAAGCAAGACATCTGATGTCACCAATGACAGCAGAGAGACAGCATAGATGAATGAATACATCTGAGGAATACTTCACCCCCCAAATGACCATTTGTATATCACTTACCCCGTGTTACGCTGAATTGTTAAGAAAACTTTGTTTTTCTTACATTCTTCCACAATGAAGAGAGAATCTTGAAAATTCTTGTCATAGGGGTTCATGTTTAACAGAAACATGAAACATTATCAAAACATCCACTTACAAACTCTCACACAGCTCCTGCAGTATAATCCAAATCTCGTTTATCCCGTCATGTGCTCGGTGCTCCCCAAACACATGACTTTTCACTTAAACTTTACTGTAGAAAACACTTACGCATTCTGTAGTCTCATGTACGCGCGAGTAGTGTGCCTGCGCCGTTTATGTGGAAGTGTTTAAAATAATGAAGTTTTTGTGAAAATGCACGTGTTTGGGAAGCACTGAGCACATGACTGAACAGATACGGCTTGGATTATATTACACCAGTTATTTGAGAATGTGTAAAGGGAAGTTTTGACACGGTTTTGTTATTGTTAGATGTGGACCCTTTTACTTCAGTTCATCAAGAATTTCCTTCATTTTTTGGATTCTTTGTTCACTGTGGAGGCACGTCAGAAAAAGCAGAAAAAAAGGAAGTTTTCTTCCCAAACTCAATGTCCCATGGGGTGAGTGACATAAAAATGATCATTTGGCAATAAAGTTTTCCTTTAAAACCTTGAGGTCAGTGCTTCATTGCTCAGCAGGACAATTATCCTGAATATAAAACCGAAGTCACAAAGCCCTTTTTCAGGCTGAACAACAGACGTTTCACCACTTTTCACCTTAGGTCAGTCGTTTGACCTCGATCTAACTGATCACCTTTCTCTCTGCTAAAGACTAGACTTGAGGCTCCCACTAGCTAGAGGTGATGTCATATGCAGTACAGGGCTGGCAGAGAATCATCAGTGAAGTACCAAGTGTCTGCTGAAGTCAGTGAGTCAGAGACTTCTGTCACTGACTGCAAAGAATTTGGAAGCAAATCTTAAGTATGACTTTAAGCTTTATGCTCAAGGAATAGTTCAACCTTTGGGGACACTTTTTCATGTTCTGTCAGTGAATGAGATGTAAAGGTTGATCTTAATCTCATCTGCATCTGATCAGCTCTCTGCAACGCAGTAAAAATGCATTAATTTAAATACCAAAGTCCCAGGTATCCAGGCACCATTTTATAGCTCATTTAACGTCTTCAGGTTGCAAATGACAATGCCTCATCTTGGAGGGTCATCTTCTAACAGAGCTGCTGCTGTTAGCTGGCCCAGTCTCAGCCAGGTCCTCAGAGAGCTCAGGTTGCAGCGAAGCCACAGTGGCTCGAGGCAATTAGAGGACAAAGCGCCTCATTCTATAATGGATGATCAAAACTCTTGGCTGTGCATGTATGACAACTGATCCCTCTTTTATCCACTTCACCAGAGATGGCCCGGCCGCGGCAGCTCACAAAAACCAAGATTACAGCTGGGCTTTAGGAAGAAAGCAGAAATTGAAAAAGAACACTGAGTTTTGGAATATAATCAGACAGGCCAAAATGATATGTTGGGAATCTAAATGTTATGCTTTTTTTTCAGGTTTCAGTGGAGCATACAAAAATTCTGAAACAGCACTCAGACACCGTCAAAGACTTTTTTGCGGTGCAGCAGACATGAATGATGTGGATAACCATCGGGTTACAGACTTCAGTGTGCTGAGAAAATAAAAACAGACACAATCATTCTTGGGGAAAAAAACATGTAATAATTATCCACAAGAAATCTGTAGTGTGAAGTTACAAATAAAAAACAAATTAGGGTTCTTAATCAGTTCACTACAAAAATATATTCTAGGCTGATGCTAAATACCCAGCATTCTGAGACACAGTACCAAAATATTTCCTTGTGCGATCTAAGTAGCAGCCAACCCCAGTTACAACAGGCCCACAGGTACAGACTGAGTCACATACATACTGTATATATTAAAAACATTTCACTACAATAGCTTACAATTACATTCCTAAATTACATTATTCATTGCTGGCATAAAAATGGTTTACATAAAAATAATAAAAAACCAAACCCCTTAGAAAGCTGCTCCCCCCAAAAAGTACAGCACTGTGAGCTCCGCAGTAGTGGAGAAGTACCTATGGCCGGTATGTAAGTATAGAGTGGACGGTAGGGGAGAGGGCTCTGTTAGCAGTATACAGGGGGGCATTATAGTTTGTAATGCTACCACTAATTTAGTAAATGATGACTGAAAAACAAAAAAGTTAAACACCAGTGTGGTTCAACTTACATACATACAACTTTTGCATCTTTTTTTCTGTGGCATCACTGAAAACATTGATAGTTTATCTGAATAGTATGGAAGCTCATTTGAACCAAAATAAAAGGAGGGAAAATGATGATGCGTAATGATTCACAACAATAAAACCTTTCGTGCAAAGTCAAAGTTTTAACTTACCAAGGTAGGATTATGAAAAAGTAAGGGTTTTTTTTGCATCGATATTATGAAAGTTTCAAGGACAAGTTAGGTCAAAAAAAGTACAAAAAATGCATGTCAATATTATGGGATACTAAGTAACAGTTATGACTTTACAGTCAAAATGATAACAGTAAGTCAAATGTAGTCAAGTTATAAGTATGATATTTTCTAAATATGAATATTTAAAAATGACAATGCATGTAAAAATTACAACATGCTAAGTCAAAACAGTGATTCAAAATCATAATTTTACTTAAAGGGATAGTTCAGATTTTTTTTTAAGTAGGGTTGAATGAGGTACTTATCCATGGACAGTGTATTAGATACAGTGGATGTCAGGTGGCACACAACCAGTTTGGAGAAGCAGGCTGGAGGACTGTACAGAAGCTAAGCAATGTACTGCTGTGGTTGGAGGTCAGCAACAGAACATGTTTTAGTCACCTTAAAAAGTCCCACCTAAAAAAAATCAGTATCAGTTTAAGTGTACACTAAATTTAGAATATTTTCATTTTTTTTACCTTTCTGTCAGACAGCCCTTTCTGATGGGGGAAGCCACTAAGGCTTCAGTTCCCCATCTATGCTCTTGTCAAAGCCACCAGACTCCATTGACAAAAACAGTAATTTTAGCTCTGTCCACAGCAGCCGCGTCTCTAATGCTGCCTCGATCAGTTACTTAATTTGTGTTATTGAGTGACAATGGTGAATCTGAACTAACCATTTTAAATTCCAACGTCAAACAATGAAACAAACAAGTGAACTGATGTAGGCAGTGGTAGACCAGCAGCTTCTGTGTTCAGCAAGATTAAATCAATGTTTTTCTCAATGGAGTCTGGTTTTAAAGAGAGTGATATAATGGCTTCATTTTCCCTTTGAAATCGCTGTATGACGGAAAGGTAAAGCAGTGAAAACACTCTAAATATAGCATACAGTTAAACTGATATTGATTTTTTCAAGGTGGGACTTAAAATACATTTTGTTGCTGACCTCTCCACAGCAGTACAATGCTTAGCTTCCATGTTAGACTCCAGCCTGCTTCTCCAAACTGGAAGCGTGCCAAGAGACATCTACTGTATGTAATATACTGTCTATGGATAAGTATCCCCTAACAATCCCACCTCAATCTGATCAATCCATTGAAGTAAAATTATGGCCCTCAAGTAATGATGATGACACTAGTTAGACTGTCCAGATTCTTGACTTACTGTCTCACTATTTTGATGACAATTATTTGCATAGTATCTCATAATATTGACTTCTCACATAATGTTGATTCACTGCAAGTCATTTATTATCATTCCTATCCTATCTGTTTTTTCTTTTCCTGGCAGAAATGGGCTTCCATAGTATAAATCTGAAAATTCTTCAAATTAAAAAATAAAAATCAGGCACAAATCACATAAAATGTATCCTGTAAAATATTTTCATCAACATTATCCAAACCATCCCCCACGGTCCTTCCAGCTCTATGTCCATTTGGGGAGAGGAAGGCCAGTGAGATTGCACAGCAGAGAGCGTGGTGATTGGACGAACCGTTTCCACTGGCAGAGTCCACATGAAAAGGCTGGTGGCGGTGATAAAGGCTTTCAGAGTGAAGTGGGTATGATTGTGAAGTCAAACAGCTTCAGTAAGTGGCATCTATGGCAGATGTGAGATGCTGGTTTGATGCTGGCGTTGATCTTGATGTGATGAATTATGGCATTGGTCACATGTGAGGAATGTGCTTCATGTAGCTTTGGGTTAAATGGTTGTGACCATGCTGTGATCATGTGTGTACAGCGTGTGGTCTTTAGGCACAGGTGGTGTCTCTTCCTTCAGCCTCCGTCTGCACCGTGAGTGAGCCTTCAAACAGCATTCTTGTGGTGCTCGTGAAGCACGACTGCCAGGAGCCATTTGGTGTCTCTCCACCAGGGGTCCTTGTGAGCTAAGAGTGGGGAGGTCAGTCACTGAGGCGAGGGGTCGGGGGTCAGTAGTGGTTGTGACAGCCGAGCAGGAGGCGAGTGCTGCTACAGGACTGCAGTACGCTTCATACACATCAACATGTCAGTTCACTCTGTGGAGACACAATGAAAGACACTATGTTGTTTCCAGAGGAGTCAATGGCATATCAGTTTTGATACAACAGGTAGGGGTGTGCCATATCATCTCATTCACGATAATACCGTATAAGTTTTAATATAGTAAGAAAAATTCACATCATGATACTGCTCAGAGGGAACTCATTCAGCGGCTCCTCTGGCAGCAGCACAGCATCTCTCCCTCTCCTCTCTTGTTATTAAACCTTTGGTAATGTAAACCCACATGACGCTCGCAGCTCGACAAAACACTATATATATGGGAATGTGCTATAGTTATGGTACCATAGCAGCCTGTCACAGGTTACAGCGTGATGATTAGAGGAGAAATGGCAGAGCATAAAGGTCCAGGTGGAAAAAAACCCAACTCAATCATTTAGGATTTTGCTAAAAGAGAAGGAAATCACCTGTTGACATAGATCCCAGGGTACATTTTTTTGTATTTGGGAGCTGTTTAAATGTGTAATTTGTGGTAGATTTTATTTTGTTAAACTATTAATACTTGTTGTGGCAATTTCTAGCCAATCTGCTAGTGAGTCAGTAAGCAAGACTGAATAGCTTTGTGCATGAGAGTTTATTCTCTATAGAGAAGGTGCAACCTCAGGCTCAGAGCTCAGAGGTTGTGCCTAGAACAGTGAATACAGGGCATCTTTATACCTACGCTCAGACGACAAGATGATGAGAAATCAATTGTAGCCTTCTTGGGCTTTCCAGATTTAATTATGTTCTCGATTATATCATGCACCTGATACAACATGTTAGGTAATCGGCTGTATCTGTTAGACAGTCAATGGACTGTCTTTGAAGGCAAGATTATAGTGAATGTAAATCTCTTGATGATGTCAAGTAACAACAGATGTTTACAAAGAGGGAATGCAAAGGTCACACACTTACAAACACATGGGAAGAATGACACAATATAAGCATATGCATGAAGACAAAATTTCCACCACATATTGTAGACAGAATCTGAATCTCACTCTGAGATTGTTTAAAAACTTAAGATATGAGAGATCATTTTTCTTTAGTTTTTACTGAATATTTGAAGGCAACTGTTAGCATAAATACCCTGAAATATTGTGATATTATTTTAGAGCCATATCGCCCACCCCTAAGCGAAGGTAAAAATATGGCACTACCTTTGTCTCACCTCAACTGTCCAGAGATGTCTCTCAAGCTACAGCACTCTTCACATTGTTCTCCATGAATGACCTGTGGCAAACACACAATAGCTTCCATCAACATGACTTTCTCCAGCTTCAAGGCAGCATGTTTACCTTTACAGTTTGAACAAAACTTTTTTATTTTTTTGTTGTTGCAGTGTTTATGCCGCATTCATATCATATAGGAACTGAATTATGATTTTCAGACTTCTGAATAATGTTCACATGAAAATCTAAGACCTTATTATACCTGACATATGACCACTGGTATATCATTTACCCACCCTGTGTAAGAATGAAAAAAACTTTCCTCGCATGCCTCCTCAGTGAACAACAATTTACGAAAAATCCCAAATTAAAACTTACACATAACATAATTAAACATGTTCTAGTGGGAATATGATCCAAAACAGGGTGAAAATTTACAAGATCATCAACCAAGATTACATGTTTCCCTGATGTTAGCTTGCAGCTGCATGTAGTAGTGTGCCTGCATCCGTGGATTGCCTTTATTGGAGAATAGCAGCACTTTCTAAGATGAAAAATCACTAATAAAAGCTTCAAAACACAACCAGACATGTTCCATCAGTGATATCATCTGAAATTGGGCAGAAATTAACAACAAAAAACAAAATTACATGTTTCCCTGACTTTAGCACGAAGCTTCATGTAGCAGTATAGCTGCAGCTGGGAAACTGCTGTGTATAGCGACATTTTCTCCTGTGCAAACTCATCAATAAAGGGCTCTAAACACAACCAGACACGTTCCAGCAGGAATATGATCCGAAACAACCAAGATTACGTTTCCCTGATGTTAGCATGTAGCTGCATGCAAAAGTGTAGACTACATAATGTAAACACTTGCAGTAGCCTTTCTGAAGCAGATGACCATATAAAGTAATCTGTCACAAGCTGCTGTCAGCTTGTAGCCAAAGTAGAAATAAAAGTTGAAAGAAAGTATTCAGATCTGAAGCTTGATATTTGTGCTCACAGGGATTACTTTTACATACTTAATCTCATTTTCTGATACTTTGCCATGTTTACTATGAACATCTGATGTTGTAACATTATTATATAAGACAGGAAACTCGGCTCTACTGCACGTCACTAACTCGGCTTCTTCTCCGGAGCCTTTGTGCTCCACTGTCTCTCAGGTTAACTCGTATTGCAGCGGTGCCTGGATGGTGTGACGTGTGTGGTTGTGCTGCTGCCGTGGTCCTGCCAGATGCCTCCTGCTGCTGCTCTTATCATTAGTCATACTTCTGTTATTATGCACATATGATTATTGTCACATATGTATACTATCAGATATTAATACCTACAACATATTGTACCACAATAGCCGTAATTATTATTGTAATGTTATTACTTAAATTAATGTTGTTGTAACCTATTAACATTATCGTCTGTCCTGCATCTCTCTCTATCTCTCTCTGTCTCTCTTTCTGTCTCATTGTGACATACGGATTACTGTTAATTTATTATGCTGATCTGTTCTGTACGACATCTATTGCTCGTCTGTCCGTCCTGGAAGAGGGATCCCTCCTCAGTTGCTCTTCCTGAGGTTTCTACCATCATTTTTTTCCCCCATTAAAGGTTTTTTTTTTGGTGGAGTTTTTCCTTATCCGCTGTGAGGGACCAAAGGACAGAGGGATGTCGTATACTGTAAAGCCCTCTGAGGCAAATTGTTATTTGTGATAATGGGCTTTATAAATAAAATTGATTGATTGATTGAAATTGATAATAGGTCCCCGTTTAAAATCAAGAGGAAACCATGCTGATGTCATTCGCTTTAGCATTGACTAAATTAGTGATGGCTGATTACTTACGTCTGGTCTCCTTCTAGTGACTTCTGGATCTCTTGAAGTACTTCTGCAAGACAATAAAACATGACTGTAACTAACCAGTGTTCTTAGCACAACACTCAGTTTATGGCCTGTAGCAGCAGTTCAGTCACATTAGGACACAGCCTACTGGGATCAAAGGGAAGTTAGATGAATCATGCGTTGGGGTGATGTTGGGTAAACACTGCTGTGTGATGCTTCAGGTTTCCACCTGCTGATGAAGGTGTGTCTGATGACAATGGGAGCACAAAGCTGACATACCAGTTAGGAGACGCAGCACATGGTACTATTACAGCTCAAGTCAGACTTTAAGGGTTCAAATACGGTAACAAGAGGGGCTTCCTGTATCATATTTCTACTACATAGCTCTCCGTCTCTCGAGTACTCACTCTCGTCATTCAGCAAAGCATGCTCCATAACACGTCTAGCTGCACTTTCTGGAACACACAGGCAGCAGGCAAAGGACACGTCAGTACAGTCAGCCACAAACAAGTGTGTAAAAACAGACAGCACAAGCACAGAGTTTATCAACATCACACAGAACACTACATCTGGACATGTAGTGTTCCCTCAGCCAGTGGCACATGCACGTTTATGTATGATGCTTTTAGCGTTTACAAGTCTCTGACAGACATTTTACCTGCATCCTCACTGTCCTGTCTGGCATTTCTAGAAAGACAAAGAAGATAAAACTCATGAGTAATGAAATAAATAGTGAGTTAAGAGTCAAATATGGAAACACACAGTTTGCTGTATATACCTATACGCAGAGGAAGCTCCATCAGCATGTGGCCTGTGTTGGGTGGGTGAATGAAGCGGAACCTCCACCAGACAACGAGGCTCCACCAGTTGGCGTGTGGACAGAGAGAAGCGCTCAAACTCGGATGGAGAGATCAAGTAGAAGCCTGAAGGAGAACAAAAGCACACAGAACAATAATTTCGCTAAAAACAACACAGAGGTTCTAATGTGGACCTATTTTAGGGAACTCTAAAAAAGCTGTAGTAGGAAACAGACATGCACACCAGCAACATTACTGTATCATATGGACCTAAAGGTTCAAACACAATGACAGACTTTTTCTTTTGGAAGAACAACTCTTTGAAAACTAGAAGTTGAGCTTTGACCTTTTGGATGTGAAATGTCATCACTTCATCATTTTATTATATTAGAGATATGTGTGAAATTTTGTTAGAGTATGAATTCTTGAGTTATGGCCAAAAACATGTTTTATGAGGTCACAGTAAGCTAGACTTTTGTCCAACAAATTCAGCTTAGTTCATTCTTGAGTCCAAGCGGATGTTTGTGCCAAATCTTAAAGAAATTCCCTAAAGGTATTGTCAAGATAATGCATTCGTGAGAATGGGGTGGACTGACTTGTGGGCACTGAAATAAATTGTGAGTTTACAGAGTAAAGTATGGAAACACAGAATGTACTGTATATACATAGACAAGTACGGTAAACACAATTCCTCTGGTCACAGCTATTCCCGACACAGAGAGATATATAATCTGATTATTGTTTCAAAAGACTGGATTATAGCAACTAGACTATACAGTTTCATTAAAGACACTGTGACCTCTAGTCTAGCAATATGTGCTAGCACAAAGAGCAGCAATGGTATCAAGACTGTGTGATTTGTCCCTCGACCAGCCATTTCAGCGAAAGGCAGACTGATTAATCAGCGCCCACAGGACGTTTTTCAAACTATCGTCACTGCCGAACTTTGCCCCAATAGTTGTCGATGGCTGTGCAGCCTCCACGGGTCACCCGGGGACGTATTCTTGTTTTTTATGTTTTATAAATCAGGGAGAAACTATTTTGAGTATTTCAAAAAATTCAAAATTACTCCACTGTAGGGATCCACTGATTGTGAAATTCTGAGCGGATACTGATAACAATGTTTAAATAACAATTTGGGTTATTTACTCTCCCCTTTGTGCCAGGGAAACACAGAAATCCTCATTATAATAAAATAACTCAACAGTTTTAAAGTCATTCAGCCCCTTATTACACTATATTTGAATGAGCACAAATTCAGCCCTTTAAATTTATGAAACAATCATTAAAATGTCCTTTTTTCACATCAAAAACATTTTCAGATCACTAGCTTCCAGATAAACTGTTATTTACCTCCAGCTGCTGATAGAAATCTGAGGATAAACGCATAAACTGAGAATAATGAAATGCGTCCTGGCATCCAATTTCATTGAGATTTAACCAGTTACGTCTAAATGTCAAATTTGTTGTTAATTGTCATCAATGATACCAAATATATTTCATGAAAGCTGCTGCAGATGTATTACTTTATTTAGCAGGACTGGCCATTATTGTCAGTGCATGTGTATTTTTTGGTAAGTAAATGTTAGGCCTGTAGTTGTGATGGTAACAGCTAAAAGCTAAAGAATGCATTTTTATCCCTGAGGGGCCACTCAGCTATAGAAGTACAAAAGTGTATGTCAGCGTGTGTTTACCCACCCTGGCCATGTTTGGTGAAGACACAGGAAGCGATGCCGCTGACGTCCTCTCGGCGTATGCAGGGGTAGTGAACCTGCATCTTGACTGTCGGCAGAGACACCACATGGATGTCGCCCTGATTGGTCAGAACCAATAGGCCACTCTCACCGTAGTCCTCCGACCGACTGCTGCCAAACCAGGCCACACCAACCCTCCGCACTCTGGAGCCGTCCATGGCTGTCAGCTTCAGTTTCATCTTAGCGCTCACCTTTGGTAGGGTGAAAACCTGAACACACAGGAACATGATCAGCTAAACAACTATCAATGTGCGGTGTGTCCTTTCAGACAGCTGAACACTACTGAATGCCATTGTAATTTGAGAGCGAGAGATTTTTTTCCCAGACACGAACTGTTTTTACATCTTAGTTTTAAATCATCAGAATCTGTGATGTCTTAAATAATTTCTAAATTTAAAGCTTGAATAAATTTAATTCTACCACTGCCAGTTCTACTCAATTCTATTCTATCTTCAACATATACAGATCTTTACCTCTTGCAGGTTGTCTGGAATAGAAAATGTAAATAAACAACTGTTAGTTGAATAAGTCTATACATAATATGTGCCAGTTGCATGGTGCCATAACTTGAAATCAGGATATTAAAAAAAAAAAAGGAATCTATTTCTATTTGTATTGCCTTAAAATTGATCATAAGTGCCTAACAAATCATCTCTATGTAAATAAAGATACATATCCTATAAATATTTTATGTTTTGAGTACTTGCATGTGTGTGTATGTGTGTGTGCGCGTGTGTTTGTGACCGTGTTACATCTCAGTAATGAAGAATAAGAATTCCAATATCGAAAAATCAACTATAAAATAACAAACTAAATATCAAACTTCAATCAAAAATCAGGCCAAAATCAACTTTTTCCCCATTAATTGTATTTCTATCAAGGTGGAAAAGCCTCTGAAACAACACTCAGACCATGAAAAAAATAAAACCCAGAATGGTGTTGATTTGCCTGAACCCCTGAGTGAAATCCATTTGAAATGTTGCATTACAATCAGTTCTGGTTAACAAAAAATACGTATGTATAGTGTTGGGTTCTCTAGTGTTAAGCCAATTACAGCCTGCCACTCAAAACCACCATGTTCTTGCTCTTTCAGCCAATCAAAGATGAGTACAGATTTTTAATAATTAAAAAATTGATTTACTCTCAAATGAACCTGATAAAACTCAATAGTGGATTTCAAGATGATATGATACTAGATTCAATAAAGTGCTATAAAACCCACATCTGTAGCAAATGCATCATAATTGAGGTGAGTGAACATTAAGTGAAACCTTAATCTCAAAAACTGATGGACTGCTACATCTATACAGGTTCTGTGTGTCATATGTATAGCTGTTTACAGGTGTTTGTGTTGTGTGTGAAGGCCTCTGACAGTGTGTGATCCTGACCTTAAACTGCTCCTCAGATATGACCAGGAGGTGGTGTGAGCCATGCATGTCAGGTGAGCGAGCCAGGTCGTGGGCCACCTCAAGGGGCTCAGGTAGAGGAGCCCCGTGACCGTCCAGCACCACGATACCAACAACAGGAGCCCGGTGCATGAGCTGGATCTCCTTAGCTGGAATAAAGGAGGAAGAGAAAGAGAGGTTACAAGAGGACAGAGATGAGAAAGCATTCTACCCCAAACATCACAACCTATGTTTCTCACCCTGATGTGCAGTGACTGGTTCGTCCGCTCTGTGCTCTACGGGAGGAAGGCGGAGCATGTATGCAAACACACAGCCACCATTGGTCCCTGCCCATAGGGAGGGTGTGTTGTGTGAACCTACATGAACATGAGGAGAAATGTTAAAAACCAGAAGTACAATATCAATGTTTACCCTTTACTCACTCATATTCAAAGGCAATAGCAGCCTACAAATCTGTTTTTTTAATGCCAGATATCCAATCCAGTGTTTCCTTCATAAGCATTCTGCAATGGCTGAGTTATTGTGTTTTTAGCTGAGGTTGATTGGCTGTTTTGCACTCAGAGGACTGCAGGAGTGACAATTTTTGTGTGCCAAACCCCAAGTTAGTGTTCGCCTGGTTCCCTCATCAAAAAGCCAATAGGATTTTCCACCTGATTTTGGATTATTGCAGAAAATAAGCTCAGTGTTAAACAAAAGTTTATGATACTTGCATGTTTTATTCAGCAAGATAATCTTCACAGATAAACACCACTTTTATGATTTTTTAAGCATAAATGCAAAGATAAAAAGTACAAGGCTAATATTAAACTACATGTATAAACCAGCTACACCACGGTTGTATGACTTCAACGTTGCCACCACCACAAAGCTGTAAAGCCGTGCTTGGCATGATGAAGTTCTGTAGTCTCATTTCACCACTTGTTAGCAACCGCTTTTTTAAGACTCATAAAAGCTTCAAAATTCACAAGTGGGGTATTCACTGTCGTATTTTATGTCGTAAAACAAATCATAAAAAAGTCTCTTAAGCTTGTGTTAACTACAGATTGCATTTGTAGGCTTCTAACCCAAAAGCCATTCAAAGCATACATTGACTTTGAGACGAGGGAACCACCAGTGGAAAAAAATGCTGTCATTTTTGGTGTTTAAGACTCATTCCTGCACCACTCTACTGTTCTCCTTGAAGTGTGCTGGATGTCATATAACGTGACGTTAACCAGTCATGTGGTAACCTAGTAGGAAATTAGACCTTGTGTGCTCCTGGTATTATTTTGTTTAAATGAAACTCAACTCCAGATGTTTGCTCCTGGTGTTCTTCACCACTGTTTTGGAAGAATGAAATAACGAGAGTAACAGGCAAACCACCATTTTTAAATACAGTGTGGCGGTAGGCGGTAGAATGAGTGGCCCATCTGCTGACCCCAAGCAGTCAACCTAGGGTAAACATCGAGTTCAGAAAATGTAAAAATAATCAGTTACATTCAGAGTTCCATGATGTAACTTACTGTCTGAGAGGAAGGTGTCGGCGAAGTAGATTGTCCGCACAAGACCGGTGAATGAGTCATCGGAGGAGCGAGCCTCGATCTTCCTCTGAACGGGAGCCAGCTCCATCTCTGCAAGTTCAGCCTCCAAACGAGCGTTCGCCTCCTGGAGCTGCTCAGAGAGAAGACAGTGATGAAGATTGAAACAAAAACAAACAAACAAACAAAAAAAAACAGATTAAAAAGATGACAGTACTGTGGGGGTCTCCTCAGTGCCAGTGATGTGCCTCTGATTCCCTCCCTACTATTTATTTTTACTCCCACTTAACAGAAGAGCAGAGAGCTATACAGCTACCTTTGCGGCATTGTTGACGTGGTGTTTCCTCAGCGAGACTCTGCTGCGTCTGATTCTCCTGAAGGACTGTCGGAGGGATTTCTTGATGCTCTTCACCCTGGACAGAGGACCCTCCAATGCCAGCTGATCACTGGGGTTTAGGGTGCATCTACAGTCGGATAAATATTGAGTTAGTACATAAATTAACTGTTGATGTACACATTAACCTGAAATTTCACAAATCCAATTTAAAACCTCCTGTCAGAGTAATTATACAACCACTGCTTTAGTGGTAGTGACAGGGGTGTCCTGTAGCTCAGTGAGTCTCCACTTTGTTGTGTTTGTTTCGAGCAAAAGGTTGAAAGCTACTTATTTAGGCCACTTTGAACTGATTCTTCTTCATTTATGCTTCTTGTACTTCTCATGACAGCTATGTACCTGAAAATCCCATTAGTGTAGCAGTGCAGAAGAAATATTCCCTGAGCAGGAAAACAGCCCTGTATCAAGCAAGCCACTGAATGAGAGAGTGAATGCCCCTTTGCAATCAGTCCATCTTCTGTGTATGTGTATGCTGCATTTTCCTTCATATTTCTTCTTCCTAGTTCAAAACGTCATCTGTTACCCTAAAGCACAGAGTCGTTTTTGGCCATTTTTACCCAGGATTGAATTAAAAAAAAAAACAACATGGTAAAATAATATCAATATTCATTACCCACAATAATGATGGTATCAACATGCTGGTAACACAAGAGCAAATGTAGCAGGTCTGCCAACGTTCATATGTCAATCAGGAATAAACCGAGTAAACTGCAGATATGATGAGCATCACCATGTCACTTTATAATGCTTTATTAAAGGAACCCCCCAAATGCCCATATGTATATTGATTACTCACCCTGTGTTAGGCCAAATTTGTGAAGACTGTTTTTCTTACATGCCTCCACAGTGAACAAAGAATCAAAAAAAATAAATAAATAAAAATAAATAAATAAATAAAAATTCTTGATGATATGAAGTCATAGGGGTCTGCGTTTAATATCAGCAAACCTTTATCTGTTTCAAACTCTCACACAACTTTTGCAGTATAATCTAAGTCTCATTTATCCAGTTATATGCTCAGTACTTCCCAAACAGACAGACCTTTAAGACAGGGAACTAAACAGAAAGTGAAACTTATCTATGCTCTCTTCAAAGCCAGACTCTATTCACAAAACAGTAATTTTAATTACACCTTCCTTCACCGGAGCAGTTGGTCCACACTGCATCAGTCAATTACTTATTATTTACTATTGTGGGACTTTGGTGTTTTAAAGAGTTAGTCGGGATTTACCAAAGTCTCACAATAACATAAACTAACCAACTGTTCCAAGCAGTGGTAGACCATCGGCTCTTGTGTACAAGTACGGTTTTTGTCAGTGGAGTCTGGCTTTAAAGAGGGCATGAATAAGTTACACTTTCCATTCAGGTACTGACCTAAGCACTAGGTATACAACTGGATAAATGAGGCTTTGATTATACTGCACAAGTTGTGTGAGAACTTTTAAATAGGTGTTTTGTTATGGGTTTGCTGTTGTTAAAGACGGACCCCAATGACTTTAATTTGTACAGAATTTTCTCTGTTTTTGGATTCTTTGTTTGTGATGTTTTCTTCACAAATTCATCATGTCCTGGGGTGAATAATTGATATACAAATGGTCACTTAGGGGAGTTAAGTATTCCTTTAACATCTGCATCACAGCTAATGTGTGGTATATTTTGACGTAGTGTTACCTCTCAAGTCCCACTGCATGTGAAAATATGTGTTTATGTGTGCTGTCTCAAGGGGACTGTAACTCGAAGCAGCTTCAAGAGTCTAAGAGCTGAGGAGAAGGCTTGTGACAAAAAGACTGAATCCAAAAACCACCCAAAAAAATGTAGATGAAAAATAGTGACTGTGAAAGCATGCAGCTACACAACTGCTAAAACATGAAGCAGAGAAATCCTGGAGGATGTAAACTTTCTATGTACAATTACAACTTTAATTTTTTTCTCTGCATCTCCTTACTTGACGAAGACGTTGTTCTTCTGTTGGTAATCGTACAGGCCAAAGCCATGGCTGGTGCCAAAAGCTACCAGCTTCCACTCTGAGTGCAGGGTGAGGGCAGTGACCACAGCAGGAGGCTGGCACTGGACCAGAGCAAAGGGCTGGAAGCCTGGAGGAAACAGCACTGGCTCCTCTCGCACGTCCAGCTGAGTGTGACCCTAATTAACAACAAAACCAACAAAACGCTTAAACTCTGTGGTGCTGGCATAGTGCTATTGTCAGGTGGTAAATCATATTCAAAAGTAACTAGTTCAAAACGTGCCTGTTAGGAGAGGGCCAGTTACAAATACTGGCCTGTGGTATTGCTGCTCATACAGACAACTGCACACTCCACCCATCCTTGGGTCCTGAAAGTTACTTTATATGATGTTTGAGATGTTTGAGTTTGCTACAATGTGACATATCTGGTCTCTTTCTTTATTGCATCTTGATTATACTGTAGCAAGCAACAGAGAGCAAGCTGTGCTGGGTATTCTTTAAAAAATTCCAATACCAGTGCATATACATATACAAAGTGATACTGATCCCAACAGAGTAGTGCATTTGATACCTTTTTCCCCCTACTTCATATGACAGTCATATGAATGGAAGAACAAAGTTGTGTAAAATGCCATCAGATGCCACAGACATGTTGTTTAAACATACTTTGAAACCTTTTGTTTCTTGCATCTTGGCACACTGAACTGCCAACTCTGTTAAACACACTGCACTGTATGGGTTGAAGCTGGTAGCAGGCCAATCACTCGTCAGTAAAACTAAACAATGTTTGCAGTGATGAAACCATACAAATAGTATATGGTTTTTTTTTTTATAGATTTGGGCACAAAGTAGAATTACTGCCTCACACCCATGTCTGTCAAAACATAGATGCGTCGCACTCACAAGATCTGAACAATCAGCACAGTTTCAAGGTGGACACCCAAAAATAGTGCCACTAATTAAGTATCTGATTAAATGTCTTTCCTTCTGCTCCTGACATATGACATTGAGTAATGGCCACAAACATTGTTTTATGCCGAATATTATGATGTCACAGTGAAGTTGACCGTTGACCTTTTGGATATGAAATGTCATCACTTCATCATTATATCCTGTCCAACATTTGTGTGAAGTGTTGTCATAGTTAGCATAGAAAAACATGTATTGTGAGGTCACGGTGACTTTGACCGACCAAACTGTAATCAGTTTTTTCTTGAGTCCAAGGGGACATTTGTGCCAAGAAATTCCCTCTAGGTATTGTCAAGATATCGTGTTCCTAAGAATGAGAAAGATAAGGGGACACTGGCCTTGACCTTTGACCACCACCAAGTAGATGTTTGTGCCAAATCTGAAGAAATTCCCTCAGGTGTTCTTGAGATATTGCATTCATGAGAATGAGGTGGATGCAAGGACACACTGACATTGACCTCTGACCACCAAAATTTCATTGTTAAGTACAAGTGAACATTTTTGCCACATTTGAAAAAATTCCTTCAGTGTTCTTGAGATAACGTGTTCACAATTGTGTCTGTCTGAGACAGACAAAGTAACAGTAACCTTGACCTTTGACCACCCTGGCTATTGTGAGCACAAAGGCATAAAAATGATCGAATGCAGGTATTTTTTGCCTGTTTTGACACTACTTGGTACGGGGCCATTTCAGTCAATACCTTAAAGGTATCAAGTACTGATACCCAGCTCTACGCTGTACCTAGCATGCTGTTGGGTGATGTAACAGTAAATATGAGTCGTTGTCAGGAGTTGGCAGAACACTGCACTTCCTGGGGTCCTCAGCAATACAAGCCAAGTGTTCAGTAAATTGGATGAACGGTTGTCAAGACAGACAGACAGACAGACAGAGGCTCCTTCCAGTTTAGTTAGATGATACAAGAGATGTAACAGGAAAGTAATATATTGTAACTAGCACAGAGATATCACAGCTTTCAGAGCATGATGAGTAAAGAACTGAAATGGTCAAGTCCCAAGTAATGTATTTGTTTTTGCAGTAATCTGTCCAACACTGCTCATTACCTTCCAGCGGAAGCCCTCTTGGCCCTGCAGCAAATCCACAACTTTGGCTTCAACCGTCTGCTCTGCTGCCTCATCATTCAGTTCCAGCACCAGGATCTGACGAGACAAACATGAAACACAGTGGAATACAAGAGAGTAAGCTGAACACACCCTATTTAAAAACTGATCGCAAGTTTAAAACGGCTGAAGAAAAGGACTCCAACTCTGTTGAACTCTGGTCTTTACACATTCACCAGTGAACTCTGCATGTCTTTGTGCAGTTATGTGGAGGGTTAGTGAAGTTGACTGACCTCTCATATTCCATTAAAATCCTTAACAGAAGTGCACATCATAGAATTTAAAAACCCTCGACACTTCATCAAATGTTATTATTGTCACGCTACATATCTCTTAAATTGTTGTTTCATGGTGGATTTAGACAATGAGATCTGGCAAAGTGGTGACATGGCTGAAGACAAAGTTAGGCAGGTCAAGACATAAGCGGTCAGGTGATCAGACAGTTTGTAAGCAGAGCACCAGGTAAGCCAAACCCATTTAAAAGACAAAAAGAAGACAAATATCAAAACTTTCCTGTCTGTCTTTAAACTGTCTGATGGTGTGTCTGGTGATTCTTCACCAGTCAGATTTTGATGCCGCTCTGTGAGATCTCAGCAATTAACTTGGTGCAAACTGATACAAATGATGGGTAAAACTATGAAAGACAGGCTCATGTTGTAATAATAATAACCAGAATTATTCTTTAGAATAAAGTAGAGAAAACATCCCTGGATCCCTTGTTTGTTTATACTGTATATGAATGTATCAGTTTTTAAAATATCAAACATGCTTAGTCTTAAGGGATGCATTCAGTTCACAGCATAGTATGTACTTGTTATTTTTTTGTTTCTTATTATTTCCCCTTCCTGTGGAGAACCCTTTACAGCCGTGAGTAGGACTTCATGCAACATTCTTTAATTTGTTACCATGTTAAAAATTACAGTTAATGTTTAACAGTTATCTCACCTGTCCAGCAGTGCCAGCTACAGTCAGATAACCACTGTATTTACAAAGGTGGATCTTCTGAATGCCGAGCCTTGGGTCATCACTGTAGGGGTCAAAACAGCCGACCTGGACAAAAGAACAAAATAATAGGTAAGCCAGCAATTTACTATACTTTTAAAAAAGTTAGGAGACTTATGTGAGTCAGATTTTTTTTTTAAATCAATAGCTAAAAATTAACAAAGTCAAAGCATCATCATCATCATCATCATTTATAAATAAAATTGACTGAATGATTGATTAGGAAATATCGTGACTTTTAGTCCCTAGAATGAGTCAAGCTCCAAAAACAATGGTTCTTACAGTACATTTCCCACGATGCAACTCAACAAAGGCTCTTCATTAAACCCTCCATGACTGATAAACACCCTCTCCTTATAAACTCAACCTCCAGGTTGTAACTAAGACTTTAAGTTATAAATCAATAGTAACCCTGATGACATCATCAGGGTCATTTTCTCAGACTTGAAAAAGCTTCTCCAATCCTCAGAGGACATCATATGACTGATCTCACAGGCTGAGCAGTGCCACTGTGTAGGCCTGTCACAATTATAACATGATAACCTGATCACGATTATGTGAGGCGACTGTGATCATTCGGTCTAATTACACAATCAAGGGAATTTAAAGCCAATGTTACAAATGTGGCGACAATTAAAAAGTGAATTGGGTGTGTTTCCAACAGCTGGGTGAATAAGGTGTGTACCTGAGCACAGAGTTACAAAGTCAGGAAAAATTATTTATCGCAGTTATTTGTATGACAATTAATTATCAAATAAAATTTAATTTGCTCTTCTACTGTGAAGAGTAAACTATTAACTAAAATAATATCTTGGCTAATAGGTGATACCAGCTTTCTTCTGTTTCTGTTTTTGCAGACACACACCTTTCTGAATGGCGGCCACTCTCCTTCAGTGCCTTGGTTCATGTTATCGTTCTGATCAGCGTCTGTGTGGAAGACTCCAGCTGTGCTTAACTTATACATAGGATACAGACAGACTCCTGATGCATCCCAGAAACGCACTGTTCCATCCTCGTGCCTACACACACAAATAAATATGATACTGATAAATGTGTCAAAGAAATGGTGTCGATGGATATTTGCAGAGTTGAGAACTGACCCTGTGAGTAGCAGGTCTCTCTGTGGAGGGTCTGGGGCCAGGTTCTGTCCTCCTGTTATTGGCCATGGCTGCATGGAGAGAGGGGAAATGAAAGTTTAACAATAATACCAACATAATGCTTCTGTTCAACCAGAAATGAAGGAATGTGTCCATATTCAGGATACAGCATACCATGTATGATGAAAGCTTTAGAGTCTATAAAGAGTCACAAGCAGGTTTTGTATCTGGGTAAATGCTACATACAGATGTCTCTCAGCCAGGGTACCATTATACTTCTCTTAGGACCTTTCTTAAGAACAAATTTAGGAAAAGCTTAAGAAAAGATCGGTGAATCAGGCTCAATGTGATTTCATTAGCTAACACTTTAATTATTTTAATTGTGACATCTGCCCAAGGTGTACCTTTTTGGAGTAGTGTGTGTTCTGCAGGTCTCCAGCAGCGAGGACCCTCTCCCACAGTTTGAGGGGAATGGCAGAAACATGGTGGGAACAGGTGATGGCTGAGCTGTGGAGGGGAACCAGGTAAGGTGTCTGAATGACTGGCCAGCCTTCTGTTTGCAGGTCAATCACGACCAGCTCCTCCTCAACCAGGACCACCAGCGCACTGGGATCTCCTGCAAATGGACAGAAATGAACAATCACAGTAGTTATTGTTGTGTGGACACTGACCTGGGATAGGTTGGTGTCTCTTGTCTAGACTTATTTCTACAGTGTTATATAGTGTCAGAGAACATCTGTAAAAGATCTGGGCTTGAAAAAAGCTCTAGTAAAATCATACTAAAAACTAGAATTGCTGCCCTGCTGTTGTATGCCTACACACACCAATCAAGTTTGTCTTACAATTTACATCCATGTCTGTGAAAACATTATAAACATTAAGATGTCACAGTTAAGGTGGCCTTTGTTTGACCTCTTGGACAGTAAATGCCATCACTTAATCATTATATCCTATTAGACATTTGTATGAAGTTTTATCATAATTTTCATTCTTGAGTCCAAGTGGATGTTTGTGTCAAATCTCAAGAATTCCTTTACAGTGTTCTTGAAATGTCACGTTCACAAGAATGAGACGGACAAGGTAACAGTGGACATTTGTGCCAAAATTTAAGAAATTCCCTCCAGGCATTCCTGATGTATTGTGTTCACAAGAATGGGATGGATGTACATACAGACAACCTGAAAACATATTGTCTCCAGCCATGGCTATCGCCAGCGCAGAGGCATTAAAAAAATACCCAGTTCAAACAAATGATTCAAACCACTTTCGTGAAAGCAAAACCAAAAGTGAGCACACCCAATGTCTGTTAGGAGCAAAACTGGTTGAATGGTCCATGTATATCAGAGACGACATATCTTCAGACTGTTTACATCCTTCCCTTGTCCACAGTGGAAGTTTATAATGAGTATATTTATATGTAAACTAGAACCTATATTACAGAGAAAAATCAGATTACAGGAGAAAAACACCATTAGTTTACATTAAAGGTGAAATCTTGGGATAGTACTACCTGCCTGATACAAACTGGCTAAACTTAGTCTAATGTGTAAAATTGGCAGAGTGGTGCTTACGCAGGGCAGATACTGTACGGATTACTGTGGATCAGGGGGAGGATATTTTGAGCAGCCCTGCTGAAACTGAAGTGGACAACAATCAACTGAGCACAAGTGCTAGTGGGTACTAAAGCTGCGCCAATAAGGGTCTCCACTGAACCTGATGAGGGACTGGTCATTGTAGTGTATGAGACTTGTGTAGAAGAGTTAAAATGCAGATATTACTATTACCCCTTTGTACAGCATTGCTGTTGCTGACAACAGTCAACTCTGCAAAATGTTTTGATAAACAATAAACCTGCCTCCTGCGTGAAGTGTCATAGCTGAATAGGGTGGGCCTATGCTACTGTATTTTGCTGTCAGTCATAGTGGTGGTACTAAGAGAGTGTTGAATTTTCAGAGGCGGTCACACATTAAGTTAGCAAAGAAAATAATTAAGCACACATTTGTAGGTGCCTGGCAAGTGAGCTGACTGCAATGTGCCGAATAGGGCAGGAGAAACACTGATTTGTATCATGAAACTGCAAATTTGAGCAAGCCCTCAATGCTTTCTCTTAATAGCAGAGTCAGTGTTTTGGACATATTTCAGTCGATACCAAGTATTAAGACTTGATACCCAGTCCAAAAGTTGCATTTATATCAACATAGTGTGTCACACAGTTTCTTTCTAAATTTAAGTAAAAGGACGAATGCATAAAAAATAGTAAAAAAAACCCCAAACCCCTGACTTCTTTGGAAATAACTTGCTCACGCTTACCTACTAAAATTGTGCAATCTGAATCTAAGCAGTTTAGTCTACAAAACTTTGCCAAACAGCTTCCTTTCCATCACTGTGTGTGGTGTGTATCTGCTGTACATCAGTTAATTGTGTTGGTGTGTGTTGCCTGCCTGTGTGCTGTGGTCCGTCTCTGATGGCGAAGAAATCGATGATCCTGGAGGTGAAGTCCAGAGCCACGTGTGTTTTACCATGAATCACCGTGATACAGTGTCTGTCCCCATAGCTGGCTCTGGGCATACCACCGCTGAAGAGAAGGAACGGAGGCCTACACACACAAACAAAGGTTCAAGTTCAGTTCAGTTTGCACTGAGATTAATGTGTAACAACAGGTCATCTAACACATCTGGGAAATTAAGTTAAACATTAGAACGGTGAGGCTGTTAGAACCACTTTCACTGAGGGAAAAAATGTAACAGATGTCACAAATTAATCACACTGGTGAATAAAGTGAACTCACCCTTCTTCCGTAGGTAGCTGAACTATTTTAGAAATGGCCTTACAGGGGAAATGTCCTGCAGTTACAAAAGACGAGTCATTATCAGTCTCCAGAAAAACACATTTCATGCAGGAAAGAAAAATACACAGCAGACATATCTTCATCCTCACCATAGGGGATGTCTGATTTCTCCTCCTCCTCGTTCACATCGTCGCCATTCACCATCCATCGACAGTAACTTCCATCACTGTGTGAACTGAGAATGTAGGCTCCGTCCTCTGTCCACCACACGCTCTCCAGTTGCTATGGTTACATGGAAAACACGTAAGGCAAATACCAAGGTTAAGTTTGCTGGTTATGACCACAGTTTATCCAGGACTGGCTGGTTATACTGAGTTACAGAGTACTTACCTGTGTGGCGGGGATGTGCTGGATGGCGCGCTGTTTCTCTAGATCCCAGATGACCATGAGACCTCGTCCGTAGCCGATAACTACCTGGTTTGGGTTGACTGGGTTCTCCTGTAAGGCCTCTACATGTTCCAGATTCCTGCGGCCAATGTAGTCGTCTGGGACACTGGAGGAGACAGAAGGAGGATAAACAGAGGAGAGAGGAAAGAATGAGTGAGAGAGACACAACAGAAAGATGGGAGACAGAACATCAACCTCATTATTGATCTGTTGGGACTGAGATGCAGTTTACACAGAGCTGCTTTGTTGAGGACACAGTGATGTATTATATTGTGTATGTGTGTGACAGCAGTTTAGTCTGAACGATCAATACACATTTACGTTGTTTATGGTTCATCTGTTTGAAATACAGGACCTGCTGTGCAGTGCGTTTCCTTGGGAAAAAGAAAAAAAAAAACCCCAGAGAATCTGAAAAAGGCAAAGCTACTAAATATTAGTGTAAGCTTGTGCTATGGTTTTTTTCAAGCCCATGCATTTGTGCTGATCCCTGTCTTGTAAGTCAAACTATTTAAAGTCAGGAAGACACCAAGGTTGGATTAATAAGGGCCCCAGACCCTTACTGGGCTTTGACACCAAACTTTAAGCTCCACACAGATAACAACAACGATCCATCAGTCTGGATCGATGTATAGATTTAGTGATCAATGAGCCAATACCATCATTGCAAACTGAAAACATCAATCCATATCATCATCTTTAGGATACTCCTTTATTTTGAAATTCTGTGTCACCGTCAAACAGCAGCAGACACGGGCGTCCCATGTCCCTGTCACCCCCTTCACGCTTGTTTGTCCTATACATTAAAGGCCAAAATGCTCCAAAAAAAAAATTCTTAAAAAAACAAAACAAACAAACAAAAAAAAACCCAGCAGCAGACAGATTGTGGCAAGCAGCCAAGAAAAGTCGATGAGGATAACATTATTTATTCAGGAATAAATAAGTAGCATTGAAGTATTTTGCATTTCGGAGAAAGTACGGGTCAACCGACAAAATGCTAAAAGCTGTATGTAAACAATAAAGCTATAAAATAAAATACTCAGGAAGCACAACGAACCTGGCCAAGCATCTCACTCCACCAACTTGTACCAACACAGCAACATAAGCTGCTCTGTTTCAAATATGACAACACAACTGTTTTGCCTGTGAACCTTGACATTGAAGAATATTAAAACTTAATAAAGTGACATATTAACAGCCTTAGCCTTACAGTGGAAATTAAAACAGATTTAGCCGTGCAGGATATTTGCGCATGCCGTGCAAATGGAATTTTGTCACTGATATAAGTTTTTTACTGCCAATTACATGATGTAGCCTACATAAAGTGTTGAGTTGAATTGTTTTAGTTCCTACGTTCCCTGAAGGCAACATGAAAGGGGAAGGTCCCTAGTCTTTTTGTTAAGGTGTCTGTCATGATTCTACCACCCTCTCAGTTGATGCCACGCCCCCATGCTAGATCAGAGCCAAAAGTCTGAAACTGAAAAGAAAAGATCTGAAAGTGAAAAAGAAATATCTGAAACTGAAAAAAGATTTGAAACTGTAAAAAAATAAGATCTGAATCTGAAAAGATAAAACATGCAACTGAAAGAAATAGGAACTCAAATATCAAATATATGAAAGTGAAAAATGAAAATAAAGAATCTATTCAAAAGAATTACCAGAATGAATCATAACTATATTTAACCTGAAAAAACTTTTAGTACACTTATTATTGTACTTTATTTTGAATACATTGATGTATTTGTCAAAATTCAAGATCAAAACTTGAATTTTCAGTTTCAAATTTTATCTTTTCAAGTACAAACTTTTGGCCCCAATATAGTTCCACATGATGACCCCTGGAGAGATTTTAGCCAGCACCAAAAGAAAAGAACTGAGAATAAAAAATAGCTATTCAAATCTTCTCAGAATGTGTTTAATAGCTTTTTATCAGACAAATGCTGAACAAGCAGAACGTAAACTTTCATACAACATCTCTGACTTCCAACAATCAACTCCAATATCAACCTACATTCTACACATGCGGCTGGCTCTGGTTAAGCCAGCTAAGCTGCATTGTTTTAATTGGGCCTGAACGCTCTGCTGTGAAGCTAGAGCTAATAGGAGATAAGGCTTCCTGTGATCATAAAATAAAAGCCATTGCATTTCTGGAGAAAAGCTTAAAAATGCCCCCCCCCCCCAAAAAAACCAGTGTTTCCAATAGGCAAAAATGTGCCTAACACGACAATCTCCTGCTGTGCATGTACATGTGTGCAAGGGCAAAACACCGGAGATTGTCCAGACATGATTCTTTGGACATTGTAACATTAATGACACAGATCGTCTTCCCTCAGTAAAACCAGTTTTGTTAATTTGGGGTTCATTAACCTCGCCATGATAGACATTTTAGTTGATCAAATGGTCAGACATGAATGGCGTCGGGGCTCCAAAGGCCCCATGTTGTCTGTATGGAATTACTTTGTGGTAATTTAACTGCAACTTTGTTTGGCAAATACAGGCTGTACGACTAGAGCAGAACAAAAACTGGAAAAGTAAGAACCCTGAGGCAGCTCCTCCATTTTTTTCCTCATCTTTTTGAGGAGCCCTGAGTCAAATTTGATTATATTTAATATTTTGGTTGATATTGTGCTAACATGGAACATTTCACTAAGACATTTCACTAATAGTAAACCAAAATAACATCATTTTTGCTGTCCCAGGTGTTTCTGTTATTTAACTGTTAATCCTACCCATGATACATGCCAACATATGTGCTGCTTTGCTGATTAGACTGAACAAAACACCTAGCTCTAGTTCATATGAATGTAATTTTGTATATTGTTGACTAGACAAAGATCTGAGTGAGATCCTGGACACACTGATAATGGATGTTATAAATGCTGTTGATCTGTAGAGTGTTATCAGCTAGGGACAGCTGCACAGAAATCTCAGCTCCCTGATTAGAAAGATCACGCTCATTGTCATGATAACGTGAAATCAGTGCTATAAATGATGTTCATGGTGTTGGTGTGCTGTTGTTGCCCACCTGCTGGCCACTTGGTCAAGACTAATGTTTCTCTCTTCCAGCTCTCGGAAACCTGGGACTTCAACTATAAAGACATGTCCTCCTTCTGTCCCCAGCAGCAGCAGCTCCCCTGAGGAGTGAGCCAGCACTGCTGTCACTCTGGTCACACTTGGAGGTGCTCTGAGGAGGAGAAGAGGGAGGTGAGATCAGTTGGAGAAATCATGGAGGGTTGCGGTTTGTATAAAGCACAGCTACAGCTAACGATTAGTGTCATTATTTATTAATCAGACAGTTATTTTCCACCATAATCATGTGGTTGACAAAACAGTGAAAAAGGCCAGTTTGAATTTCTTGTAGACTGAGGTGGTATACTCATGTTGCTTGATTCAGCCAAATGGCAAAACCTCAGAGATATTCAGTTTACCATTATAAATGACAACAAAATACATCAAATGCACACATTTGAGAACATGCAATAGAGCTGCACCAAGAAATTGGTGCACCATTTATGGTCAAAAAATGAATGAAATGATTAACTAATTTTAATCGTCTCACTGCTGAAGCTCTACGATACAGCATGTTTATATAGAATTTATAAAACTGGGTAAGTGAGCAGTGCCTGGATGAATAAGCCTTCTTGACCAAATAATTTCAAGAATTTAGGAGCTCTAGGAAGTAAACCAATTACAAAAAAACTCCCATTCCACTCTTAACACTAATACAAGCAACAACCAGTGTTTGCTGCAGCTGATTTGGCCTGAAGGCTTATGTTTGATCATTCAGCTCCACCTTGATAACTTCTGAAGGACAGGAAAGTACCACCTCAGGATCGGGAACTTTTGTGGACCAGACACTACATCCCAGAAACCAAGACTGGAACTTACATCCTTTGGTTGAAATGTAGATGAAATTCAGAAGCTCCTAAAAAAGTTTCCCTGAAAACTACCGGCACTGGAAAGGGTCAAGAAAGAGGAAAACATGTATTTGTGTGTGCGTTTGTGTTACCCAGGCGGTCCAGTGAGTGTGAAGCGTCCTATCTCCAGCAGTTCAGAAAGTCCCTTGTGAGCTCTTAAAGTCCACATGTGCAGACTGTTGTCATCCAGCAGAGTCACCAGCTCAACCTAAACACGAGTCACAATCAATCAGTACTGTCCTAAAACCTAAGGCACTGACTGGTGGCTGGGAGGGAATACAATTCTACACTTAAAACACTGTCTCCTTCATGTTAAACAAAGCAGGCTACTTTAAAAAGCAAAATGTGGCTGGGAGTGTGTTACACTGTACATTTTCTTACCTGGTGGGGAAGGAAGTGCACCTGTGTGACGGCAGCATTCTCATCATGGAGACCCATGAACTCCACACCTGGAGCTCCATACCTGACCACTGGTTAAGGACAGACTGGATTTGTGATAGACACAGTGCTATTTATTTAGTCTTGGCTCATTCAAATAGTGACGTTCAGTGAACATTTTCACGGCAACTTTCAAGGCTGCTGTGAAAACAGAGAGGAAACCTAGGAATATTCAGGCCTGAAGAAAAAAAAGAAGGAATGTCTGATGAGGTTTATCTGACCCAAATGTAGCATTTACACTTAACTGAGCTCATAGACAGTATGTGGATATTTATGTTTAAAAGTGAAAGCAGATATGCTGTTTGTTATGCATCTAAACATTTTCAGTCACCTTTTGTTTCCCTGAGCAGCAGTATTAAAGTAACCTGTCAAGTTTTTGACTGTGGGTAGCAGTATTGAGCATCTCTTTTTGAGCAGGTCCCTGTTTAGCTTGTCTTATATTAGTGCACTATGACACAAGTGCACAGGCATGCACTACAAACTTAGAGAAACTTATGTGCAACTTTTGTTACCATCAGTTCAACTGTACTTTACTATCTATTTGTTAGAAGCCATGTTTTAACCCCCGAGTGGACACATGGCTGTGTAAAAATGGTTCTTTCTTCTCTGACAATTATCATGGAAAGCAAATGCTTTTACTGATTTATCTTTTTTCACCTTATTATGAACACATTACTTTTGTCCATATTGGGATTCCAAAGAAATAATTTCACAGTGAGCTGATTGGTCAGTAGTAAGGCTCATAATGCACTGGGTATGTTTACATGCACACCAATGTTCCACTATTATTCTGAATATGACAATATCCTGAATTTGATACGGACCATGTAAACTGCATATATAGTTAGGATTTCTTGAATTGGGCCTTTTTCCAAATTGAGCATTTTCCAATTAAAACATGTAAGATATGCTGGTATTATTTAGGTTTTAATAGCATTATTTGGATGTATATATGTATGGACACTAAATTCAGAAGACGCATCTCAGCTGGAATTTTTACTACAGTTTGCGACACATGATCTCTTGTTTGTTTACAGTCTGCTCTGTGTGTTGTCATGGAGACATTGTACATAAACCAACTCACCAACAGTTTGTAAACCCAGTTCAGATCAAAGATTCACTAGGAGATGATTTGAAACAGGCAACTACTTGCAATGTGCTGTTATGCAACGCTCTAAAACCTGGGGTCCGTTTCACAAAGCAGGTTTAGTGAAAACTCAGAGTCTGTTAACCCTGAAATGAGGGAAACTCTGAGTTTTCCGTTTCAAAAAGGGAGGTAACTCAAACCAGAGAAAGAGGGGTAACTCTAGCCTGTTTCAGAGAGAGAGGTAACTTAAGCTCTCGGTCAGTTACCGTAGTAACAGACTCTATGAACCTAACCTGGTCGGGACCAGGTTTTTCTCAATGAACCTCGAGTTTCTCTCTGTCTCCGCCCTCTTTCAGAGCCACACACTCCATTTGATTTCCTCATTCATTCAGTCAGCAGGTGAGTTTTGGCGTTGCCTAATTCTGCCGTCTGTCATTTTAAAAAATCATTAAAAAAAAATCAGAGTCAGTATATTAGAAGTCCATCAGGCATAGTAGGTGGCGACTTTTTTCACTAACATGGCATGTCCTTTTGATAACGATCCCGTGGATGAAGGTGCAGCATTACTGCAGAGAATTAAATATTCGTCAGGAGATGGTTATCAGACCGCGCATAGATGTTTTAGCATTTCCAGACAATTATATTTTTGAGCTGAACCTACCGTTTCATGTCACAGTCCATCATCTACATACACAACCTAATCCGTCCTTAGATTTGCAACATTACCAATCGTAGTCATGCTCTCACATCCCAGCAGATATTGTGTGTTGCGCTGCGTTTCTTTGCAAATGGAAGTTTTTTGTACAATGAGATGCTGAGCACTTGAGTAAGGCAACTGTATGCAGGGCGGTCAGAAAAGTGTGCTCGTTTTACAGGCATCTGCCTTCTTTCTGTTGGCTGAGTAGAAGTATGTGTAAGTTTAAATAGGCTTAATTATTTAACAGAACATGATATAGATGAGAAGACATTGATGTGTGTGAAAACAGCATTATGTTGGGGATAAAACAACTGCACAGTCAAACAGCCACTTAATATTTACTTTACAATGTAAAACATGATCAAAATGAGGTTCCCCCATGAGATTATGCCGAGGTCTTACCTGTTTGAACAATGTGTTTACATTTCATCCTGAACTGCTGCCAAGTGCGCTTCTCCCCCGCGGGACTGCACCTAAATGAAATAAATTAATAGGCTACCATTCAAGACCCGAGCAGCAATGTTCTCCCACGCTGTCTCCCTCTCTTTTGCAGCTGTAGTGGTGTTGCACTTCTTTTTGAAATCATGTGCAAACTCGCCATATGAGCGCATTAAGATTTCTAATTCTAGTGGGGTGAAAAACACAGCCCTCTTCCGCGTTGCCAAGGTGACTCGTCGAATCGGGGCTCCATTGATGCTGGCTTTTTATAGTTGTGGTGCATGCGCTTAACTCCAAGTGAAACTACTCCAAGTTGATTAAACTGATTCAAATCAGTTGTTCTGGAACTGGAAACTCAGAGTTTCCTATCTCAAAGTAGATCAACTCAGAGTTCAGGATTAGACTCAGAGTTTGTTAAACCTGCTTTGTGAAACGGACCCCTGCTGGTTCACATCAATGCAAGTAGATAGACAGTGTAGCATCTATGCAACAACTCTATGTACTTCTGTTCTGATTTCCAGCTTTTCAGGCTTATTTTGTGTAGCATCTTAAAATATGAATGAGTATAGTGATGGTGAGATACTTGCTACAGCTGCATTTGTAGTAGTGATGAAACGGTGAAAAACAAACAAAAAAGCGAGCATCGGATAGACTGTATTCGTAATAAATATGCCAAAATGATATAAATATCAGCGCTTATTAATCATTCAGTGAGAATGTGCGTGAGGGAGTATAAGCACATAGCCACCGGCGATTTGACCAGCAGAGTTGCAGGTGACACCATCAGCCGTCTTCAGTCAAGCTCAGACCGGCCAGTTCACACAGCTGCAACTTCTCTCTGAAACTTTCTAAAATGGTTTTGTCTTGTCGCAAATCTTTGGTCTAAACTGGGTGTAAGGCTTAGTAGAAATGCATGCTCAAAAGCCCACATTTCTGCTCAGGAGAAGACACATACATACCTATGTTCAGACATGAAAGGAATGAAAGATGAGGGTTGTATTCATATGGTTGAACAACTCTGCTACAGGCAAGAAAACCGAAAAAATCCTATATCTATGCAAAGAAGCAAAATGACAAGTAGATTCAGCTGTTCCACTTCTCCGTATTTTGACGTGACAACATCTCGGGGCACTTAATTCAGAAATAAAAAATAACTTAATTCATACAAAGCTGCATGTCAACAGGAATGTTATTGGGACATGCATTTTCATTAGACATGTAAACAGCATAGTAGAAATATTGTCATTGTCGGAATATGGTTAAAAATGCATGTAAACACAGTCACCCTTTCTATAACAAAATCGCAATTATAAAGGGCAATTTTTAAATCGCAAGAGCCGTGAATTTAGTTATAAAGTATTAACACTTAATGGCATAATTAACAATGCTCAGTGACACAAGTGAAAGTTTGAAAGTGCACAAATTGTGTGAGTTTTTAAATGGATGTTTTGATACAGTCTTCCTATTGTTAAACGTGGACCCCTATAACTTCAATTCATCCAGAATTTTCTCTGTTTTTGGATTCCTTGTTCATCATGGAGGCATGCCAGAAAAACTAACGTAACACAGGGTGAGTAACTGATGTACAAATGGTTATTTGGGGGGTGAAGTGTTCCTTTCATCTCTCATGCTGCTCACATGTCAATGAGCAAACCATTGCACCAGCTGAGCTGCTGCTGTGTGTCTGACCCTGACCTCAGTGTGGAGAAACATCATCATCCCCATAGAGGAATACCATTATTACATGATACATGTCTGCTATATAAAAAGAACAGAAGCTGCTCTGTACTTTGACTGACAATAATCATTCAAAGATTTTCCTTCATCTGTGCCCTCTTGCATTTTTATCCTGGAACAATCTGCTGCATTGTATGAATGGATTATCCTAATGAGAGAAGGTACCGCAGTTATCAAAACCAGTGTGTGTCTCAGTGTCAATGGGTAGAGTGTACTGACTGGCTCCGCTGCACTCTCAATGAGCATAATTGTGCGAAAGGCGACACAGACTCCACTGTCTGAGAATGCCAGGCGGCGTTGAGCAACAGCGTGGGAAAATGAAGCACCTGAAGCAGGTACCCATGTGAACCGCAGACAAGGATTTAGCAGCGTCACAGCCGCTCATTAGCTCTGCCTGCCTCAAGTTCAAACATGATGCTCCGATTCCTCCCTGACAACTATTAACATACAGGTAGGGTGAAGGATACAGTTTGATGGCCCCGGAGCGGGTGCCGATGGCCAGCAGCTGCAGAGAGGGACTGTAGCCCAGAGCGCTGGGCTGGTGGGGGAATCCATGCTCCACAGTCTGAAGAGAGAGAGAGGAGACAGACAGAGGGAGGGTGAGACCGAGCTGTGACAGTAGAGACAATGTCAGGACAGGATGGAGACAACAGACTGCAGATAACAGCATTTGGACAAGTAGTAAGAAGGACTACAGATAACACAGAAATAAGAATCCTGCTTTCTCAAACCCAGCCTCTGGCACTTCCTGTGTCATATCTGGGAACTGTAAAGTATCTTGCAGGAGGACTTCTTGTTTAGTTAACTGTTGAATAAGCAATCAGGATAAAAATACTTCATGTAAACAGCTCAGTCAGTCTTTTTTGGAACATCTAAAAGTTCTGGATCTTTAGTATTCTCCAGGGACCAGATGTATAAAAGTCTTTGAACACCAAACACTTGAGTCAGACATGAGTCACATATTTGATGACTTTAGACTCAACTTAACAAAATCAAAAAAAGACCTGCAGCTCGACTTTTACTTCAACACCAGTGACTAATGACTTTAATTGGACTTGAGCCTTTTGGTTGGAAAATATTTAACCCCCAAGCCTAAGGATTATAAAGTATATTTTAAACGGTGCCACAAATCAGTCAATTTCCTAAATCATCGAACATTAACACCATTCATTCCCACAAACTTAATTCCTGAGGTGATCTGCTTTGTTTGAACCAATCCAACAGCATCCAGTCCAGTTCCTGGAGAGAACTATAAAGTACCATAAAGCCAATGAAATGCAGCAGCAAGACTGATGAGAAAACATATGTGCATGGGGAAAGAACCTGTGGTTACAGTTTCCTGATTGTCAGGTGGGTCTGCAATGCTGGTCACATAATGTCCCCTTGATGATACAGCTGCACTGTACTTTGAAACGCTTAATTAAATTCAGTGAAGCTGTTTGTTTCATTGCTTTATATCCATGTAAAATATACAAATGTCAAATAGAAGGTAATCTGAACAAGAAAAAGAAAAAAGGTTGTGTTATACTAATCATCCGCTTACAGTGATCAATTTCCAGGACAGACATGATCACCACTGTCCCTGTTAATACAGAGTACGGCAAAGAGGAAGGTCAGTTTCACACTGGCACAGTCCTCTGACAAGACAACATTCATCGTTGTCCACAACACTTACACACAGATATGTGTGCCTGCATTTGGCATCCAAATTATTATTTCATCACATGCATTTTATCAACAGCAGTAATATTGCAGCCATCATCATTAAGGTCAGAGAGGTAATCAATGATTCTGTTACAGGACCTAAAATCCAGACTTTAATGATTCACAATAAATGCCCGATTGAAAAACATGTAAAAATATTATGAAAAATATACTGCTCCTAGTGCAGATAAAAGATAATACTCACAAAATAAATCAAAATTAAATCGATAATATAAATATAAATCGATTTTTGACAAATTAGTTGTGCAAACTACAAAAAATTAGCTCATCAACACGGACGGCTGCTGAAAGCTAACATGGTGACAGACTAACTGCACATGTTAACAGACTGGGGGTGCTTATCATTATGCTAATGTGTCTCCTCACTTACCCTCTTGTCTTCCCTGAGTCCTAGCTCCTCCCTGCAAAGATCTGCCCTTAGCTTTTGAAAATTTTTTGAATATTTAAAAAATATACTGTAATATATAAACTATAATATAATATCTTTTTTTTTTACAGTAGAAATTCAGGTTTTCAATCTCACTTAAGCCCAAAGCTGCTGCCATGGTTTGGGTTCGGCTTGGAGAGAAACTGTGTGGGTTCATGTAGGGTTGCGCGTGATGTTTTGGGCTCATCAGAGCTTTAATGGGAAGACCCTCCATGATGGCAAAGGGGGGACGATTTTCAGGTCACGGGAGGACAGAGAATGTGAGGAAGCATAAGTTAGTATGATGAAAAAGCAGCCAGAAGCTGCGCCAACGAGCGAGCGAGCGGAGCAGTGTGTCGAACATAAGGCAGCAAGATTGCAATTAATGTCACAATCCAATTTGCTTAAGTTGCAGAAACACCCAGAGTTTCTGCTGGTACCGTTCTGCCATAGTGGGCCACCACAGCCAAAAAATACCAAAAAAAGGAAAACTACAGTGTTTATAGTATGACTATGAGCAAATATTATAAGTATGAGAACTGCAAGGAAGGAAGGAGAAGGTGCGACAACACCTAGACGTGGGCAAGTGATACTAAAAATACTGGTGTATGTCTGAGAAATCATGTATGAATGTTTGTGTGTGTGCATCATTTCTACATCTGGCCCCTGGATTTAAATGCTGTGTGCAACTCGCCTTCTTTGCTTTAAAAACAGCAGTAATAGTTTCTGTTTCTGCAGTTAACAAGTATTAGTGCTTAACACTCCAAGAAGCTCCATCTTTGTTAAAAGTCTGCAGAGCCCTCTCTTTTTGACTTGTGACTGGTGAGCATATAAACAGGATACACTGAATGCTGTATATTTAGCATGTTTGTTCTTATTTAGATACTTTCCTGTGAATCATCATTCAAATGATTTTGACTCAGAAAAGAGGATATTAGCTCATGTAACCACAGTCTTTTCCATACTTTGACTTATTAAATAAACCAATGTATAGGTGTAAACACAAAATGACACAACAGTAGCTAATGAACCCTTTTTTAACACCAGCTGACATTTGGCAAATCCTGCTTAGACCCTGTTAAAACTGTGCACCTTTCTGCAGTGCAGAGAGCTCAGGGGTATACAAACATCAGGAAGCAGGTTTGTTTTGCTTAAGTGCACTTTTGATGTGTCCTGTACTGTGTGTTGTGTCAGGGTTCACTTGCCTTGTTGAACTGGAAGAGTTCCTGTTTGAGTCGGTCTCTCTGGGACTCATGGCCGTGTCTCCTGAACCTCTTCATACTGTCTCAGCACCAGCGTGGAGCCTGCGGGCCCACTGACACACGCTGTAGGGAGCAGAGACGCAGGACATTAAGAAAGAAGAGAGGAGAGAAGGACAGAGTGTTAAACTATGAAGTAGGATTTGGATTTAGTGAGATGACTTCGGGGTTACTTCTGGGTTTTCAGTACTATGAAGCTGGTTCACTTTTTACTGGGATAAATCACTGTGGTAACTTACGCTAAACAGCTAAACTTCAGATTACTAAAGAAAGGAGTATCCATGAACAAAAGTCCAGTGACAGGTAAAAAAAGAGTAGCCTATATAATTTAATAGGTCAGCAGTCATTTCACTTTTCCAGGGCTTTATTTCCACTGTGTTTAAAACAGAGCTTCTAACAAATGGAGAGATCCTTCACAACACTGAACTCGTGATTTTAGCAGTATTATAACTTCATTCATTCATTTTCTGTAACCACTTAACCTGTCAGGGGTCACGGGGGGGAGTGGAGCCTATCCCAGCTGGCCTTGGGCGAGAGGCGGGGTACACCCTTGAAAGGCTGACAGACAATGACAGGGCTGACAAATAGAGACAGACAACCATTTACAATCACGTCCACACCTACGGCCCATTTAGAGTCACCAGTTAACCTGCATGTCTTTGGATGGGAGGAAACCTGAGTGCCTGCAGAAAAGCCACGTGGACACGGGGAGAGCACACAAACTCTGCACAGAAGGGCTTGGTCTTGGTCTACGTTTAACAGTTGGAAATAATTTTACTGTGTTTCTGCATCTTCTGTTATAAGTTAATCAGTTATCATTTACATTTCACACTGATTTTTCACTTTTCACTGTCCCTTAGATAAACAGTCCTGCACAAACTAGCCTACTTCATTCATGGTTCTGATGATGTCACCCATAATTATCACCCCTGCCTCTTTCACATGAACGCGCTTGTGGCTGGATAGGAAAACCCAGAGTTGACTGAACTAGTTGATAACCAACTTCGTGATACCGGTTATCCAGACAGCCAATGTTAGGGTTAGTCGAGCCAGGTAATTAAAAAGATTTCCAGTGTAAGTCGAACTGGCTTTGTAGTACATGCCTCAGTTTAGTGTTTACATTTTGGTCTCAGTGCGGACTGGGGATGTTTAACGAAGTGTTGGTAAGATGGTTGTGAGTTCGCATGTGTCTTAGTTAAGACATCCTCAATTAATTTTTCCTTTTACCTGACACAGATTAAGTGTTGTCCTATTTGGCTCCAAGTTAAATCTTAGGACATGAAGTACTTAAACATTATGAGGGAGGGGAAGCAGAAGAGCAAGAAAGAAAACAAAATCAACTAATTTCTTGAGGACTATTTAGGCCCCTTTCAGACACACATTTCATTACATAAATCTTACTAGATTTGACCTGTAACACTTCTGTAACACTTCCAACACAGAGAAAGTCTAAATTGAATTGGGCACACATTTATAGACAGGGGTGTCCCCAGAGTCAGTGGAAAGTGGGACCACAGCCTAGAATCTATGGAGCCTCAGTCTCAGGTAGCTGCCTGTGTGTTTTCTCTAAAGGCCCAGCTATACCAAACCGACTTCAGAGAACCAGCAGTGACAAAAGCCCCCTGCAGCATCTCCTCACATCGCCCTGTCTCGGCCAAAAATTTAAACATAACACACCAAACCAACGGCCAACAAGCATTTATGTTCTGCACCTGCATGAGAGGACATGCCCCTCCATACCAGCAGTCAGCGAACATCTGAAATTGTTATACAAAAAGGGAAACCTGAAGACCATCTTGTCGCTAGTTAGGCAGTTAGCACGATAACAACACAATCCAATGTTGACAGAACAAAGCATATTTATCATGCACTATAACACAAACCATGAGGGAACATTTTTGCTAAGGTGCTCAATGGCTAAAGAAAAATTTTGTTGTTTTGGTCTCACTCCCTCTTGTCTTTTGCTCTTTGTTTACTTTTCTCACTTCCAAATCTCTTCTCGTGCACCAAGCTGAACTGCCAATTCACTGATGGGCCCCTCAGTGAATTGGCCAAATTAAAAAAAAAAAAAAAAAAAGTAACAGACCCCAGGCAGAGTGGGCACCACTATTTCCCCCTCCATCAATGTCAGCACTGGAGCTCCCCAAGGCTGTGTTCTGAGTTGCTTCTTATACACACACTCTACACCAATTACTGTATTAGCCCATCCCCAATCACAAAATACTTTAAATACTCTGATGACCCAGCCATACTCGCCCTCTTCACAGACAGGGACTCAGACACAGCGCCTACTCAGTTAGCTCATATTTGACACCCAGCATTGCAATACACCCACCACCCCGGCATCACTCTGGATAATAGACTGAGCTTCGATCAGCACACTGCAGATATCCATAAACGCCGCCAACAAAGACTCCGCCATCTGCAAACTAAGGGCTCTTTTAGTCAAGCCCCACCTCCTGCTCCTTCTGTATCGAAGCATCATTGATCCCATCTTCATGTACTGCACCATCTGCTATTTTCCCATGCTCACCCTCACCATTAGAAACAAGGTCTTAAAAATCACCACTATTTCTTCTAAAATAACTGGCCTCCCCATCTGTAACCTGCTGGCCTACTGACACTGCTACTACTAGCAGAGCACTGATCAAGGCACACAACCCCAACCACCCCCTCAAACCACGCTCCATCCTCCTCCCCTTCGGCCGCAGATACAGACAACCACTCTGCAAGACATCCTGCTTTGGGAAGAGTTTTGTGCACTCTGCCACTACTTTTTTAAATAGCCTGGGTAGATTATAACAGACTTGTGCTGCGTTTATTGTGTGTTCTTCTGTGTATATCCTATGTGTTACCTGTTCTGAGTGTTCATTTGTACTGCCTGTGAAAGCAAATTTCCTTCAAAAAGAACAGTACAATATGAATCTCAATCTAAACCATCAACCCCATAGTAATACATTTCTGGGAGTTGGAGGCTATGGCTTTGCCAAAACCAATCAGATGAAACGTGATGGACGCAGCCTCCCCCAATTGCTTTACTTTTCATACACACCGCAGTGGAGTTGAGAAGATGGATCTTTTAGTACTTAATGTTAGATGGTGGTACTTCTAATCTAATTAAGACAGTTTTAATTTGCGCTGACAATGGAATAACAAATAGCTTCTTACAACTGGCAATTGACATCAAACATAATGGAACTGTACATACACATTCCTGTATGCTACTTTTGCAAATAAAACTGTTTATTCACAATAAGAAATCTGATATCATGTTACAGCCAAGGTCTAGTTTGTAGGATTTAATGGTACAGTGGCATGAAAAAGTTTGGGCAAAATTTTATTTTATGTAAATAGTTAAGTGTGTTGCCAAAAAAGGCATGGAGTTAAAGATGAAACATGCTTTTCAACATTTTAAGCAAAATTAGTGTATTATTTTTGTTTTGTACAACTTTAGAGTGAAAAAAGGAAAGGAGCACCATGCAAGCATTTGGGACCCGAGATATTTAAGCTCTTAGACAACTTTTAGAACTTAGAACTTAGAAAACTAAAATAACTGATGCCCACAAAGCAGCAGAAGGCTATACGAGCATACCAAAGTGTTTTCAGGTAGCTGTTTCCTTAGTTCGTAATGTAATCAAGAAATGGCAGTTAATAGGAACTGTGGGGGTCAAGCTGAGGTCTGGAAGACCAAGAAAACCTTTATATAGAAAGCTGCTAGTAAGACTGTTAGAAAGGAAAACCAAAACCCCCGTTTGACTGCAAAAGACCTGCAAGAAGAGTTAGTGGACTTTGGAGTGGTGGTGCACTGTTCTACTGTACAGTGACACCTGTACAAAAATATCTGTCATGGAAGTCATCAGAAGAAAACCTTTCCTGTGTCTTCTCCACAAAATTCAGTGTTAAAAGTTATGTACATGTACATATAAAAGTCTCATTCTAAGAAAACACAACTCTTGTTTTCAGGTGGTTATACACTAATGTTTACATAGTTATGAATATTATTTCCGCTTCTGCCAAAAGATGCCCCCAAATACTGCACACTGGGGAATTTAGAGGCAATACACAACAACATACATGCCTTGCATGGTATTACCGTCAGCAGCCAGAATACTATGTTTGCTAAAATGTTAGCTAAGTCACCATCTCGTTTTGTCAACTTAACAAAGCAGAGCATAGCCTTGGCTGTTTTGTTAAAGTTGTCCCCACAAACATACACAGACTGAGTGAGATAATTGAAGCCAAAGTCATTCTACCTACAGTATCACCTCTGGCAGAGCTAACACATTCGCAGTAACGGTAGTGCACATTAGAAAAGCTACAGGATAGACTGGTGACTGCCTCCCTGGCAACCTCAACCAAAGACTGAACACTCTTTGTGGCGTCCCAGCCTGACCTCACAGATAGCTTTGTGACTGATTTGATTGGTTTAGTGTTATCAAAGTGGTAGGTTCAGGAAAAGTCTCAGCACTGAAGTGTATTTGTGTGTGACAGCATATGAGTTCACTCATTCTAAATGCAACTTTCCGAAGCAAATATATAACATATATGACAATGTATGTAACAATATATAACCGAAGCAATGTCCTTCAGAAATCAGATTGTTTCATGCCTGAAACAACATTGAAACCTTTTCAGGATTAATTGTGCAGCCCCAACGCACACACACAGACACATACACACACCAGAGTGAGTTGGGTCCTGCTGCCCCCTCCCAAAACAAAAGATAAGGGCCAGAAGTTAGTCAGGACACAACTAAGAAACCATTGTTCAGCCACTACACACACACACACACACACACACACACACACACACACACACACACACACACACACACACACACACACACACACACACACACACACAGCCAGCCCTACTTAACAGCACATGGTGGCTGATAAAAACACCTGTGACACACACAGGCGGTTTCCACAGAAGCCACTTCAGGAGAAGGAAGGAAAGGGGAAGCAGGAAGACAAAAGAAGGAAAAAATACTATCCTTGCAGTCGTTTTTAAGTAACACATTGGAAGATTGAGAGCTGCAAAGACTACATTTTTCAGTGTAAACTGGTGGCTAAAACCTCTACATTGTACAGAGAGACGGACTCACTAAACTGCATCACGTGAAGGAAAGGTTCAACCACAGAGCAGCAAGAAGGCCTCTAAGCCTCATCGTCTGTGCTGCTTAGCTGTGTGTCTGCTCTCTGAGGCCAGGCCCTTAGCTCACTGGCTCCTTCACTCACTGACACTTAAGTATGCAAAAGAAAGCAGCTGAGAGCAGAATATTTTTGACAGAGGGACAGGAAAACTCATAACTGCACTCAGACATATGATCCACAGTGTCACAAGTCTGTGACAAAGGCCTGCGCCATGACTCACAGTTTTCCGTCTGAACCTCACTTGCCTCGGTCCAAATCGAGACACAGTTCTATTACGTTCATATCAGCAGTGGTGCCTTGACTCACTGCTGCGCTGTGTCACACATTTCCAACTCTAGCCTCCTCAAAGAAAGAGTCAACACTGCTCTGGTACAGCAGGCTGACTGGGTTCACTTACTGTGGCAGATTGAATTTCTCAACCAGGCAAATAGTTGTTCTCTTGTGGTGAATATTTGTTGCATCACTCAACTGTAGTAGTGCTCACTGTTAGATCAACCAACAGACCAAAACCCAAATATAACTAATAAATAGGCCAAAATGTCTAGAGAAGGAACAGCTGGAAATCTTTACATTTGAGCACCAAAAAGTCAGGTCTACTAGAGAACACAGAGGTTGAAATAATTGCAGACAATATACATGACATTTAAACTGTTTTTGGTAATGACAATTTTTACTCAGTTGGCACCAAGTGGCAACCTCTGGGGCTGAAAAATGAGGCCAATGCAGAGGTCAAAAACTGCAGTTCCTCTAATGGCCACTTGAAGCTGGCTCCGATCCCCATAGACTCCCATTTTGAAATGCAATAAGCGAAATCGTTTCACCGCTAGGTTCGCTGTTGTGCACTGCCTGTAGAGCAAAACAAAGTGTGTCATGAGCCACTCCTCCCTCTCCTCTGCTCTCCAACACCCCCCAACCCCAATGCTAATTGCAAATGTTAGCTGGGCTGCCGGGCTACTCACCTAACACAACCGTAACGCCTGACCCATTGCTGGGACAGAGCCGCTAATAACTCAAGCTCCGGACATTAACCCATGCTACGATTGTAACATTAAATTTAATTGAATCGACATAGCAACATGTGCCTAATGTTACTGTAACACTAATTAAAACAGACATTTGACTTCATGTTGTACCTGTCCAGGAGAAGAAGAGCTAGCTCTGAGTCAAATTGTAGCCCCTTTAGCTCTTGCAGTGCTCTCCACCTTGGAAATGCAAGACCAATGTTAATCCGGGTTCTGTCCCTTTCTTTATCCGACAACTTCTTCGCCAACAACCGTTGTTTCTTTAGAGGTAGTGTCAGATCCTGGTCGTCTTCAGGTGGACGTTCCGCTCTCTGCCATTTCATTTCGAAAATACACGCTGCCATTACTCACTGGCTGTAGCCTTTTATAGGGAGGGTAGGGCCAACGCCTCAAATGGGGGGTGGTGATTCACATGAACGTACATGAACGTGCAGCCAGACCGGCTTGTAAACAAGGGGCTGGAGATCAACACAGAGAGAGGGTGTGTGAGGTCATGCTATACTCCAGATGAAATTACACCTCTAGTTCTTCACATAGCAGTTTTTTAATTCCTTCAATCTAGAAATGATGATTTTGGCCTCTGTAGCTAATTTTCCCTGTTCATGACAACTATACAAGGGATGCAATCTTATACAACTCACCTATTTAAATCTTTTTAAAAGGGGCAATAAGCGAAATTCATCATTTCTAGATTGAAGGAATTAAAAAAAATGCTATGTGAAGAACTAGACGTGTAATTTCATCTGGAGTATAGCATGACCTCACACAACTTCTCTCTGTGTTGATCTCCAGCCCCTTGTTTACAACCCGGTCCGGCTGCGCGTTCATCGAATCATCTTCTGTGTGAGCCAGAGTCATGCTCATGGGCTCATGGAGAAGAGTAGGAACGTTAGCGTGGCAGCCGACTAGTGCTAACGCTATCAGGAAAGCAGGGAAATAGCTAAACACAGCAGAGACCGAGAGTGAGTGAAAGACATCACTAACTGCTAAACTAAGCAAAACTAAGCGAAACTAAGTTGGTTGTTTAGGTTTTCTTTCCTCGCCCCTGTAGCAAGTGAATCTGCCTGTAGTGAAACCGGGGCTAACCGGTGCTTCCTCAGGCTCCACTTCACTCAGCTGCCAGCACAGCCAGTTAGCCTCCGCTAGCTTCCCAGCTAGCCCCGGCTCTCCGTTTGGATCCAACCGGAGCACCAAGCCCTGGTTTGTTATTCAGGTTAATGTGGGAAGAAGCAACGGGTATAATCGGGCAGCTGAGTGAAGCTGAGTGAAGCGGAGCCTGCGGAAGAAACACCGGGACAGTCTGGATGTAATAGTCCGTGGATATGCTGCGGTGCTCGGCTGCACAGACAAGGCAAGTGGGGTCGGGGGTGGAGAGCAGAGGTAGAGGGAGGTGTGGCTCATGACACACTTTGTTTCGGTCTACAGGCAGTGCACAACAGCAAACCTAGTGGTGAAACGATTTCGCTTTTTGCCCCTTTAAGGCTTAAAGTTATGCATAATTAAGCGTGTGGCCTCTTTGAGTGACATCTGAGTGCCGTCCGTGGACAAGCTGCTACCACGGTGTCAATGTTAGTTAGGTTAATTAATCAGAGTGTAGGCATAGCCGTAGCTGTTGCTATCTCAGTGTGTTTTCAGTTCATTCAATTTAATCGTAGCATTCTGGTCACCTAAAAAAGTCTTGTTCAGTCTTTGGTTGTACTAAAAGACTCTCTAAGGAGTCAGCTGTTCAGTTTTTCAGGTAAGTACCAGTACATTTTGTTTTAATGGCATTAAACATGCTGTTGCTAGCAACAATTAGCAATCACATTATCACAGTTGGCATTAACCATAACTGTAAATGCATCATACTAACCAAGCTAGCAGTTAGCATTAGGGTTATCTCCACCCTCACTTCCAAATGTGGTCACTTCTGGTTCCATGAATCCAAGATGTCAACAGCTGAAATGTCAAATCTTAAACTTTGAAATGTGAGTCCACAAACCAGTGGGTGATGTAAAGATAGCTACATCCATTTTTTATACAGTCTTTGATCGGCACACAGATCAAACAAACTCCAGAAAGATATACTGATTCTTTAACAAAAAATAGGGCTGTTAGCATTAACCACAATGCTATTTAGGTCTGAACATAACACTTTTTAAACATGTGCTGCTATTTTGTCCCTTTGATGCTCCCTTACTTGTAGTAGATAAATCTAAAAGTCAAGATCATAAAGTTAAATGTCTTTGCATTCATTTGATTTCCAGTCAAGAATTGCTTTACCTTGTTGACATGGACTTTAAAACTGTTTTGAAATGCAAAATAATTTGATTTCAAAAAGATGCGATAAATCATCATTAACTATTCAAACTGAGCAACTACTCAATTTTTAAAAGTGTTCAACCACAATTTAAACTGCTGAGCCTGTGAGTACTGCAACAACTGAGCAGCCAATTACAGCTCTTACTGGTAAAATTGTAAGTTTACACTACACAATAAGAGGTTGATCAATAACTATCATGCTTGTTGTTGCTGCAGGTTACAAGCTTGTAGTCCTTGTAGTAGACTGTGTGTGTGTGTGTGTGTGTGTGTGTGTATGTGTGGGAGACAGTCCCAGGAGAAGCAGTGGAGCAGAAAGAAGGAGCTCAAAGCCATAAGCTCTGCTGACAATGGCAGGGTGGGAGGTCTGCTTCACAAACACTATGGCTTCCAAGGGCTACGGGAAGAATCTGCTGTTGGAAAACGTGGGGAGGAATACAACGCTCACATATGCACACATGTAAACAGTGACGCCGACAACCAGTGTGGAAAGCTTGGGTTCATGCTGTAAAAACAGCCATCAACACATGCTGCATGTCAGCTGTGAGCTTCTCTCTGCAGCCTTCAGACATCCTAATCCCACAATTGGTTCTCTCCAACCAGATTAATTGTGGCCTTTCAACTAACCTGACAGACATTAGAGCACAAATTACCCATTCATTAAAACGCACTCAAGTGTTATTTCTACACCAGCTACTTATCAAGGGCCAAGGCTGGGAATGAACATCACAATTATGTGAACTGCAGTGATGTTTAAGGCTGTCAGCTTAGACAGTTAGATTAACCTCCTCCTCTGCTCTCACAAAGTTGTGGTCCAAAGGAAACAACTCAATATTCAACAAGCTAAGCTAACAAGGCAACACATCTGCACTTTTAAATTACATAGACTAGAGCACTTGATCACAGACAACAATTTGCATGAAATATGTGTCTTTGTCCACACACCAGACAGCACAGTGGTGCAGTGGTTAGCACTGTTGCCTCACAGCAAGACAGTCAACCAGGACCCTTCTATGAGGAGTTAGCATGTTCTCCTCGTGTCAGCGTGGGTTTTCTGTGGGTTCTCCGGCTTCCTCTCACAATCCAAAGATATGCACATTAGGTTCATTGGTGACACTAAATTGTCTCTATGTATCAGCCCTTTGATAGCGGCAACCTGTCCAGGTTGTACCCCACCTCTTGCCCAATGTCAGCTGGGATAGGCTCCAGTATACCCGCAACCCTGTACTAGGATAAGCGGTAATAGAAAATGAATGAATACACATGTATGAATTTTAGCAACGCACAGGTCACAGAGTATTAGTAGCCAGGAGTGGGGCTTCTGACACAGGAAGTAGACCTGTGTTTTGCTAAAGGGCACATAGACAAGGATGGTCTCGATTCCTCTGTAACCTTACTTGCTTTACAAAGTTATCTACTATTCACCTGACCAGAAGTAAGTATCAACCTAACCTCATTAGTCATGGTTCTGACTGAAATTATGCTGTGTGTCTACTACTATCCAGGACCTGAATTTCAGTGTGAAATTGCAGGTACTGCACATAATTTCATCCTTTCCCACAAATCTAGCACTTAGGATGCAGGAAATTCCTGCTCACGTATAGCAATGTTTAATCATGTTCAGGCAACAGACATATATGACAGTGGTATAGATCCTCTCATCCAACTCTCGGCAAGAAAGCAAAAATGCATATTCCCCAAAATGTCCAACTGTTCCTTTAAAGATTCACATCTTTGGTAGAAACCAGTGTGCCTGGGGCTGTGAGCAACAGACAAGGTAGTGAGGTAAAAAAGTACTGAGAGGCAGACTAATACATTGTTGGTTGTTCTCAGGATTTGTTGACAATAAGAACTAGAAATATCGCTTTGCAGCTGTATGCCTCCACCCACCAGTCACGTTGCAGTTACAGTTTACATCCATGTCTGTCCAGACTCATATTGAAGCCATGACAGTTGCTTCAAATATGGATGTTTCTAGAAAGAAGCTACAAATTCTAAAATGCGCATGCTTCAGACACATCTGGAATCCGGCAGCAAATCAGGTCTATACAACCAGCACAGTTTCAAGGTGGACACCCAAGATTAGTGTCACCAATTCAGTATCTGACCAAATGTGTCCCCTTCTGTTCCTGAGTTATGACAATAAATAATGGCCAGAAAAATGTTTATGCAGAACATTATGATGTCACAATGAAGTTGACCTATGACATTTTTGATACAGAATGTTGTCACTTCATCATTTTATCCCTTTAGACACTGTAAAATTTTGTCATAACAAGAATTCACAATTCTTGCGGTATGCCCCAAAACCAGGTGAGGTCACAGTGATCTTTGACCACCAAAATCTAATCACTTCATCTTTAAGTCAAATGGGTGTTTGTGCCAAATTTGAAGAAATTCCCTCAAGACAGACCTAAGATATTGGCTTCAAAAGAATGACACGGATGGGACTGATGACCAGTCACATAGTAATAATAGGAATATTAATTGTTTAATTGAATAAAACAATCATCATAATAACCAACAACAAAAGGGTATGTATGCAGTTATTACTTATTGCAAAATAACAGCAGCAGAGCTGTCTAGGTTGACCACTGTCTCTGACAAGCTTGGTGAACAGCTTTTTTCTTTTATCTCCATGGTAATGGACATATAAGAAAGAGGGTCAGGGCGTTAAGGGTGTAGGTTATGAGGAAGTAGTAAGTCCTGATTGTGTGAATACTGCATGCAACAGTGCGTACTTTTTAAGGGCAACTGCAGTATCTACTTAAAGTAAAAAGAAAAGGTCTGAGATTCAGAATGCACCCAAGGCTTCAGCACATCCCCAAACCAGTGGGTGACGTCACAGTAGCTACATCAAGTATTACAGTCTATGGCTGGTGCTGTGTGTTTTTAAAAGTTCCATCTCATCTTATCTTGAGTTAAAAAAAAGACTTCCTCAAATTATGATAGAATCATTCATGGGCATTATTATTCCGCCATTACTGTACGGAATTTTTTAAGCTTTCCATACTGTCCCGGGGAAAACAGACGGTTTGACAACAATTAACATCTCTAAAGGGAGATTAGTTTAGCAGCAAACAATATGAATCAGTAGCCTATATTTGAAATACACCATAAACAAAAGGTTCATTTACATTAACAGGACTGTAGGCAAGGCTGTTATTGTGACTAGGAAGTACCTGTTGGTTTCAGGTTTATCAGAAGAACAATGGCAGGTCAGAAGTGAGTGACAGAAACACAGCAGATGAGGCCAGTTTCAGCAGAGCACTCCACAGTGACGTGTCCCAGTTCCACCGTCGGGTATGGAATTTAGCTGGAATTTCACTTGGCAGTAGGTAAGCAATGAACTTGTGTTGAGAAACAAGTTAACAGTAAATGACAGTGAACACGGTGTCTTTCGTCACACTGGTAACATTGTTTGATCTACAGTGAGCTCATCTCTCAGCAGGATAAGGAAACACACAGTGTTTACCCCTGATAGCTAATTAAACTGGCATATTGACTCTTCTCACACAGTCACATTCATCTGCACAGTCCGTGCTGTCCAATATGTCCAATATACCATCCCAAACGTCCTTCACTTAAAACTTGTTCACTCTCAGTTAGCAAGATTCCATTTGTTATCTTCCAACCAACAATGCAGTGATGTCATCAAATTCCCAGCATATCAACCAAGGCATCTAAGCAGAGAAGGGAGTCAATGGAGGAAAAAAAAAGTGCATAAACATGCCTGGACACGACAATAACAACCTCAAGAGAAGGTGGCTCGACCAGCAAGGCTGCTACATGGACTGCGTCTGTCAACGACATAGCTAACATTGTGCTTCAGAGTAAGAATGAATGGCCAGGAAATGCCTGGCATCCAAAACATTCTTCTTATGGACTGCAATCAGCAGCTATGCTCACAGTTGCTGCAAGACAGGAAAAAAAGGTGCAAAGATAATCAGCCCCTCTCCGAGTAACAACTGATTGGTCATAAACTTGTAGTTTAGACACTTATACTAGTGTTCATGGTGCCAAAAAACAGATGTGACTATAAGAGAAACCATATCCACACAGGTGGAGCAGAACCTGTTTGGCAGCTGCTGTTGGACTCTACAGCCTGAGAGAACTGGCTTGTACGCGTGGTCTGATCACAAAAAACCCTGCTACTCTCTCTCTCTCTCTCTCTCACACCCTCACACACACACACACACACACACACACACACACACACACACACACACACACACACACACACACACACACAGAGTTGATTAGACACCAAATAAAATGGAAAGAGTACAGCCTGGCACCTCTCTGTGATCTTGAGCTGGACTTCACTGAGCTATTCTTGGTCGTGGTGATAGAAATGAGTCCTCTCAGGTCAGCACTGGCTGGTGTGCAACGGGTTAGGGTGTGATTTGTGTCAGGACTGTGCAGTGAGAAGGGAAGGGAGGGTGCGCATGTGGGCAGTGTGAAACAGAAACCATCAGGTGTGTTACGTTGTCACTTGGCTAAGACCAAGCAGCGCTGGTGAATGCATGTGCTTTCCCGTGCATCGAGACTAGAATGCAGCTAACGAGACAGGGCAAAAGGAGGAGTCCGTCATACAGCAAACATTACAGAAATGCTTCCTTCCACTAAAATGAAACGAGATCTTGTCAGTTTTGGGTGTGGCTGGCAGGATATCATATCCCCCACCAACTCACTCTCTCTTTCCTGTAATCAGAACAAGGGAGACAGAGGAGAGGGAGGTGATCGGGACCTTTACACCAGTCAAGCTCAGATTGTCTCTTACAGTGGGGGATATTAGTCTCACTGCAATCCCCTCACATAATCCTCGTGACAGGGATTTAACATAGAGAATTCAATGGTGCTCAATTTCTGTGCTGCCTTTACCAAAACATGTCCATGTAGGCAAAAATATAACCTACTTTTAGAGTGTTGTGTTAATTGCATCACAGAAAACCGTAGCAACAGCAGAAACAGCACTATTCATATTTCAACCAGATGTGGTATATGTTAGGTCTGACAAATATGGGTGTAACAAAATATTGATACACTTGAGTTATGCAATATTATGTTTCATCATACTGTGTTGATTTTCAAAAACAACATATGGATTTTTAATTGATAATTTACACGCAACGATTCATGGTAGTGATTAATTTTGTGTTGTGTTTAAACCCTCCACTGCTACATAGAAGTGTTGTAATCTATCTTAAGCCATAAGACTTAACAGCAATATATCTTGCTTACAAAATCACAATACCACAATGTATTGAATCGTAACCCCTGCATATCGTGATACATATCATATTACCACATTCTTGCCAATACAAAGCCCTACTGAAAACAATACAAGACATTCTCTGTAGGACAGGACTGATGATGAGGTAAGTGTTAGAGCACTGAAGTTACAGATCAGGCAGTATCCCAATTAACTGGTGACTTATGTCTCAATTTGTTTGTGTTTGCTTACAGTGATCGGAGTGTTGAAAAAATGAGGGTAATATTTTGTCACTTGTGAAAATTGCTGTCGCTTCTAATTAAAATTTCATATTACAGCCATAATTTGAGTATGTCACCTAAAAGACATTTAGTCATCAATCAGTAATCAACAAATTAGCAGTCAAAGTACTAAACATGTTGCTACTGGGGGTGTACCATATGATCTCCTTCGCAATAATACTGGTATGGTTTTTAATTTGAAAAATTCATATCGTAATACTCGCAATATTTCAACTTGTTGACATAATGATGTCATACTGTTGCATCATTATGCAACAACAGGTATGGCTGAAAGTAAAATTATTACAGACTATGCAGCGGCTGCAAAAAGAGATGTAGCGTAAGTAGTGTGGAATAAACTGTGGTGTCCTAAATGTTTTAGTGGCTTACTGCTCACTCAGAGGGAACTCATTCAGCCGCTCCTCTGGCAGCAGCACAGTGTCTCTCCCTCTCCTCTCTCTCTCTCTTTTTTTTTTTTTTTTTTTTTAGTATTTTTTAGGGCATTTTGCCTTTATTGGACAGGACAGGTAAGTGTGAAGGGGGAGAGAGAGGTGGGATGACATGCAGCAAAGGGCCACAGGCTGGATTCGAACCCGGGCCGCTGCGGTATCAGCCTTGTACATGGGGTGCCTAATCTACCACTAAGCCACCGACGCCCTGCTCCCTCTCCTCTCTGATGTCAACTGATTTTCTCATAAACCTTTGGTAATGTAAACCTACTTGACACTCTGGGCTCAACAAAAAACTACACATATGTGAATATGCAATACTTATGGCACCATAACAGCCTTTCACAGGTTACAGCGTGATGATTACAGGAGAAATGGCAGAGCATAAAGGTCCAAGTTGGAAAAAAGAAATAACTCAATCATTTACGATTTTTCTACAAAAGAAGGACACTACCTATATGTCTAGATCCAAAGGTACATTTTTTGTATTTGGGAACTGTTTAAATGTGTAATTTGTGGTAGATTTTATTTTGTTGTACTATTAACATAGTATACAGTATCTGAATCTCACTCTGAGTTACTGCTGTTGTTTAAAAACTAAAGAAATGAGGTCATTTTTCTTTAGTTTTTACTAAAAATTTGAAGGCAAACTGTTAAGTTGACATGTAAAATTATATCACATATTTTGTTGCAATAATAAAATATTTTCTGAGCTAATTTGTCATATGGTCAAGAATACTGTTGTTGCAGACATACCCTGAAATATCATATTATTTTAGGGCCATATCACCCACCCCTAGTTGCTACCAAACTACTTCTGTCTGTAGACTCAACATTAAACCAAGAGAGCTCTGTCTGGTAGAAATAGTGGAAACCTTTAATAATGACCATGTCTGTTGGGTCAAAGCAATCATTATGGGCAGATAATTATTATTACTGACTTTTTTTCCTTTATTTCTCATGCAGATTACTGTCATTTGGATATCTGGGGGCATAACAAGGGGGATATACGTGACCAGGCATCATCAATCTACTTGACAAGGGTGTTCTGTTCTGTCTCTATCACCAGCAGTCATTACTGTGCACAAGGCAGCCTGAAGAACACCAAGTTTTGCTAAGGCCCCTCGTTCACTCTGTTTTGGCAGTTTGTCATAAGCTTCAAGGAGACTATGCATTTCATTTAGAGAAACTCTTTTCCCCATCATAATGTCAGTGTACACGCAGCACCAGCCTCACATGGCCTGCTAAAAGCAGATGGGTTATCTCGAGGAAAACTATCATGGATTTTAATTTTTCAACCGTTTGGTCTATAAATTGATCGATTGTATAAATAAAAGGCACTTTGTCATTTCCTTCAGGCTGAGGTGATGTATTCAGATTACTTCCGCATGTGACAAAGAAGACTAGGAAATGGAACCATCACATTTGGTACAGTCCTCTAACCAGTATGTGTTGAATTTAATTAAAAAAAAAAACAAAACAAAAAACAGTTGCAATTTTAATCACAATTGGCTATTTTCCTCAAATCATATTCAGCCCTACCTCTGGGTTGCCAAATAGCAATATACTGGATATGCACATAATACACATGAGGCCCTCTGCAGACTGTGGGTTTTAATGTGGACTTTGATATGAGACTCATACTACATGCCAACTTGCCCACTGTATTGATTTATCCTCAGTTGTTGTGACCCTTTTGAAAACAACTCATACATTACTTGTCAAAGTAATTTTACACATAACACATTCTCACAATGAGCTCTGTCCTGGCATATCTGTTAGAAAACCTGATGAGCAAGAGGACGTTTCGACTTCCTATGCCATCCCATTAGCAAACCACAGAAAACGCTTCAATTCCTGCCAGATAATGTGTTGCACATTGGGAGAGGTAAAACAGGAATGGAGTTAAAAGTTAACAGCGCTAAACACAGCGTGACAGTCTGAGCCAAGCACTCTGTTTGAAGTTTACAAGCAAGGTACGCCTCTTGGACATCTCGCCCATGTAAGGTTAGACAAATAACTTTCCAGTTTAAAGTTTAAAAAAACAAAACTTTAAAGACAACTCTGTGACAGTCTTGCTTGTATATCTGCAAAGTTTGTACAACTAAGATAGCTGAAAAAAATCCTGCTTTCGCTCAAGCCTACTCCTCTAAAATACTTGCCCTACATTTGGGAGGGGCCGTTTATTTTGCCTCCATAATAGCTACAGGTGGACTTTACCATGCAGGTGTAACAGCACCAAGTCAACCGAGAACAAAGACTTTTTGTTTGGCTAGTTTTGTGCTGATGCAGGTGGAGTTGGAAGGACACAGCCTGTGTCCTTCAGCAGTATCCTGTCCAGATTATGGGACTTTTTTGCAGTTTGTGCTCAACAGTCCATACAACTTCCGTCTGTCAAAGTAAATCATACTATGACTTAAAGAGGCAGGACTCAGTTATATTTATAGAGTTTATTGGATGAGCATGCAGTTGACTCACATGTGTCATAGTTTAGCACTACAACTGGGCAAATCAAGAGTTAGATTTGGCTCAATGGATACCATTTGAGTAGTGCTGTGTAATGTCATATATTTTATTCTAAATCTTGTTATTTTGTTGTGAATCTTATTGAAACTTGCCAAACCGGTGAAACTCTCTCATACACACCCCCTCCCCAAACACACCAGTTACTCATGCTTGAAACCAGACCGTTGACTCAAAGGGCTTACTAACATACCTGCTGGGGAGACACACCTTGTTGAAGTTAGACGTTTCCGTAATTATGCAACACAATCTTCAACTACTACTCACCTGGCTGCACACTGTGGTTAGCAAGAAACGCCACGGTTCCTTCGGTACCACTGATATCATAGGTTGAACGACTAATATAGGTCTTGATAATTTTCAGTTCTGGACTTGATAAATAAACGGCTTCAAGTCACCATCATTACGCCCAGGTGTGTGCTAACGCCTGCTGAAGCTAGTGAGTTGTGCCTGTATGCATTGTTTACTGTTGGTATACAGTTGCCAGTGGTTAGCAAAACAGAGTAACGTTACGAGATTAGTTTAAACTCATCCTTACCAAACCCTGTTCAAAAAATGTCGTTTTACTGTTATAAACAGACCCTCTTCATTCACGCCAAGTACAGTCGTCATGAGAGAAATTAACCAAGCAAACTATTAAAGCACAAGACAAGTTGTAAAAGATAAATTAGTGCTGTTAGTGACCACCCAAGTAACGTTGTGATTTTTTTCCGGTGGAATATGTTAGTGAAGTAAAGCAATTCCTGTTCCTGCCGTTTAGACAACCTTTTGTCGGTTGTTATCGGCAACGTTACAGACAACAATGTGGCTAACTAAGTCTATGAAATGTGCAAATTAGCCAATATGTACGCCAACAACACTAAGCTGCCCAATTTCTGGGTGGAATAAGAGGAGTAACTGTTACTTATTAGCCAGCTAGCCAGTGAGCATTTGGAAGAATGATGTCTGGCTAAACTAGCAACTTTGTTAGCTTGAGTTAGAGCCGTTCAGAAAACCGGTGCCCGGGGTGAACACGGTAACTCAATTCAATTGTTAGCCAACTGGCTCGCAAGCAAACACCTGTGGGCACCAGCTGCCAACCCACCTGATTCAAAACAGCCGTTGCTCAGCCGATGTACACCGTTTACAGCCGCTGGATAAGATTCCTCCTCCGGCCAGTGTCTGCTGATTTAGTTGGCTACGAGCGCTATCCTCATATAAAGTCGGGGGAAATGTGTCCAGACCGTTTGCGAGTACTCCCAGGATCCAAGCGACAGTATTTGCCGAGGAAATATCACGACTGAGCCCCGGGTGAAAAACTAAAACTGGGACCGCTGCTTTCTTTTTCCACCGCTGCGGTGGTAGCCTCGGTGTTTCCTGCTAGGCTAAACTTCACTGTTTGCTAACTCCTCCCTTGTGATGCATTCAAGTGCACCTCGTTAAAAAGTCCCGCCCCACTTCCGCGTTAGCTCCCGTTCAAAAAGCTTTCATATAGGTCAGTGCAGATTTGCACGAAGGGCTTCATCATTCTTTCTGAAACCGTGACACTGTCCATATTCTTAGAAAAATGTATATCTAATTCTACAGGACTTGACAATTTAAATATGTTGGAATTTTAACAAGGATAAAGGAATAATTATTTGGATAATTCCACACCTATAGCTACCATGAGCAGGGGCATAGCACCAGATTCTGAACCCTATGCATAAGCAGTGTCTGTGGACCCCGCATCCTTCCTGTCTTGATACACGTCTCTCACTTTTATTTTTTTTTTACAAAGTTAATTTTCTTTCTTTCTTTCTTTCCTTCCTTCCTTCCTTCCTTCCTTCCTCTTTTGGAAGCCTGATTTCCTTTTTATAGGGAAAGACTTGTAAAGGGCCATGCACACATTGCATCTTTACCGCCTGGAAAACATGAGGTTGGGTGCTGTGTGTGACTCTTGTGCCTATTCTATGCCATCTATCAAGAGTGCATAGACAGTTTGTCTTAAGTTGCTAAGCAACCATAACCAGCACTGTATCATAGACTTCTTATATGAAATCCTGAGTACAGAGTTTATCTTCCTCCATGAGCTATTTTTATAAGTGTGTAGGCCTAAAATATTGTCCATGAGACAGATATAAAGCTCTGGGTAGCCTTGCACTAAAATGATCAACAACTTCTTCATATTTATCACAGACTGATATTTACGAAAGACGGGAAAGACATCTGTCAGTTGTGATTTGTTGTTCCCTGTCAGATGACATGTGGTGTGTGCTGCTGCCTTCCAAAAGCTGAGCTCAGTTTATCTTAGAGTGCCGCCATAGCACCATAAAATATAGGTGCACAGGAACTTGTGTGCATCACTCAGGCATCGCTCTGGTGTTTGAGTGTACCTGCCGTGTGTCTGCATTGAAAACATTTGATTAGAGGGCACAAAAAACATGGCATGTGTACAGCCCCTACATGTACCTTGATGCTCCAGTCTCTCACTCGGCCCTCCCATTTAGAGAAATCCTAGTCCAAGGGCAGACTAACCCATTTTGCACCTTTAAGGGATGAGACAGGCCTCCAAAAGCTTGCGCTATTTGTTAATATAAAGTTCAGCCTTTCAGCCAATTTTAATATGGTCTTGGCACTATAAATACAAAACTGCAAACAAAACAAAACTTTTCATTCCTGGCTTTTAGAGTGCGCCCCTCCCATTGAGGCTCTGGTGATCAGTCCCACCTTTCCCCTCATTACGACACCCCTCACTGTGAGGCTTTAAGCTTGTCCGCTAGGAAATGTGGTTGTTAGATACTAACAAAATTTTACTGTGTGTTAAAATGATGAAGCAGTTAGTTTGTGTAACCTGACAGTATCAACAGTAACAGGCAACATTACACACACACAATTAGAGGTTACCATATTTCAGTAAATCTTAAGTCCATAATTACAAGATACCATACCACTATGGCCGAATGTTGCAGTGTTAAAATGTAGGCACTGAGTGGAAACAAACTTTTGACAAAATGCTATAAAAGCCTCATTAATAAAGCCAATAATTTTATCTGACCTTTCCTTTGAGTCAAATGGAAGGTCTTTGAAAACGTAAACTGGTATGACATTTTCTGTAGAGCATTCTTACAGTGGAAAATAAAAACAAGACAGAAGTTTTTTTTAATCAAGATACCAAAAGTAGAGATTGATTTAAAATATTGTTTATTCTCATAAATCCAAAATACAGTACATCTTGATCATTTGATTTTGAACAAGGGCGGGCTGTGATAACGGAGTATATTGGAAAATAAGACTTCCGGTGTAACTAACTGCAGGAGAAGTGCAAAAGTAGTTATGTTATTTATCTGAAAACAACAGATTCATTGTCATAAACTTCAGTAAAATAATATAAAGCCCCTGCATACCCATGGCTCATCTCACAGGTGTTTTCACTTAACCTGTCTGATTAGGCCTCTTCTTAAGACTGTCTGACTGACGTCTTGCTGACCCTCTTGTCAGTTTTGTTGTCACCTGTCAGGGTGGGGCAAATGTACCTTCAGTATAAGCTGTACTATCATTTTTAATAGTGCATTCTAAATTCTAATGACTTAACTTTACTTTTAAAAAAAAGCATGCAAACTGACTGCCTAAAAAAACAAGGTACTTATTTGATTAAGATGGAATAGGTACCGTAAAATGTACTAAGAAATGCTGGTTTAGTGTAGGACACTTACACTCGAATTTCAGTAATTAAAGAACAGAATGGAGTACTTGATAATTTGCTTTAGATGTACTCTTAACTTAGTATAGAATTCTTAGAATTACAGAATTTCCAACAATTTAGTAATTTCAATTAAAATAAATTGTGTGTGTGTATTCCAAACAACTCATTTATTTAAGTTTGGCTAACTAATGTGACGTTTCCTGCAACTTAGAATTTCTCTGTTGGTTTTACTTGAAATTCAACATATGTTAAATTTTATATATGTTAAATTTACTGACAATATGCAATTCTCAAGCAGGCAGGCAGAGGTTACGTTAGCCAGAATAATTAAAGACCTCTGTGTGCGTGTGCAGGGCCTTTAAAACATACTTCATTTTGGCTACTATTGGGCTGACAAACAGTGTCCTGATATTTTATTGGCTAACAAATTTATTATGGCTAATTCACAGACATTTATACATCCAACAGACACTGAGTGATATTGTCATCACAGGTTTGTGTCCCTGTGATGAATGTTAGAGCAACACCCTTCTAGCTCTGTTTTTGGTCTCCACCAACTCATAAAAAGTGTCTGGTTCATTATAGCTGCTAAATCCCCTACTTTGTTCACCAGCTGATCTCTAACTGTGTCTGTGTGCTGTCTGGTGCTGAGCAGATAGTGTACAGTGTGTTTATGGAGTGCTTTTTTTGTTGTTGCTGAAAACAGTTGCCTGCTGCTGGAAATGAGGTTGATAAAAATGCTGAGACTGAATCATACTCAAAATGTGTTTTGAAATTATAACAAGAAGGTGGAAGACATAAGATGTTCATATTAAAAATATTAAGACTACAGTGTGTAAGATTTAGGGAAATCTAGTGGTGTCTAGTGGTGAGGATTGCAGATTGCAACTAGCTGAAACCTCTGGTTATAGAATTCCTTCACTGTTTATTGTTCAGGAGGTTCTTTAAGGGAGCTGAATTATCCGAAGATGTCTCCTCCTAAATTGATTTAAACTGGTAAAAACACTGAATAAAGTTGTTTCATGTTACAAATTAGTGTTTCTCCAATACTGTTTAGCAGGCTGCAGATCAGCAGCTCACCCACCACATGCTGTGTGCTTACATTTTTCCCTAATAACCTAATGTGTGCTCACTTTAATCTGATCAAGGTATTCAGGTGGTTTTGACCGGGAGCTGAATGATCAGCAGAGGTCTCCTCCTCTCCAAACCAAAAAGAGCCAGTGATTTAAACCAGTAAAAACACTGAATAAAGCAGTTTCATTTAACAAAATCTTTGTTTCTCCAACGCTGTTTGGCATGTCAGAGACAGGCGGCTTGCCCACCACATGCTCATGTGTGCTCGCTTTTTTTCTCTTATGACTTAAGATAAAAGCACTAATGACCCTATCTAGAGCCAGTGTTTGGTTTGTCCATTCTGAGCTACTGTAGAAACATGGCAGTACAACATAGCGATCTTCATAAACAAGGACCTGCTCCCTATGTACATGTAAATGGCTCATTCTAGGGTCATGAACAAAACAAGGATTCTTATTTTCAGGTGATTATACACCAGAGAAAACATACTTATATTCCAGTGCTGCCTACATTTCCCCCTAAATCTTACACACTAGGCCTTTAAGAAAAAATGTAAAGAAAAATGTCATATTAAAGTTTTTCACATTTTAACATGATTTAGTTCATAGGAACCTGTATTTTCACAGTAAATAAGTCGTAATAACACAAACAGCTACTACAAGTTATCTAGATGATGATAAAGTCTTGCATGATTGAAACAAACAAACAAAATCAAATATTATAGAGAAACCAATGTTTTACTGTGAAGGCACTTCATCATAAACAGAGTGATTTTCAATCAGCTGCAGTGTGCATAACGGCATATCATTTTATTTTAATAGTAAAAACTGAAAAGAAAAATCAAACAGAAAAGCCTATGAAGAGGAGCTTATTGGTTACTCAGCACAGATGTGTTGACATGGTCAGGACAGACTGAGTGCCCTAGCTCCCTCTGAAGGAGTGGTGACATAGAAAGTTGGGGTTCCGCTGTATCGCTCCTGTTAAGGAAAAAAAATAAACAAATACAAACTCAGAATGAGTACATTCAACCATGTTAACCCTTAACTAGTCATACATCTGAAACAAATGACTAAATCTAAGCATTTTACTGTAGCTGTATGTGAGCATACTGATGTCTCTTGTGCATAATAAGAATTATATAACCAAACTGTCCATCCAGAAGGGCTGTGGAACCTTTCATGCTCCTCATGTCTCTCACAGTCCCAGGAAGGAAGGAAGTTCAAGAAAGGAGCAAGAGGAAGGAACCATTGGGTTTGTTTTCACAACTAGACACCTTTCCTCTTCAGCCGAGACGCATCCTTCCCTCCTCCAGACTACAAATATGTCCATAACTCATCTGACTGCCCCTGGAAGTCATTTTAAGGGCAAACAGACATAGCTTTCCCATTAAGAAATACAGTCGGTTAAATGAATCATGAAATACTGTGAATGAGCAAAATCTAATGTGTAGGTGCAGACTTTTTTAAGTAGTTGGAAAAAGAGAAAAGAACTCATTCGTCAAGTCTTTCCGTTCATGTCAACTTTGTAGAAAACCCAGCAAAAAAACGTAACCTTCAAAATAAAACCATGTCAGTAAAACAGGAACTAAGACATTGTTCAGACTGCCAGTCTAAATTCATCTTTTGGCTCATCGAGATTATATCCAGATTGATTTTAGAGGCTGGACAGCAAAAGATCACATGAAATACAGTTTTTGCAAGTCACAGCCAAACCACATTTGGAGGTGGTTTGAAATGCGTTTCAGATGAAATTGCTACCAACCCAATTGCCAGAAAAAATACTGGCATTATACGTTTCTGCAAACTTCGGATACTTACTACGGATACTACATTTGCATGTTATTAGTGGATATGTTGAAACTCTACATTTCAACAATGCTTGTGGTTGACATGTGCTCAAGTTTAGGCACAAAAAACACTTGGTTATGGATAGGAAAAGGTCATGTTTTGATTTTAAATACCCGGTTTTGGTGGAAAAATCCCCACTGGACCCCATCCCGAGCAGACTTTGTATAACCCCACTGGAAATTTCAAGTACTCTCTCACTTTTTAATTTGAAATGATGAGCTTGTAAACCCTCTTGGTTCTGATGTACATAGTTTTGTATTGAGTATGTTCACTGTGAGTATGTCAAGTGAGATAATTACATGTTAATGGGGAGAGGGCAATGAAGACTGGGGACAAGCCAACCTTGACCACGCAGAGGAGGATACAAGGCCATGCTCCATGAGGTCTTTGATGGTCTTAAGTTAAGACCTCCATACTCTTAGGACCCTAATTACTACTCAAGTGCATTTCTATTTTTTTAATACAGAAAAACTGGAAAAGGACCCATGTGAATACGAATATCTGAATATTGTATATTGTGAAGTCACCTTTTCTAATAAATAAACAATTTAAAAAAAGAAAGAAAAATCTCACTGGAAATGCAGCAATGCCTTGATGAAAAAGGCTATGTTCAGACTGCAGGCAAATCAGATCTGTTCCTAAAATCAGATCTTGAAAAGAGACTGTCCACACTGTTAAGCAGGGTTTATATTTCAGCACTGAATTGATGCCATACCTACGGTGTAGGCCCTATGTTGTAACTTGATTTTTTTTTGTCATGCACACTTACATGTGCCCAAGCCTCATGGGTTTACAAGGCACCATTACAATGACATTGCAGTAAGGCTAGACTAATGCAATGTAAAATGTCAGGCTAATGCCAATAACGTAAGCATGTTGTATTACTGGGGAAAATGTGCCCGGAAAAAGACATTTGCCTGAGTCATAATGACGTTTTGTTCTTTTGTTTGATATTTTTTTCTATTAAACCATGTTTTATGTGCTTTAGATGTGTTAGTCAAAACAACCAAACTTTACTGCACTTCAAAGAAACTCAATGCAGTGGCATTAAACCCCACTGCTAACTTGCGTTTGAAGGTGTGATTGCAGAGTGATGAAGACACACCATCCTACAACTGTAAATGCTCAACAGCGTACACCACTGGCATAGGCCACTATTGTAGACCACTAACATAGACAACCATCACAGCCTATTAGCGTAGGCCACTAACGTAGACCACTAGCATAGCCCTCTAGTGTAGACGACCATCATAGCCCACAAGCATAGGCCACTAGTGTAGGCCACTAGCGTCGATCACTAGCATAGCCCTCTAGTATAGACCACTGGCATAGGCCACTAGCGTAGACCACTAGCGTAGGCTACTAGCATAGATTGCTAGCATAGCCTACTGGTGTAGACCACTTGCATAGCCTGCCAGCATAGGCCACTAGCGCAAGCCACTAGCATAGCCCACTAGCATAGACTAGCATAACCCTTCAGTGTAAGCCACTAGCGTAGACCACTAGCATAGCCCACTGGTGCAGGCCACTACTGATGGCTACAGTTTATAAATTGGCCTTTATTTGCAAGTGATCTGCAAGTCAGATTGGATATAAAATCTGCATGGGTTACTGTGGTAGAGACATAATTGTCAGTAACTATTTAGCTACGCTGGTGAACCAGCATTCCATAGCAAAAGCATGAGAAATGGTAGTCCATCATTTTGCCCTGGAAACAATCGCATCATCAACTCGCGGTTATTACAACTTATTTTGGCACCGGTCCACAGACTGTTGTTCTCCATATAGTCCTCTATAGTGCATCATGGATTCTACACAGCACTTCCATCACTCTAGATTTGATGTCTTCATGGTGTGTTGTGTTGCGAGTGACTCAAAAGGCACTTGAAAATTTATTTGAGAGGCCAGGGCCTCCTTACTAAGACACATTTGTAGTAACTGTCAAATCAGCAGAAGAAAATGTTAGCATTGTATGTTTCTGAAACCATATGCACATTTCTGGGGATGTCGCCTATGTCACCAATGTTTTTCCAGCTGGGATAGTGCCACCAAAGGTTTTTTTTTTTTTTTTTTTTTTTTTTGAGAGTTCATTGCTTCTCCAGCAGTGACCGTGCCCCCCAAAAACATAACCAAACATTAACCACAGAGTTGTTGAGTTAAAATAAAATTTCAAAGTATCCGCTACATAATAACATGCAAATGTAAAACATCCATGGTTTGCAGGAACGTACAATGCCAAAGTTTTTTCTCGCAACTGGGTTGACTTATCTCAGCTTTGCATAAAGATTGGAGACAGCTAGCCTGGCTAAAATTCAAAGTATAAACAATCAGCAATGACGGTGACTGAACTGTCCACTGGTTGCCTGGCAACCTCATGGTTAAAGAGTCCAGGGAGTAACTGTGTCTGGAGAGAAATAGCTCCAGCTTGTGATAATATACGTCTTTTTCCAAATGATTTATGAGATAGGAAATGCAAGGCATTGTTAGGCCTCAAGGAAAACACACAACAAAAACTGAATATAAACATAACTTTTTTTGTTGTACAAGAAAAGTCCACAGGACACCTTGAATGCACTCAAATGTGTCATCAATCCTCTCATCAAACTCTTGCCTTTTTTTGCAAAAAAAAAAGAAAAAAAAAAGGAATAACCGCATTTCCCAAAATAAGCTATTATTTTAACAGTGTGACTGTGCTCTCAGACACTGGCAACAGGGAACAAAGTTCTACACAGGCAATAATGTAATGAATGAGGAAACTCATGACAGATTTTATTAGTGGATCTTCAAGGTTGTGTGGGAAGTAGAAGCAAGCCCAGAGCTGCCAGTGGCTGCAGTTAAGGTCTGCAGGTAAACATTCATTAAAGTGCAAAGCAAGTTTCACAATCCGTCATCCATGCACCTGTGAGACCTGAAAACATTCTGGTTCCTTGATGAAATTATTTCCAAATCACTGCTCTTCCCTAGTTGTGCTGCCACTGCATCACAGCTGTGTTTATAACTGTCCTGTCAACAGAGTCAGTGTAGAAAATATCCATAATAGACGCCTATGTTTGAAAGCCCAAAAGCAGTCACTTTTAAGAGACAGATGAAGCCAGCAATGTTTTAGATTCCATGTCTAAAAACTTCTGATACATCTAAATGTTACATGTTAAATGTCATGATATGACATGTCAGTGCTAAAAAAAAGTGTTATTAGGCCTTTTCACACCTGGAAATGTGAACCAAGGTCCAAACCAAGGTTCACATTTTTGTTACAGTGTATTAATTTTACGTGGTTAGTTTTGGTTTGACATTGCAATTATGTGAGCTCACTGAAGAAGTACACATGGTATAATTACGGCCTGTCATCATTACCTATGTGAGCTGTGTCTCCTACGTGAGCCGTGTCTTCAATCAATCAATCAATCAATTTTATTTATGAAGCCCAGTAACACAAATCACAATTTGCCTCAGAGGGCTTTACAGCATACGACATCCCTCTGTCCTTAGGACCCTCTCAGCGGATAAGGAAGGAAACCCTTTGTTCTATGTGTGAGCCGTCTCTCCTACGTGATCCGTGTCTCCTACGTGATCCATGTCTCCTACATGAGCTATGTCTTCTACGTGAGCCGTGTCTCCAATGTGACCCATGTCTCCTCTATGAGCTGCATCTCCTACATGAGCTGTGTCTCCTATGTAAGACATGTCTCCTGCATGAGCCATGTCTCCTACATGTGCTGTGTCTCTATGCAAGCTGTGTCTCCTATGTAAGCCCTGTGTCCTATGTGAGCCACATTTTCTACATAAGCCGTATCTCCTACGAGAGCTTTGTCTCTTACGTGACCCATGTCTCCTACATAAGCCAGGTCTCCTATATGAGCTGTGTTGCCTACATAAGCTGTGTCTCCAACATGAGCTGTGTCTTCGACATGAGCTGTGTCTCCTACATGAGCTGTCTCCGACATGAGCTGTGTCTCCTACGTAAGCCGTGTCTCCTATGTAAGCTGTGCCTCCTACATGAGCTGTGTCTCCTACATGAGTTGTGTCTCCTACATGAGCTGTGTCTCCTATGTGAGCCATGTATCCTAAGTGAGCTGTGTCCCCTTCATGAGCTGCGTCTCAATGCAAGATGTGTCTCCTTGAACATTACATTGAGTGGTTTGTAGACGGGTTCTTTCGTCTTTTCGTATCCCCTTGGAAAATACTTGGAAATTGTTGGAGTTTTTGTGACTCTTTATAAAATCGTCTCCAATGACTCGTTTTGTTATATTTCCGTGTTCACGGACAAACTGAGACCTACCCTTTACATTTACTACCACTTGACAACTCTCCTGCTAATTTCTCCTCTGCTTCAACCACCAACGGCTGTCTGCTCTAAGCACAGCCACCGTCACTCTCTCTGTCGCTGAACCACACACACACATTATGCACTGAGGTACTACAAATACTCTTATCGCTTCCAGATAGCCTGCCGAAACTTCCTGTACTTGATCCAAAAGTCCAAACCATCCAAATATGGACCACCAGAACCAAACCATGGTTCAGTTTGGTCCAAGACGACATCTTTGCATCGGACCAAGGTTTAGCTGTTTGGTCTGGACTGTGGTCTGGGCAGATTTCACAACTTTCATTTTGGTTTGGATCAAATTGAAAAGTCCAGACCAAACAATGTAGGTGTGAAAGGGCCCTTAATTAAACACAGCTATATTATTCACTATTTTGGCAAACTTTATAACAGAAGAACACAGAGTTTACAGACAAAAATAATTTTCAAAGATCTCCTAGACATAATCTGTATCCTTCTGATCTCCAGATTAAAAGGTTAACCCTAACTCTAACTGGATAACTGGTTCAGTTGAGACTCGAGAAAGCAAACCATGGTTCATCAGCTACTTTATGTTCTTTACCCAGAGCTCAGCACTTAACAAGCCGAAGTGAGGTGCAGTTGAGAATTTCCGCTGGGTCAGGAGTCACCAGATCGACCTTGAACCCTTCAGCCAAAGACACCTTCAGCAGCTCCTCCACAAACCCCTGCATGTCTGTGATATCACATGGGTTCCGGTGCATGTTCATGATGTCATCTAAGTGTGTGGACTCAGGATTAGAGAGGGTCAGCCCCCGGTAACACTGCTTGTCGTACTGGTCCTGTGGGAGTTCGTCAGGCTTTGGCACCCACTCCAGTTTCAGTCTGTTCTGCCTCGGGTTGCATGGATGGAGGGTAGTGAGACCTTGGGATGTTCTGTAGTAGAAGCGCTCGCAAAGAAGTGCCAGGAAAGCTTTCCAGGTACAAAAGAGGTCAACTGTGAAGGCTCGCACAGAGCATGTGCGAAGCTCATAGTTTTCTGGCCCATGGCGTAAGTTAAAGTGGAGAACGCGGACCTGGAATGAGAGGGCATAATATGCTGACTACACATTCTCTGGGTATACACAAACAAAGAACCGGTTTGTCCATGTCTCTGAACACACATCCTCTGCTCATATACTGCAGATATGGTAAACATAAACTGTCTCTCAAAAGGTGAGTGAAGGTCAGTATTGTCTAAAGTTTTAGAAAACCAGGTTGATAGACACTAAAACTTTCTTATGCTTATTTTTTTTTAACTGAATCCAATTAAAATTTTATTCAGGTTAAAGGAAAATTTCGACATTTTGAGAAATGCACTTGTTGACTTTCTTAACAAGGGTTTGATGAGAAGATTTCTACCACTCTTGTATCTGTACACTAAATATGAAGCTATTGTCAGCAGCTAGCTAACTTCAACAATGCCAAAGACTGGAAACAGGGTAAAAAAGCCAGCCTGGCTCTGTCCAAAAGTAACAAAATTTGCCAACCAATTAACATGCTTTTTAACATGTTAAAAGCTCAGTTATTAACACAGTCTTTCTCGTTTGTTTAATCTGCACCAAAACAAAGGAGTACAATAATCAAATCATTGTTTTACAGGGGGTTACTATATCCATCCATCCATTTTCAACCGCTTATCTGAGACCAGGTTGCAGGGGCAGCAGGTTGAGCAAAATATTCCAGATGCCCCTCTCCCCAGCAAAGCTTTCCAGCTCCTCCTCGGGCACCCTTAGGCGTTCTGAGGCCAGATGCAATGTATAATCCCTCCAGCAAGTTCTGGGTCTTCCCCAGGGCCTCCCACCAGTCGGATGTGCCCAGAACACCACTAGATACCCAGGAGGAATTCTGATCAGATGCCTGAACCACATCAACCGGCCCCTTTCAACATGAAGGAGCAGACCTCTTTACCCTATCTCTGAGGCAGAGCTCAGCCACCCTTTTGAAGAAACTCATTCACTACCCAAAGGTCATAACCATAGGTGAGGGTTGGGACGTAGATGGACCAGGAAATTGAAAGCTTTGCCTGGCTCAGCTCCCTCTTCACCACAACAGTCTGGCTCAGTGCCCACATCACTGCAGACACTGCGCCAAACCGTTGTTCCATCTCACACTCCATTCTACCCTCACTTGTGAACATGACCCCAAGATACTTGAACTTCTTCCCTTGAGGCAGTAACTCTCTCCCAACCTTCGAGGGGGCACTCCACTGTTTTCTGGCAGAGAACCACGGCCTCAGACTTTGAGATGCTAACTCTCATCCTGACCACTTCACACACGTATGCAAACTGCCCCAGTACGTACTAGAGGTCACTGTGTGATGAAGCCAACAGAACCACATCATCTGCAAAAAGCAGAGAAGCAATTCTGAGGTCACCAAATCAGACCCCTTCCTCCCCCAGATGCGCCTTTATGTGCCAGACTATTTCTTCATTTGTCATTTATACACTTGTTTGTGCAGATAAAACAAACAATATTAAGTGTTAAAGTAACACAATGGAGGATTGCGCTTTTTACCTCACGGGGTCCCCCTACAGACGAAAAACGGTATTGTCTGTTACAACTGTCGCAAAAATCTTTCTGCGCGTGCATTTGTTGACAAGCCAACGATACCAGTGAACTTCCTAAAGCTGGTCATGTAATGCACAATCATCATGTCTTCAGAGCAGGTAAAGTAGCCTTATAGCATTTTGCACATACACAATTAGGCCGATTGCTTTATTTATTTATTCATTTTCGAAACTCAGAAATGAGTTGCTCTTTGCATGTTAGGGCTGACCTCCTCACAGCGTGCGCATGCACACACACACAGGCCCCGGTGCAGATGAAGGGAATATAACTTCAAGATTACTCTAGTTGATGACAACTACGCTTGTTACTGTAGTAAATGCGATGAAATCTATAAGCCAAGCCAAGCTACAAGCGAATACATGTGATCAGCATGTAGAAAGACATATTTCAATCTGCTCTGTCCGCAGTCTCTCATTCACTGCTATTATGATTTACGATCGTGGTCGACACAAGCACATCGCGCTCGCAGTGCTAACAGCAAACTGTTAAAGACAAACTAAAATGAAAGCTGTCTGTGTGTAGGCTAACACTTTATCTTAAAATGTACCTGAGGCAGCCGACCTGCAGACAGTGAGTCTCCTAAGTAGAGGGTAACCGCAGTAACAGCGCCAGGTCGCCACCGGTCGGGCATCCCTGCTCCTCTTTCAGCTCTCGCCAGCGTGTGAAAGCCAGGCCAATATTAATCCATGTTCGAGCTCTTGTTTTATTGCGCTCCCGTTTTCTTTTCTTTGTCTCCTCGGACAGCAGCTTCACTTTCTGGCTTTTCTTTGTTGCTACAGCCATGACAACCACATCTAACTTCGTTCACCTCGGTTTGGCTACGCTACTCTAAAGAGAGGAGGGGGATATGACGTATGCCGTAAAGCAGCCAAATTTTGTAGTCCTTTTTGTGTCCAGGTTCCTACCCGAAAAACGAAACTGCATAGTGCCAGCGCAAGTGAAACAGACGCACTCAAGCAATGACGTAGGTGTCATCCAACCTATTGTGAGTTGATTTACCATCACAAGGATCTTGGATATATATTTTGACTCCATTGTGTTGCTTTAATTAGCAAGCTTTAGAGCTGCTAGGAGGTGGACTTTGCTATGTTTCAGCAGAGCCAAGCCTGCCGTATCCCTGTTTCCAGTCTTTGTGTTAAGCTAAATTTGCCAGCTGCTGGCAGTAGCTTTCCATTTCGTGTACTAACACAAAGAGAAAAGGGTCAATCTTCTCATCAAACTCTCAGCATGCAAGCAAATACGCATGTTCTCTCAGAACATGTCTCATGACACCAGACCAAACCTGACTCTTGAAAACAATTTCAGGAGTCAAAACACTGTTCATTTAGCTTAGTTCAGAGCCTCCATATCTCTAACTGACTGTCAGCAATGACTCAAGAAGAAGGTATGATTACTTTAAACAAGCTATATGTATCAGCTTTTCTCGAGTTGCTAAATTTTCTGGAAATTGAATTTAGAAACCCATTAACATACTTCCAGAGAGAGAGCAGTTGCTGCTGCCGCCTCAATTGCTTCAAATAAGCAAGTTCCAGAACCCCACTGACAGTGTTGGAAATTATGGGTTGGACGAGGTTTTCACTCAAGTTCAGTTTGACGCATGTTGCTTTTACTGATTAATTATTGTACTGAATTATTGCACTGAGCAGCACTAGGGGTGTAAATCACAGGTTTCATCATGATATGATATTACATCAATTCTTTAGACAACAATACAATATTTGCTGATATGACAGTTGGCCATGATGTGATTTCAATTTAATTCCAAAATCCATGTGATTGATAGAAGATGATATTAAATAACCTCATTGTCATTTTCTTGGCTGTTTACCATTATCTGCCTGGGGTAGCACTGTATGAATGTTTAGGAAGTTGGTTACTTGAACGGAAATGCTGACACTGACACACCACAGGAATTTCAAAATAAGGGCATATCTTAAAGATGGCAATATGTATTGATGTTTTAAGTTTGCATCGATGAAATTGGATCGTTGATCATTAAAACAACAAATCAATTCAGATCGATGTATTGTTACACCCCTCTGCAACATGTAACAGAGATTTCACATTGATTGTGACTAAATCCACTGTATTGTACCTATAAGCTGTGCGAAAATAACAGCTTATCCTCTACCTAGTGCTGTTGATTATCAGCTGGTAGAGATTCAAACTCCACCTTTAGCTCCCACTACATAACAAAGCAGTATGCAGAGCCATCATGTTGCCATGATGATGGTGAACTTTTTTTTTTCAATTTACGCTGTGGTTCACTGTGTGACCATGGCAACCCCAGAAACCACATGGGAAAACAATGCAGAAAGCATTGTTCCCTTTTGTAGTTCCTTAAAAAGGGCTGGCACAAAATCAGATTTTCACCACACAACTACCATGGCCAAAAGAGTTCATACTACTGATATTATAATGATATTATAATGATATCTAAAGGAAAAAAAGCCTAACAATGATATTAATGATCAGTCAAATTACATTGAGTTGTTTGTTGTTTGGGGGGGGGGGGGGCAAATGACTCTCAAAATACGAATGTTGGGAGGTGGAGAAAGAGTCTGTAACCAAACATATACAAATGTGTACAAAAACAGCAATTACACTATTACACTCTATCAGCCTTTTGCAGGCTGCAAAATGGGAGGCGTTTGAATGCCACTAGTAAAAAAAAAAAAAAACGCTTGCTGCGCCTTTTTATTCTTGCCAAGCAAACACCCCATCACCTCCTTACCCTAGCCTTCCCATGCAATCAAAATGCCATTTATGTATTTATTTATCTATTTATTTAATTTAATTGATTTCACACTGCACTTTTATGCTTCCAAGCCTGCTGTTTTCTATTGAGATTGGTAACTGCATTTTTTTTTAAGTCATATAGCTCTGGCTATCCAGCTACCACCATTTTCTCCTCAATTGTTTACCAGCTGTGAACTTGTTGTCATGACCACCACAGAATTCAATTCAATTCAGTAGTAGTAGTAGTTTTTAATGAGAAATAAACTCTTTGCTTGCTGTTTTTGCGCTGCTACGAGCCTCGCGTTTTCTGCACTTTTGCCAGAGCGCTCTGAACTCCTCTAGTTGAAAAAACATCAACTCAGAGCAGAAAAACACCCCATGTCATCTATGCTTTTCTTCCCATTGTACAGTCAGATGATTTGAGAGGCGGGCCTTCTGTGGTGGTCACGACAAGTTTACAGTTGGTAAACAATGGAGGAGAAACTGGTGGTAGCAGTTGCTGGATACCCATACTGCAGTTACCACAATCTCAACAGAAAGCAGCAGGGATAGAAACATCTAAGTGCAGTACTTGAAACAGCCATCATGGAGGCGAAGCTCCTGGACCAACTGATGGTACTCCCCATAATCCACCCTCTTTTTCAAGGTCTAATATACCCACACAAATCCCCGTTTGGAGGTGATGTGGTGGTTGCCTGGCAGCAATTAATAGGCCCTGCAAGCATTTTTTTTTTTTTTTACTCGTGGCATTCAATTAAAAACAAAAAGTAGCACGGTGCAACTCGCGTTTTGCAACCTACAAAATGCTTTCTGTGTGATCGTGGCTTTAGAACTGAAGAACTTCACTTAAATAGGAGAAATAATCGATGATGATGAGGCACCGGATCATTTTAGATGGTATTGTGTTGTTGTGTGTTAATGTTTCATCTTTAAATATCATGGACATTATTAATACTTGTATACTGCGACAGCCATTCAAGCTGTAAACACATGCATCAATAAATCAAAAGACCTTGAAGCAACATGAGCTTCATACCGTAGTTTGATTATGTGATCTGTACTTAATAATTTGATGCAATTAAGATGCGCTCTATTTGGCTGTGTGGTGAGAACAGGGCCGGTAAATAGCGTCCAGTAGTGTATGGGACAGGTTGGTGGTAGGAGAAGTTGTTGCTGGTTGCTGGTTGCTGCAGTGGTGGAGATGCACCCTGCTGGCAAATACAGATACTGCTCACTGTCTGAAAGTATTTGATGGAAGTAATTGATGAAATAACCAGATAGATCTCCTAATTGTTATATTGCCTATTCCTATGTGGGTGCACTGCTTTTAAACTCACTTTGAAGACATCTGATTACACCAATTACTACTTTCTGCAGACAACCTATTAATTCTACAATAAATGGGAAACTAAATAATAATTACAATTGTGTCCATGGTGGACTGCCTAGTAAATATCTGATCTTAATCAAATAGTGGGCCTCATGCAAGAACATTTTCTCATTCTTATCCTAAAACCTTTTTGATTTTAGGTTTGCCTCGCACAAGTGTTCTAAGTCATGTTCATCAAACTCTGTCTGTCTGTCTGGACAAACATTTGATCATCTGAATAATCAATGCCCCTAAAGGGTAACTTCCGAGACGGCACAATTACTCCTGCTCATAGTCTCAGTATTATGTGCATCAAAGGGTTGTAACATCTAGTCCTAAACTGAACTGGAACAGTGAAAACACTCTTTTGTGAGTTTTCCTTCCTGTAGACTTTGAATGAAGTGTGTTTCACAATGATAAAATTACTGCTTATTTAATTGGGACCTGGTGGGTGATTTTGGGGCTCTGAATAAATAAAAAGGCTCTTACTCTTTAAGAAACAGGTCTATTTCTGTAGGGATCCTTTCCATTATTTTGTCGGACACAAAAGAACAATCTGAGCTTGTCAGTTGCAAAAACAAGCCCTTCTAGTGGACGTAAACTGAAGGTGCGAACATGCCTCAAGTGGTTACATTGCAGCCTGTATTGCGGCTGTCGGCTGCGGCACTCTCCCTCAATACTGGACCAGTTTCAAAAATTGTTGTTCCCAAAAGTTGCAGAAAATAGGTTCCAGTTTGAAAAATAAACAATTTTAAAAGTTGCTATATAAGGCCACCTGTTCCATCCGGTTTCTGGGAAAGTTTAATTCACAAAAATGTTCTAAAGAGTCAAGGGAAGAATTTCACACTTCAGAGCTTCAAAACCTGCTGTCAGAATTCAGCAGATCAAACAGTATAAATTTAGCAGTGTCAGTATTAGAAAATATTAATACAGCTGCCAACTTTGTGTTGTCATAGCAGTGCTTTGCTGTGACAGAAATAAAGAGGGAAGAGAGTATCATACAGTAGGTGATGTCACACCGTCAGCTGTTATAATGGATTCATTATGTCCCCTGACAGCGACCTGCATAAAGAGCTGGAATGAAAGGGTTTTATGTCTGTTCGTGACTCATGTGACTGATCTGAACCACTGAATTTTGTTTGCAACTGCTTGTAGAGACAAGCTGTCTTATATCACTCGTACGCGGCACTCTAGAATAATGTTGTTTGTAAAGCGGTTCTTCCATGAGGCCCACTGACTTGATTTGACCTATTGCTCTAACTTTAAACAAACATACCTTAGAATGAACATTCACCATAATCATGGCTCCGAGCGGTCCTCCTCTCAAGCTGAGAGGCACCGATGCCTCATACCGACAAATCTCGTCCAGCAGGGGGCGTATCTGGAAGAAATCCACCTCTCTCCGCAGCAGTGCCAGCTCCGAGAAGCCATCCGGCAGGTCCAGGGAGCTGGAGCGCAGGTAATTCAGAATGTACCTGAACACTTTCCCGTCACGGTCTATGAAAACATTCCCTCTGTTATCTCTGAGCAGGGGGATTTGTCCGGTGAACATAGCACCCAGCATCGAGTCCCGACAGCGTGTCAGAGTGTCCAGGGTTGTTGTGTAAATTTCTCCACCGACGTTCAATGACACTGGGTCCTGGAGGGAGTTCCTGTTGCTGTTGTCGTCCGGTGAGTTGAGGTTCAGCATCTTGGAGGCAAAGCTGCGGTTTCTATGATCCTGTGAATTCTCTAATGTTGTTATTGGGAGGATAAGGATCCTTGTGCTCTGGTCAGGAATGCTGAGGACTGAGGGATGTGGAAGTTTCAAGTGCTTCTTTTGTTCCCAAGAAAGACTTCTTTCCTTAGACAGTTAGAGCGACACAATAGTAGCCTGGATACGGCCGAGTTAGGAAAGATGCGAGGAAATCTGCCAAGGCTGTTTCCAAAGCTGAAGATTTATAAAACACAAGTTTCAGACATATAAAAGGCTGCTGCTCTTTCCCTTCTCATTGCTGCGTCAAAGCAACGGCATTATAAATGCAGGTGTTTCCGTGATTTTTCTGCGGTTAAATGTGCGTCGTTGTTGATGTATCTCCTGCAGGATTCTGAGTGGTGTCAGCTAACAGCAGGCCTACAGTCTGACTGGGTTAAAGCAGAAAGGCAGAAGGGCCACAGTGACCAGACCAGCATGCTAATAACTGGACACTTCTGGCTCCACGAAGCTCGCTTTTATTCTCAGCTCATACCCCCTGATCTCTCCCTCTCACAAACACACACACACACACACACACACACACACACACACACACACTGGAGCTGTCTGAGCAAGACACGGGGGACTGGGCAATTTGTCTGAAATGCACCCCTTAAAGTGACAGACAGAACACTGAAAGTGCTGTTATCCCCTGTGAACAAATGAACAATGTCCTCAGACACTTTTAATTTCAAATGCCCTTCAGAAAGCAAAGATTTTCCACAAAACAGAAACATAACAAGAGAAAAAGTTCAATTTCCCAACTGTACAACAGTATTATGTTGCAGGATGAGAATAATTAAGATAAACCTGAAACATCTAGTGGCTGTCAGCTGTAATAGTTTGGGTCACAAAAGTGAAAATAATTTCCAAAGTCTTTTTTCAGCAACCTGCAGAATCACACACTGACCTGCTGCTCTACTGTTAACAAGAAACACTTTACATTCAGTAACCTTCTGTCTCTGTCAGTAATGTCATCTGACAGTAGCAGTTCTCAGATTATCGGACTAAATTAATCAACAATCCACTGAGAATAGACAAGAAGCAGCAAAAAAAACAAAAAACAAAAAAAAAAACAGCCCCGACAAACTACAAAAACATGCAAGCAGCATGCTTACATTTCAAAGATAAACCAGCATTATTAAGTGTCCTTGATGTAATGTTAACATTATGTCAGTCATCTATCTTTCTGTTCCAGCAACCAGCTGCTTAGAGGTCCTTAATTTCTCTCCATATGCACTGTTCTCAGTAGTGCAGTGGTAGTTGAGTGGGTACCAGAGAGCTTTCCCCCATTTGTGGCGTCCCCTATGGATGACAGCAATGTAGCATTCGCCTACTGCTTATGCAAGGCTGGCACTGAATTGAACATGCGGCAACCTCCAAGGCTGACAGCTGAACCCAGCCACAAACTGCAGTTCCCCAAATGGCCACTTGAGGCTGGCTCCAGAGGCCAGTTAATTTCCATGGACCTCCATAGTGAAGTGCTCAACTTTACAGCAGAAATACACATTTACAACCTGGTACAAGAAACGGGTTCAGTCTCTACAGCTATGTTATGTTGTGCAAAGCTGCCAAGTCTTACGCGTTTATCGAAAGTCTCACACAACTGACACTTTACACACACTCTCATGCCACACATCCATTTTCTCACACAATGACAAACAAATTCATAACTGATAACACTGATAAAGTGTGAGAAGAGGATACTGACAGCGTACGGACAGACAAGACAGAGCAGCACAGCAACATCAACAACGTAAAACACTACAGTGAAGCCACCCATTGCTTGGATTCTGATACACATTTGTGGTGTTACCGGTACATGGAGCAGTCGAAAAAGGACAAAAAAAACCACATTACAGTAATATTTAATTACACATCATGTATTAAGTAAGTTTTGTTGGATATGTGATGTACCCAAAGAAGGCCCGTTATGAGGAAAAAACTACTGAATTATTGTGCTTCACAATTGATTCATGTCAGCTCAGATTACATAATAACACACTGACAATTTCCTCACATATTTCACAACTAAGAAAACGTTGCAGCAGTTTAATTTGGGCTTGTTGGATTTCTATCAGTCAGATCCAGACGTAGCTGTGGTGGAGGTGCAGGAAGAGGGACAAATACACTGAATGATGTGGTTAAAAAAAAAGTTGGTGCATATAATTTCAAAAACATGCACCAGTGTATATACACAGAAAAAAGTATTTTATGCCCTGCTGCAGGGCAGTCAACCATCTTAATCTTCCTCCACGTGTTCACATAAGAAATATTACCACACAATCCAATGTTTTAGCTTCTCCACCCAAGCCAAACCCCAACAGTGAGCAGTATTTTGGTAAACAAGCGAGTGAATCAGCTTCCGAATGATTCACTGCTCTGCAGCGGAGAGAACAGGAGAGGTTCTGTTCACAAAGACTGGGTTTACAGTGGCGTGCAAAAGTTTGGGCAACCCTGGTCAAAATTTAATTTACTGTGAATAGTTAAGTGAGTAGAAGATGAACTGATCTCAAAAATGCATGAGGTTACAGATGGAACATAGAGAAAAGGTGTGCTTGAAGAAAAAAAGTGCAGACTTTTTATGAACCTGTCCAACTGTTAAACACGGGGGTGGATCGATCATGCTTGGGGCTTGTGTTGCAGCCAGTGGCATGGAGAACATTTCACGGATAGAGGGAAGAATGGATTCAGTTAAATGCCAGTAAATTCTGGAAGCAAATATCATAGCATCTGTAAAAAAAACTGAAGATGTAGAGAGGATGGCTTCTACAACAGGACAATGATCCTAAACACACCTTTAAATCCACAACAGACTACCTCAAGAGGTGCACGCTGAAGGTTTTGCCATTATTGAAAATCTGTGAATAGACCTCAAAAGAGGAGTCCATGCAAGAGGGCCCAAGAATCTCACAAAGCTAGAAGCCTTTTGCAGGAAAAATGGGCGGAAATCTTCCAAACAAGAACTGACAGACTCTTAGCTGGTTACAGAAAGTGTTTAGAAGCTGTGATAACTGCCAAAGGGGGGGACGTACTGACCATGCAGGGTGCCCAAACTTTTGGTTCAAGTCCTTTTCCTTTTTTGTTATTTTGAAACTGTAAAAGACTGAAATTAAAAAGTAATCTTGCTTTAAATATTGAAGAAATGTGTCTTCTTTAACTTCATTCCTTACTGAACCATTCGCAGTAAAAGAAATTTCGACCATGGGTGCCCAAACAAACACAGTCCTAATATGAGAAATAACTAGATAAGATTTGCTGAGAAGCACAATGGATTCAAATCAGCTCAGATCACATTATAACACACTGACAATTTCCTCATTTATTTCACAACTAAGAAAACATTGCAGCAGTCAGATTTGGAGTTGCTGGATTTCTTTCAGTTGGATCTGACCATAACCGTGGTGGAAGTGCAGAAAGAGGAACAAATACACTGAATGTTGCAGTTAAAAAAAAAATTGGTGCATGGAATTTTAAAACTTACATGCACCAGTGTATGTACACAGTGTACCAGTGTATATACACAGAAAAAAGTATTTTGAGCCCTGCTGTAGGGCAGTCAACCATCTAAATCTTCCCCTAGATGTTCACAAAAGAAACATCACCAATATCATCAATGTTTTACCTTCTCCAACTGAGCCAAACCCCAACAGTGAACAGTACTTCAGTGAACAAGTGAGTGAATCAGTTTCTGAATGATTTACTGCTCTGCAGTGGAGAGAACAGGTGGCTGGGATGACGGTAATGCTAATGCTATGAGCAGGAATGACAGAAAGAGAGAGAGAGAGACAGAGAGACAGTGGTTCTGTTCAAACAGACTGAGTTTCTAATGAATGTCTGTTGTATGACTTACACACTGAAGACATTTACTAACCAACAACACCTCAGAAGTCTTGTCCTCATATTGAAGTTGCCAGCTTTGCATAGTTTCACTCAAAAAACAAGCTAAATTTTGCTTGCATTGGCAACTAACTTACGGGATAGAAGACAACATGTAAAAGAGGCAACTTTGATGTTAATGAGAGGTGTATTTTTTATCTATTTTAGTGCAGGCTAGCTAGTTTGTTTATAGTGTGTGTGCTAAACTACACTGAACCAGTCCTGGAAAATTTTACAACTGAATACATGTAGATGACATTTATACTGTTCTTTACCTCTAACTCCCAGTAGGAAAGCCAACAAGCTATTCTGAAAAGTCAACGTGATGTCACAAGACCACTGCCATCTTTGTTTAGGGGAAAGGTGGTGTGTACGCTCTGGCATTCCGACAAAATCAAAATGTTTACTATCACAGTAAGTTCTCAGTCTTGGCTCATGCAAATAGTGAAGTTCAATGAGCATTGTCAACAACCAATAGCTGTGCTCTCTCCAGCACCAAACAGGAAGCAGCAAACCGGGTAGACAGTAAACACGGAGGGGATTCTGTGGAGGCGCAAGAACATGATCAAGTCTCTGTTCTGTTGTACGGTGGAAAAGGAGGAGAAACTAGTGGAGCTGTGGCGTGAACAAGCATCAGTGTTTAATTGGGTATGTATCTGATCCATCCACCATCCAGCACTTACTGTTGTGAGAAATTTTAATTTTTAGTAAAATCCAAAATGTATAATTTGTGTGCAAATACAGTTTATCTTTACGGCTGATACTGATGCTGACTGACAAGAATACTGTCAACATATGATGCCTCTTATTGTGTGTTTCTAGAGTAATGTGTTTGTGGGGACACAGAGGGAATTGTCAAAACCTCATATTTCTTGAGGGGAGCTGGGCATAATATTTATCCAACAGGAGCAGGATGGGGAATAGTCTGAAAAGGAATCCAGTTGTAGTCTTGCAATTAGTGATCCTGCAAGAGCTCCAGTCTTTGCAAAATCTGTGACTGAAACCTCACATTGTCTAAAGATGTGAGAGGGTGTCAGACTTAAGTCTTCTCAGAGTCTGTCCACAGTCTTCTAGTGCAATGGTTCCCAACTGGTCCAGCACTGTAGTCCAGATTTCTCCTTAATCATCAGCTTAAGGTCCACACAGTTTAATATGTTCAGCGTCATACTTGTATCTGGCCATGTCAGCAAGCTAGTCTGCTGTCTCTGTCCAGTAGCTGTCCATTAGTCACTCACTCTACAGCAGGAAACAGCACTTAAAAGCTTTGTGCTGGAAATTCACTATACTTAAGAATAAAGTGTTTTTCACACATTTGACACATTTGCAAGTCACTTGTGAGTCCCTTCTGCATTCGGAATGGACCCATGACCCATTTTGGGCCATGACCCACCAGTTGGGAACCAGTGTTCTAGTGTAAGGTAGCCGTTAGTTGTACAACCAGTCACACAGCAGCTCTTTGGCATGTTGTTGTGTTGATGTCACAAAGGAGTCCATCTTAATTTGCCACTTTTCCAAGCAGTTCTCTGCACTGCTACAAACTGTACTGGAAGTGATCTTTTCCCTAACACCACAGCCCCTTGGAAAAACAGACTGAAAGTTGACTTCAAGATTTTGCTTGTTGAAGTCTACCTTACATAAAGACAGCTTTTGCCTGAAAAAAGCATTTGTGTGTATTTAGCAGATTTCCACATATGAACTTAAAAAACTACTTATTGAAGATAATCCTGGTAGTTTAATTACAGTCCACATGATCTCTAACAGTACGCAATGTAAGGGTGCATGAAATTGTGTGTGTGTGTGTGTGTGTGTGTGTGTGTGTGTGTGTGTTTTAACCTGTATGTGGAGTATAGTCCTGTCAACAGCATGGGCCTGCAGCATAGTCACGGTGCATCCACCGAATCCTCCACCGGTCATCCGACTGCCAAACACCCCCTCCACCTCCATGGCTGCAGACACCAGCTCATCCAGCTCCCTGCAGCTCACCTCATACAGGTCCCTGTCACAAGAACATCAAGTTACCACACACCTCAAACATTCTGCCACCCACAACAGTGATGTGACACTGCTGCTTTAACTGTACCTGAGGGAGTTGTGGCTCTCCACCATCAGCTTGCCAAACTCTTTGTAGGCTCCTCTCTTCAAGGCTTCAGCAGCTTGTGCAGTTCTTTCTATCTCCTCGATTACGTGACGAGCTCTTCGATAGGTTACATCATCCAGTTTGTCCTTTGCCTCTGAAACAACAGAGAAGGTCAATACTACGTCTGGCTTCAGAAGGCTTGAATAGTATTGGACGTTATAGGGTAAGTTCTGTATTTTTCAAAATGGACTTCCAATGAAATTGCCATGTTTCTGTGTCTAAGTGACTTATGGGATCAACAATTTTTGAAGCTGGTCCAGTATTGAGTGTGAAAGCAGCAGCTGGCAGCAGTGAAACAGGCTGCAATGTAACCACTCGATGCACTGGTGCAGGGACAATTCACATCAACTAAATGTGTTTGTTTTTGCCACTGACAGGCTCAGATTATTATTCTACGTGTCTGACAACATTATGGAAAAGATCCACACAGAGAGTGTGAAGAGTAAGAGCCTTTTTGTTTAACCAGAAACAACCCTAAAATTGCCATCGCCAAACACACCAAACTCCATTCAAATAAAGAGCTATTATAGTGTGTGGAGAGCCGGCATATTTAAGTGATTGTTGGAATAGTAAAAAAACATACCAAGGTGGTTTTTGTGAGTTTTATTGTGTTTCTGACAACTTTGAAAAAAATGTGTTTTACAATGATAAAATTAGTGTTCATTTAAATAGAGTCTGGTGTGTTTGGCGATGGCAATGTTGGGGCTGTTTCTGGTTGAACAAAAAGGATCGTACTCTTGAACAGAAAGCTCTATCTCTGTAGGGATCCTTTCCATAATGTTGTCAGACACTTAGAATAACAATCTGAGCCTGTCCGTGGCAAAAACAAGCATGGAACGTTTTTATTGTTGTGGCTGAAAAATGTTGAACTTACCCTTTAAACCTCTGAAATTAAAATTAATGTCGTTTTGTCATCGTCTAAAGATCTGCTCTGTGCATTAAATGCTATTTGACTTTGTGAGAAAAAAAAAACTGAATCCAAAAGGTAGAAACAGCTTCTTTTGCACAGAACCAATCAAAATATTTACTTTAAACTGTATTTCCATAAAGTAATACTCATCACTGTTCTATAACTGATGTGGTCTAACTGACAAGCAGAGAGCAGTCTGTGACACAGACACAAAAGAAACCACAGAAAATATCACTCAAGATTTTAGCAAATTTGGTTAAATCTGACAAAATAAAATGCAAATTATATACCACATGAAATATACTTAACAAGGTGTGGCAAAATCACATAATAAAGTAGGCATCTGTATCCCTTTCGCTGCTTCCCACCTTAGATATCACTGATCTTTTCTCAAAAATGTAACTAGAATTACCGCCTTATGTATGCCTGCGTAATCCCATCAAGCTACAGTTACAGTTAACATCCATTTCTGTGAAAACATGGATGCTTCACACACATTTTAACTTTTGGCAGCACAGAAGATCTATACAATCAGCAAAATTCAAGGTGGACACATCAAATGTGTCCCCCCTTCTGGTCCTGAGTTATGACATTGAGTAATGGTCAGAAAAGTGTTTTTGCAAAACATCATGATGTCACAGTGAGGTTGACCTTTTACCTTTGGGATAAAAAAATGTCATCCCTTCATTATTTTATCCTTTTAGACATTTGTGTGAAATTTTATCAGAATTAGCGTATGATTTCTTAAGTTAGGTCAAGGTCATGGTGACCTTGACCTTTCACCTTTGACCTCAAAAATCTTATCAGTACAATGCCGATTCCAAGTGGACATTTGTGTAAAATCTGAGGAAACTCCCTCCAGGCCTTCTTGAGATATCACATTCATGAGAATGAGATGGACACAACACCACAGTGATCTTGACCTTCCAAATGCTAATCGGTTCATTGTCGAGTCCAAGTAAACATTTGTGCCAAATCTGAAAAAAAAAAACAACAACCCTCAAGCTGTTCTTGAAATATAGTGTTCACAAGAATAAGATAGATGAGGTCACTGTGACTTTGACCCTTCTGTTGTGATCTGGCGCTATATGAAAAATAAAATTAATTGGACCTTCAAGGGGGGGCGGGGTGCTCCCCTAATATAATGGTAGGGGAAGCACTACATAAGGTTAAAAAATTTTAGGAGCAGGGAGCAGAATGTTTAAGAGACCTCAGGGTTTCTTGAGCAGAGGAGAAAATGGCAGAAAGACTAAGAGTGGGGAGAAATATTCTCCAAACACAGGATGAGAGTGAGTCCATTAAATGCCAAAGATTAGACGGTGCAGGGATGTTTGTGGTCGCCTTAATTAGAGATGCACTCACGTCTCTCACTCAATGCAGTAACAATTTAACACCAGAAATAAAGTGATCACAACACTAAGATATATGAAAAACTAGAAAAAAACAACCACAGTGCAGCAGTGATGACTTGGGTCTGTCACAGCCTTTCATCAGCAAACAATTACAGCACTTTCATAGTCTCATTATGTGATATTGTTAATTCCATTTCCACTGGGTGTCCACACCTTACAGTCTCACAAAAGGGCACGTCTGTAACGACCAATCACACCTTTTACAAGAATGCATCACACCTAGCAACTGGGTCAACCACACCTCCTCACATCAGTCCTAAGCTAGGAGTCCTTCCGAGAAAGTTTTAGGCGAAGTTAGGAGCATATCTTGTAGCTTGTCTCGCTAAAAAGCTAAGGAGACATGTATTGGCTAGAGCCACTTTGCAGAATGCAGCACACTTGACCATCTTAAAATGTACCTGGAAATGTCAGTGTAGATGGCGATGGTGATGAGGGATGTTTTTCTGTGTTTCTTTAGTACCATTGCTAACATACCACTGCCTGTCCTGGTATGTTGGCTGCATGATATTCTAGAGATTCAATAGCCTGAAGGCTGAAGGGAAATTTCTGGCTGAACTCTGAACAGATCCAGGGTAGCACTAGATCACTGGGACAGAATAAGCGGTACCAAACACCAGGAGACAGGGCAGGAAAAGACAGAATCACATCAATGAAATGAAAGAAGGCAGGACTCAGAACGGCACGCTAGCCATGAACAGAGCAGGACAGAGAATAATAAAATAAGACAGAGTAGGACAGAATGGATCAGCAGCACAGGATAATAAAAAATGTACTACGCACCCTCCAGGTCCTTCATTGTTGCATCTCTAAGACTGTCCTTTCCCAGGATGGAGGCAGCCTCCTCACACTGTCTGCGTCTCGTGGGGTACTCACTGCCGGTCAGAGAGTGCTTCACATTGGAGTTGGTGATGAGAATGACCAGGCCTGGATCTGAAAGAGGGACAGGGGTGGCCTCCAGGGACCTGCGCCAAACCACAAAGAAGAACATGACTGACAATGATAGATGGAAACATGTCGTATTTCCTGTCTTTGAAAGCGTTTTGCCAAAAAATGCAAAGTAAAGCCTAATAACTAAGAACAGATAAATCTATCATGTCAATCTTACAAGAGACTGTTGGATTCATCTACTCTCATTAGATGTTTACACTACCTGCAGTCAATGAGCAAAGCATGGCCCTCTCTGCCGAGGACAGACACAAACTGATCCATAATGCCACATGGTACACCAGCATGAGTGTGTTCTGCCTTCTGACAGGCCACTGCTTTGGATACCTTGTCTCCGTCATCTGAAAGATAAAGAAGGATGGAGATTAAATACTAAAAATCCAGGCTGATACACCTGAAGATCAAAGAAGATCAAAGGGTTGTAAAAATGAGGTGCTTTATTGAATTTTGAGCATTAGCTGAACTTACGGTTGTAATTAAGCAGTATCAGCGTATGACAACACTAATACATCAGTTTCATGCATCCCTACAAGATTCCATGTCTTTTCCAAAACTTTCATTGATTTTTACTAAATCCATGACTTCCAGGTTTTCCATGACCATGGGAACCTTGCAAAAAAGATCAAATTCCTGGGTATTAAATTCCCCAGGTCTTTTGCATCCTGGGGCCCATACAGCAAGCGCACTAGACTTTCGCGAGCCACACTGCTAACTTCTGGTTTAGTCCTCCAATAACTTGAATGTGGATAAAATGACTTCATCGTGCAGCTTCTCCAGACTTCTAAAATATTATCGGACCGAATTCATCAAATCCCGATAGTGAAACCAGTCAAATGGCAGGGGTTGTGATGCTTAAATTAAGTATCCACTGATTTACAGGCATCTCTTTCACATTGTAAGTCTATGGGAAAAAGTCTTTTTGGGCCCAATGGCATCACGTGATGGACCTGGAAGTTTAAATTCCATGTTTGGCCACTACGAAAATTGGGCTCAAAGCCCAGCATACTACCTTGGGGCCTGGGCAACAATTATAAGCTGAGCTGTGTGTGTGCTACATAACTAGTAACTAGCGCATACTAGGGCCTGTCGCTATTTGCATGCAGGGGGACCCACTGTAACTACCTTACGCCACTGAATATCTGAGTCACACGGGTCTGACTGTCTCTGTATTCAGACTCTGACCTGGCTTCAGTTGCTGCAGGAATGTGTAGAAAGCCACCTCCAGAGAGGCAGAGCTGGACAGACCTCCACCCAGGGGGACACTGCTGGCAATCACCGCCCTGAACCCTGGGACAGGAGGAGCTGAAGCATACCAGACACAGAGAAAGTACACATTCAATAAATATCCTGTGGTGTCCAACCGAGGCAGGATAAAAGATGACATTTGTGAGATTAACAAACCTCTGCTGTGCATCTGTTTTCACTTATTTTGACAAGACTAGATTTATTGTATTAGGTGAAAAATGAAAAATATATAAGAATTCCTGGGGCTGGTTGCACAAACACCTTAAATTAAGATTTTCCTTTAAGTCCTGGCTGTGTTTTCCTCAAAATAAAATCAATTGCCCTAAGAGTTCTCCTTAAGGTTTCCTTAAAATGTTCAAGAAAGTATTTATAGTTTTCTCCTTGTCTTGGTCTTATACTTAAGGAATCCCTACACCGTTGCACAAAAGACCGTAGCAACCAAAGCAAGTTAAAAAAACAAACAAACTTAAGGCACCTCTGACTCTATCTTAACTGAGTTTATGGCAACAAATGAAAAAAACAACACACCCTGAGAAGAGTGTTGGATACGCTTTTCATTTTATACTATAGATCTGACTGAAATAATTTCCATTGCAATTTCTTCTTACAAATTTCCTCCTCTGACCAATATGTTTTTTTTTGTCTTCTTCTACCATTTTTTCACTATCTAACTGTAAGCCAACTTTGTGAGACGATAACAGGCATCACAAGAGTGGGGTCCATGCAAACAAACAATCTCCGAGGAAACTTTTACTGCTGTAAAATCTCATTCAACGCAGTAAATGAGTTAATGTTTTACCTAAACCATTTAAGGGATTCTGTGCAACAGTGTAAGTCCCTCAGCTAAGGAAAAGAAAGAAGAAATTAAGCCTTAAGTGCCATACTTTAGGAGTTTTGTGCAACCAGTCCCTGTAGTATATAATAGTGATATTTATTGAGAATTATAATACCTAATTAGGATAAATTCCAGGTAGTGTTTTTACAGTTGTGGATACAGTCATTGCTCATTTGTTTACCTCTGTAATGCTGTATAACACCCTTCACATAGTTTGCCCAGCTGGGTAACCCTGGAGACAGCGGTGATCCATCACTGGGAAGGCTGAAGTCCACCCTCCGAGGCTCATCAGCATCCTCTGTTGCTGTTACTATGGTAACATCCTGGCCAGAGGTTTGACGACCTACCACTACAGTCACCAGGGGCAGCGCCTGGCACACAAAACACAGACAAACACAGCTGGGTGCATGCTCCATTTAAAAAAATAGGACATATAACATTTCCTGCTTATTAGTGAAACATATGTAAAACTTAAGTTCATGTGTCAAAACCTTCTGGAGATTCTGCTCTTCTGTTTAATTCGGCATGCAAATAATACCAAACAGGATATGACATCAGGATATTTTGAACCACAACGCCACACCGCCGACTACAGAGCAGTGGGTTTCATGAATACACGTCCGCGTTAAAACATTAAAATGAAAGCTTTTTTAACGACACTTTGTGTGACAAACTTCACCCTCACCACATGGGTGCGCTGTTTGTCAACAACAGAATGAGTCATGAGTTTACCATTGGAAGTACAAATCCCTGGTTGTAGTCAGTGTGCTCCCCTATCAGGTTGACTCTTCCAGGAGCACACACCGCCGTCTGAGGAGCCTCTTCACCGAACACCTGCCCGTACAAACGCCGAGCAGCCGCCACCAGCTCGGAAACACTCGGGAATGAAGAGTCCATCTCTACCGCTACTTCAAACACAAATTATATCAATGAAACATGCGCGCGAAATCCACCCAAATGATAAAAGAAGCTTGCAAGCTAACAAAATGCTACGTGGCGGTGATATGAGAGGTTGTATGACATGTTTGACAAGTCACCATGTCATGTGCTCTTCACTTCCTAGAGTGCATGTAGTTCATTGTGATGCTCTGATTGGTGGGAAAAAAGTCACATGACACAGCTTGTTCTGCACGTTAGACTTGTTTAATCGAGAAAGAGGCGTAAGTATGGATCAATATTTTAGACTTAACCCGGAAACACACTCATTCCATTTCTTTATGCTTGTCACTCCAAAGCAGCTACCATCCTTTCCTTACTAAGCTCCTCATTTCCTTTGCATTCCCTTCCAGTGGTAATATAAGCGGTTACCTGCACTGTACACAGAGGGAGAAAGATGGAAGGGGAAAAAACATTAAAAGCTCAGAGATTATGGGTGGAGCTCTCTGACATCCCTGGCATGCAGTTGGTGGGGCACAAGCAGCATCTGCCCTTAGGCTTTAATCTGTGGTTGGAAAAGCAGTTTGATGCTGGCACCTGGTGGCCGATGTGCTCAAACCTCAGAGGTGTGGAGACTCTTCTGCAAACAACAGCAACAGCTTCCCAAATCGTGCAAACACTGAACAGTTCACCTTTGACAAAAGGCATAGCAAACTATGCAGCTGCTGACTGCCCATTGGCCATGATGGGGCCCCCTCAAAGGAGCAAATTAGAAATGTTTTGTCATCATTTCTTTTCTTTTTTTGAAATAATTTATTTGTTTAAGAAGGGATGGTGTACATCAATGAACATTACTTTTAAAGAAAAAAAAATAAAATGTGGATGCACCCAATTGCAGCCAAGGGCTTTACATTGGTAGTCCCCCTGCTAGATGTTTGTCAGCATAGTTCCTTAAAAAAATAAAAAATCAATACAGTACACATAAAATATGCAATTACAATATAAAATACATTAAAACACATAACAATCTTATCATTACAGTATAAAGTCGCCCAGCGACACATAACAGTAACATTGCATACATCATGTTGCCTCCAAAGACTTAAGTATGTGCAAGCTTTACGCCTTGTTTCTGGATGCAACCAAGTAACAAGCAGATGGGGGAGAAGTGGCTGTATGGGGTGTGTGGATAGAGTGTGAGCCTGTAGCAATGCAGAGTCTAGTACATAGTTCTTGTTGTAGTTGTGATCAATTGTGATGGATAACAATAGTAGATTTAAGGACAGCGGGGGTTAAAGTGCTGGAATAATGGAGAACAATAGAAGTTAAAGTGCTGTAGAGCTGATTTCTAAGTGCTGTCAGTTACATTGCAAAGTAAGAATAAGAATAACGTCATTCATCCCCAAGGGGAAATTCAATAAGAATAAACTCTTCTCTTCACAGAAGTATCCATTAGTAGTTGAGAAAAATATAATAAAAATTCAGTAAAACTAAGTAAAATTGCAGAGCTACCAGACTTTGCTGCTACTAGTTGAAGCGCATGTTCTAGAAAAGAGTAAACAAATAAGCCTGTAACAAAAGAGAGATAAATAATAATAAATAAATAGGAGGGGAAAAAAAGAATAAGAAGAGAAATAAATAAATAGGCTAAATAAAGCAGCCAGGGGAAAAGGGACTGTTTAGGGTGTGTAGATGAAGTGTAAAACTGCAGCAATGCAAAGTCCAGTTCATAGTTCTTGTTGTAGTTGTGATTAATTGATTGTAGGAGTCAGTTATATTGTGAAGTGCATGGTAACTAAACACAAAAAGAAAGAAAGATTTAAATATGTAAGTAATATTACAGTATGTTCTATTTCCCTTAAAAGGAAACTGAAGATGAAAAGACATTAACACATTAAGATGTATCAGTTTAAAAGGTTCATCTAATACAAATAGGCCTATCTGTATTTATGAAGCAAGATGAATAATGAGATAAAGTTTCATACACATGTATAAGACAATGTAGAGCTGGGTTGTATATCAATATTATATGGATATGTTTAATATTAGACTAGATGTTGTCTTAGATGTTGGATATCATAGGTAAGTGTTATCTCTTCCTGGTTTTAACCTCCATTTGTTTGGTATGCATTTATAATCTAGTAAGTATTTAAAAAAAAAAAAAAAAAGCAATATCTTTGAACAGTTAGTCGTTTTTGAAAAAAAAAAATTGTCCTCATTTGAGGACAGCAGGTTTTAATAGTCACACATTTAGTGTAAAACTGTTCATGTCAGTGCCTGAAAATAGATGTGCAAAAACAAAATTACAAACAATGCAACATTAGTTTTTTTAACGCTATGGGTTAGGGGTCACTGTTCAAGTCTGAAACTGTTCAAAACTGTTCATTTCAATGCCTGAACATGGCTGTACAAAAGCAAAATGCAAATAATATAACATATCTAAAAGCCTTGTTTTGTTTGTCTTGTAACTCTTTATGGATGTTTTTTTGGTCCTCAAGCTAGAAATGATCTTTTTGTAAGTAGAAACAGTCTGTCACACCTAACTGGCCTGTGGGAAATGTTGCGATTATAGTCCCAGTGTCCTCAAATTAGATCTTACTATATAATGACGAAAACTCTGTCTGTGTGTCTGTGTGTGGGTGTGTCTGTTCCACGTTTTTCTCCTGACTGACTTGGTCAATCCATGTGAAATTTGGCACAGTGGTAGAGGGTCATGGGAGGTTGCAAATGAAGCAATATTACATCAATTGGCCAAAGGGGGGCGCTATAGCAACCAATTGAAATTGCAAACTTTAATGGTCATATCTCATGTCCCGTATGTCGTAAAGACATGAAACTTTGCACAGAGATGCCTCTCCTCATGAGGAACAAATTTGCCTCAAGAACCCATAACTTCCGGTTATATAGATTTTCCGCCATTTTGAATTTTTTGAAAAACACTTCAAATCGATCTCTTCCTAGGAAGTGTGACCGATCTGCATGAAACTTGGTGAACATAATCTAGGGACCAATATCTAAAGTTCCTTCTTAGCAAAAGTTGGAAAACTTACTAAAACTGAGCTTCTATAAGGCAATGAATATTGCGGAGGGCGTGGCTCATCACATAAAGGTGTATAACATCTCAAGGGTTTCACCCATCACCACGCAACTTTGTAGGCATATGACCACACATAATCTGAGGGGACCCCTCCATTATTGACCCCATCAAACAAAATGGGGGCGCTAGAGAGCTAATTTCTTATCTAGGCCTAACCGCCACACTGAGTTTTACTAAACTTGGTAGATATGTAGAACAGGACACCTCAAGGTGACTGGAGAAATTTAACTCTAATTGGCAACTGGGTGGCGCTATAACAACAGAAAAATGGCTAAAATGCGACAGATTGCTGTGGCTGCAATCATACTATCACATTCACAAAAACTCTGTCTGAATACATTGCTCTTAATGGGTTCAGTTGGCTATTTAACCTGCAATTTCCTATGACCTGTATCCCAAACACACACCATGTGAAACTGTACGTGGGCAACTGTGCACTCAATGGGTATGGACTAGTGTTAATAAAGTCCGATTTCCTCTGATGAGTACTTCTTAACAGCATCTTAGCTTGTTACTGTTGCTAAAATTGGTCAAATGTGTATACCATATCAAACTTCAAACATTATTAAATATAAATAAACAAGTTTAAACCAATCAGGTTTTGTACCTTGTCCACTTTTGTGTCAGGATTGGCAGTATACTGAGTTGGCAGATGGCTGCCATCTTATTTCTTTTAAATGGGTTTGTGTATTGTGCTTTTGCTACTGCTAAATGGCACATTAAGTGTCCACAAATGAGGACAACAGGTCTAAGTTAAGAAGAATGAAGTATAAGTTGCAGCAAACCCAAAATGTAATGTCTGCATATGAGGATGCAGGGTTGCAGGTTAAAATTGGATTTAATTCACCAACAAACTAAAAGTGTGTCCATATTCTTAAATTGAAGCTAAATGTAAAGGCTGCATTACTGTTAAGTGATGTAACTTTCTGGTTCTATTTGTTCTATTATTTGCCTTTACCCACTTAGTCAGTATATCCACATTACTGGTAATAATTTATTTTTTTTCTTTTTGTGTAAATACTGAGGTTACAGTTTACACTTTACAGGAAGAGTATGAAAAAGTTTTAATTTGAAAATTAACTAAAGCTGCCAGATCAATATAGTGCAGTAAAAAGTACAATATTTGCCTCAGAGTAGAGGTATGATGTTGCATAGAATAGAAAAACTCAAGTTAAGTACAAGTACCTCAAATTGTAAGTACTTGAGTGAAAGTAATGAGTTACATTCCACCACTTTAAATCATCTCAGAGAGTGTATGTAGTACCGCTTCGCCAACATGTGGAAACATATGGAGTGTGGCGCCTCCTGGTGGCCACTGTCCCACCATGCATCAATTCTTCTGGTGGTCAGTGAGAGATTGTCATACACAAAGGTTGCAGATTCAAGTCCCTGCCCGTTTCCTCTGGCTAATATCACTGATTCACACTGTCAAAGGACAGAAAGTTAAACATATAAAGTGGCCCTTATGGCTCAATACCCTGCATTGTTTTTAAAATGGAATCAAGAAAATATGCTTCATGACTGAGAAAATACAAGCAAGAGCAATATGATGCTGAAATTATACTTTTATTTATTTTTTCACTATTAAAAAACAACAACAAAAGAAAACAATAACATCTCATTTGGACGTGACAGTTAAAGTTTGGTTAAAAGCTGGAGTCAATACTCTCTGGCATTATAAGGTTCTTCATAACTATTTCCAAAATCTTTTATCATATTTCATTTCTATCATCATGTATATATTACCTGTTTAATAAATAACATCAGGTTGATCACTATACAACTGGTGCATGACAAAAGCAAACAGTAAAATACTTCAAATGTAATAAATAAACAACAATGTCAATGCTTAGAATTGTACTGTTACAGCTTTTGTTGTCATTGCTACAGTTACAAAAACATACCTTTGGTCTTTAACCATATATGTAGGTCTTACACTTACAGCTCCCGATACATGTAAATAAGTGCAATATTGTTAGACACAAGGCTGGGATTTGTCTGAAACTGTTAAGTTTTGGCACTGACTCCAAAACTTCACATTTTACTCCAGTTCTGCAAGATCCTTCTGATACTATGTTGTGTCAAACTGACAAAGCAGATAACTATTCATCCCACAAAAATGTTCCCTTACAGGTCCAGTGTGTAGGGCTTAAGGGGGTGTATTGGCAGAAATTGAATATAACTATCATAACCATGTTTTAATTAGTATATCTGAAACTATGAATCATTGTGTTTTTGTTACCTTAGCATGAGCCCTCAATATCTACATTATACATATATAATAATAACCAGATAGCAGACCCCAATGGGGCACCTTTTCCGTCCAATGGAGTTCATGCCTGGTGCATACACCAAAAAAATAAAAAAGTTCAGCTATAGTTGTGTTCCTAAATATAAGCAAGGAAAACCCAATTTTATTTTGAACCAAAATATTCACCATAACTTATTAAAACCCCCTCTCCTGAAAATGGAATGTTTTTTAAATTTTTTTATTTTTTTGCAACCTTTGCAAAAAAAAGAAAGAAAGAAAAACAAAACAAAACATGGACCCGTGAACACGTGCGTTGATATGACTACAGCAGATTTAGTGAGGGCCCATTCACTGGACCCTGTGGGTGAGAAGTTTCAGTTGGTTGCAATCTGCAACCTCACCACTAGATGCTACAAAATCCTACACACTGGACCTTTAACAGCTTTCTCATGATGTCAAACATATTTCAAAGCTGAATATTTCACACATGTTAAGATGCTTGAAGACTAACACTGATCCCAAATAGGCTTTCTTTATCCTCCAAGAATCCAATCCTGGTTAAAAATTTCCTTCATCGTAAAAGATTATCTGTGAGATTACCTTAATATAAAATATCCATAGTTCTTCTTGTCATGTGTACATCAACACAATATTAATGTTTTAAAACCAGCTCCTACAAAATACTTACAAAATAAAAGTTCCCTCTTCAATAAAAACAATACTGTATAAAAGCTTTTTGTTTTTAACATACGCTACAGTAGATAACTTAACAGAGTGATGTCCAACACAGAAATGTGTCAAATAATTCGTTCGACACTGACAACAATAAAGCCTTTTTGTCACAGTGGCCAGGATCATCAGTGAAGCGTGTTCTCCTAGCACAGTACACATCAAAACACAAAGTAAACAAAATAAAACAACGCGAAGAAAACTTATTGGAACTATGTAGCATATGCGTGCATAACTCATCTAACAAGCTAACAATAAGGCAGCAGATTTATCTAGTGCACATCATCATTTTGTTGTTGCATAACTGAGCTAATTCTACCTCTAGTATAAAAACTCTACTTGGCTACTTAATAATACAGGTTTGTCATTCACTGGTAAAAAGGGATGACACATATAAGTCGATTGTGTCAAGCTAAAATACAGTCACTGTGAATCAAATATTTAACAAAGAGTAATCTTTTCAAAGTATGTTTTCCATTTAACATAACACACTAAGCTACATGATGAAAGTACTTGGACGGGATTTAACTGCATTTCATTTGTACAGTACGTATCAGACAGGCAGAACTTTTTTTCATCATGGAGAGCTGCTGTAACATCTTTCAGCAGCTGTCATTGTTCATATGGCTTTGCTTTATAGTACTGAGGACGCTGTCACATATGCACTCACTATCAGATTTACACTGAGAGCTTTTCAGTAAATGGTCACACTGCATGTATGCACAGATTTCAGGTAACCAGGAGCGTGTCTCAAATGGCATACTTCCATTAGTACACTTCAATGTAATACACTATGCACAGTACGGACTTCTTGCGTGGTGCACTAATTTCAAATTGCAAATTGCAGATGGATGGTGGAGTATTATTGCCAACATTTGACTGCAAACTCAACCCACACATAAACCAAACTTACACCACAACTTTAATGCTGAATATAATGTGCTGCTGTAGCTAGGAACATGTTAGCTAGCTAGCGAATGCTAACATTAGCCAGCAAGCTCATATTTGCACTTGCATCATTGTTTGTGGTACTAAATCATTACAGATCAACAAACATTACACTATTGATACTTAGTGCAAACAACATGTATAACTAACAAGGTTGTTGACAAGTCAACAAAGCTGACAAGTTTGCTGTCACAAAGATGGCGCCCGTTGAGGGACAGAAGTGTCCATCATTCCACACTCAGCTTTTGGACTGTTTTAAGTGTGCCAGTAGTACAGTGCATTTTCCTGTACTATGCAGTGTCTCAAATTATGAAGTGTTTAGTACAGAAGTATGCAATTTGAGACACACTGCAGGCCACTTCAGTGCCTGACTGTAAACATGCTCTCAGATTTCTTATGTAACCTGGATTCTCTTAGTAATGTGATTACCAAGATGCATTTAAAAGTACCAAGGATGATACGGTGGAAAGCAGAAGAAGCTTAAAAGTGACTCTTGTAATTAAAATATTAGAATATGCAATCTAGTATATTTTAATACAATACCAGACTGCCATATGTTCAAATGCTGATAGGGTTTTGATTGTTGTTATTCCTACTATTTATACTGGCTGTGAACAGATTCTTCCTAATGTGAGAAGGCTCAAAGGAACAATTCACCCTGATATCAAATATACATATTTTTCCTCTTACCTGTAGTGCTATCTATCAGTCCAGATAAACATTACTTTTAACTTCAACTCCAATGACCGGCTGTTTTTTTTATGTACCCTGCGCAGCAGATTCATGGGATCTCTTGCAAAACAACCTAAAGCTAAAGACTCTAACACTGCTTGGACGCTTTTGGCATTTACTCACTAACCATCCACTATTGGCCTGTAACAGTTTGCACTGACATTGTTGATTGTTTTACATGATTGTATTCAGGGGCGGAGCTAGACTCTCAGCACAGGGGGGCAGAGCTTTCTCATGGGGGCTCTTGTGATCAACTCATTTTAAGATGAGCTTGTTTCGAAGAACACACAGCTTAAAGAAAACAGGTTGCCAGTCAAATTAAAATGTTTCAGCACCAAGGACGGCGCTGTGCTGATCTAACAGCCATCAGCACCATCATCAGACCAGCTGAATTGTAAGTGTAAGTGTAGGTCAATATGCACAAGGTATCAGCTGCTCAGTGATGGTATGCAGTTCAGAGCACACAGGAGCCCCACCAGTTCCTCCTTGGTCGTTAACAGACCACCATTGCGTATAAGAGGAAGGCTGACAGAGGGCCCCTGCCCATTGGGGGGCCTGAGGCAGCCGTACCAATGGCAGCTCTGCTTACAATTGTATTGCTATCTTGATTTGCTTCTGATTGTTTGCTTGATATCTTTGATCAAGCTCGGTAGAGTGTTATTGTTTAAAAGTCATCACTGAAAATCCCTAAATCTATTACCCAAGTCTTAAATTAAGGTTTGAATGAAAAAATTCATGAAGTGGGCATGTTTTTGTTTGGAATGTGTTTCTGTACATAGTGTTGATTGTGGACTCTGTCCCTCATCTTTTACTGTCCAGACACATAAGAAAAGGATCACTTCACATCCAGTATGGAAAGCAGGAATTATAACCAATAGCTCTGTCAATGTACATATTACATCAGAGTAGGGTTTATAGATGATGACTTCATAGACAATCTCTCCTTCAAATACCATTTAGAAAGTCTCCACTTACATGTAGGCTTTCCACCCTACCTAAATAATGTTTGAATCACATACCAGCAGGTATTTCTGGACTGTTCTGATAAAATACACAAAAATAAGATGCTTGTGGTTAAAAAAGAAGTCCTCCCTTCAGAGGGCGTGAGACCTCACAAGATTAAGAGTATAGCTATAAGTCATAAATGTTCAAAATCTAGCACCAACCTTTGGTCATGGTCTCGTAGATTAATATATATGTAGACTTCTGCAGGCTGGTTTAATGGGTTTTCATTAAAGTCTTGAGTCTGCTCTGAAAAATCAAGCCTGCATTAAATGAGGGATTAAAGAAGCACAACACAATCCTCTTCTTCTATAAAATATAGACAGGTTAAGGATATAGCTGCAACATTTGTAGGACAAGATTATTTTTTTTGCCTGGATCCGGGCAGATATGTCCAGGGATCTTTCCACGGTGGCCTCCGTGCTTCATGTTACTATGGGGTCAAGATCAGATTAGGGTTTCTTGGTTGAAGACTTGGCCGTTGACTTAGCTGATGCTTTTGAAGGACTGCTCTGACATGGGGTGACCTTAAGATGGACAAAGAGCGAGGAGGGTGAAAGGCTGGAGCCATCCAGCTTGAGAAGTCGGACATGACGATAACCTGCAGAGATTAAGGAAAGAAGGTCAGGAGGGGAAACTGTGAACCTCAAACAAGTCTTTGATACAACCCCACACGCACCTGTGCGGAGACTCGTAAAAGGCAGGGTGTATTGTCCTAAGAAGTCATTGCTTGAGGTATAGTCATGGTCCTCCACCATGAAGCGAACCAGAGCCAGGTCAGGGACATGGACGGTAAAGTTGAAGGTACAGTCCCATCGTGGGTTAAAGCCTGAAACAAAGAAAAAAAACTTACTTACAGACTTATTCACACCAATTTGTGCAATTTTGCTCAGTTTTTCCGTTGACTACCACTTGGTAGAGTTTGTAACCACATCTCATGGTGTTAAAGGAATACTTTACCCCCTAAAATAACCATTTGTATGTCAACTACTCGTGCCATGTTACGCTGAAATTGTGATGAAAACTTCTCGCATGCCTCCGTTGTGAAGTAAGAATCCAAAAAGTGCAAAAATTCTTGATGAATTAAAGTCATAAGGATCCAAGTTACAACAGCAAAACTATATCAAAACATCTGTTAACAAACTCTCACACAACTCAAGCAGTAAAAGCAAAGTCTCTTTTATCCAGTCGTATGCTCAGTAATTCCCAAACTGACAGCTCTTTCTGACGAGGAACTGAACAGAAACTGAAACTTATCTCTGCTCTCTTCATTGCCAGATTTTGTTGACAAAAACAGTGATTTTACCTTGCAGAACACCGGAGCTGCTGGTCTAACACTGTCTCGATTGGTAGTTTGTTTGTGTATTATGTGACTTTGGTGAATCCAAACCAACCTTTGAAAACAAAAAAATCACACAGGAACACTAACTACCTGATCGAGGCAGTGTTACATCAGCAGCTCATGTGTTCAGTTACTGTATTTGTCAATGGAGTCTGGCAATGAAGAGAGCTTAGATGAGTTTCAGTTTCAGTTCAGTTTTATATAGTAAGGTCTTACCACAAATGCATGTGTTTGTGAGGTACTGAGCATACAACGGGATAAGTGTGACTTGGATGATACTACATGAGTTGTGTGAGTTTGTAAACAGATGTTTGGATTCTGTTTTGCTTTTGTTAAACTCAATTCTTTGTTCACTGTGGGGCATGTGAGAAAGAAAAAAGTTTTACTCATGAATTCAATGTAACACGGGGTGAGTAACTGATATACAAATGGTTGGGGTGTAACAACACAGGTATATGCATTGAACCATTCGGAATGAGGCTTTTGGTTCAGTATGTATTGCAAACAAAAACATACAAAAATATACAATTTAAATTGTATAAAAGATAATGTTCTCCACTGCACTCAACAATGCAGCTCACATAACCTAACAGACAACATTTGTGTGGCCCTACCACCCCAAAATAGAACATTCTACTGCGACACGCTGGGAAGCAGCTACACTAAGCTAGCTTGTTGCAAGATGTTTAGTAACACCATGACCAAATTAGAAACAGAAGATCCTCCGATAACCTGCAGGTCTCATGCCTGTAGCCACTTTGGTTTTGCTTTAAATTATGAGGGTGATGGCGAGAGTGGTGGATAAAAAAACAACGGCATGTTGCAGTTGCTACATGACAGTAGGTTACATCAGTTGGAATACTTTAAACATGTCAATTCATTTACAACGACATCACCTCAGTGTGTCAACTGTTGAAACTAGACAAAATCAAGGAGCAACACATGCTACAAGCTAACGTTATCCCTGTGGCATTTACACAGCCATTTCTGACTGATTCTGACAGAGCAAAGGACATCACAGCGACGATTGGTAACAAGTGGTCACTGGGGGAATAAGTCTCCCTTTAATTAGCTAAAATACTAACTGTCCGACTATCTAAAGCTGTGTACACATTCCTAAATGTTGCTACTGAAGCCATTTAATTTGACAAAGGGTGTTGTGTTAATAGGGTAGGCATTTACCATTGTTGCTGACATGATCAGTTTTCTTCTTATTGTTGTCAATGGGAACACCATGTATTTCCACCCACACCTGAGGGTCCACAATTGAGCTGGGTTTGTCCCATTCTGGTTTAGGCAGCTGCTGAGCTGAAATAACCTGGAATAACAATAAAAGTCAAAGCTATTTTTTAATTGGAAAGAAGATCTTATTGTGTTCAGACGCTGATACACTCTTGTGGCATAGATTTCCGTCATGGGTCATGGTTGGATTCAAGATGCAGCTAATTACAACTCGCGATTCATTAAAATGAAAAACATCCATTCACCAAGCTTAAAATCCTTTTGTAATTCTTTGTTAAGGAAAATCATTATCTTTCCAATGCAAATTGACACTGATGCAAATACTTGTGGACCTGCAGTTTCACCTACAGTATATTTGCTACTTGGAACTAATTTAGGGCTGGTTTACAGCAGCGTCTTACCCGCACTGTGAGTAGGACAGGTCTGTGGCCTGTACCTCCACCAACATTCTCTGGGTTGAAGGTGGTGTCAGGGCGGCACATGAAGGGAGGCTTCAACACGTACCCACACTGATTATTCTGCAGGAACCTGCCTTGGTTTAGGTCCATCTGCTCACCAGGTGTCTGAAAATTTAAAGCAACTGCAGAAAAGCACAACTGTGTTAGCAGATGCATCTACCACGATGTTAAGACCAATGGTTAGTGGAAGTATGGGTCGCACACAATTAGACAAAAGATAGGAAAGTAAGAACTATGAAGAATGTGTGTCTGCAGTCCTGTCACCAGAATAATATGCTAACATTGTAGGTTTCTGCAAACCACAGATATGTTACATTTGTTAGTTTTATATGTATAACATAGTTCAAATTACATTTATATGAGCTGAGTTTCTCATCAGGAGGAAGAGGGGATGGTGGAGGGTGTGACACCTAGGTAAGAAGGCTGCCAAGTAGTATAAATGTGGTTTAGTTTATGCGCAAAAGCCATTTGGTAAGGGTAAGGAAAACATGTGTTTTTGGCTTAAAATACCAGTACAGCTGGAGTTTGGAATATATCCAACCATGAACCATTCTTTGACAAGAATCCGGGACATGTCTAGCTGTGTTTGTGGCAATCTGGAAATTCATCGGTATAAAAAAAAAAAAAAAAATTTTTACAATGTAATGTAAATTGGAGAATCTGTCTTGAGAGATTATGTTTGTGGTGACAAAAGGGTATTTCTTAACAAGAGTTCGGGACATGTCCAGCTGGATTTGTAGCAACAAACTCTTAAATACAGTTTGGGACATGGGGACATGGGAACATGTGTAAAGGATTTGTGGCAATAAAAAAGTGGGGACATGTCCAGCTGGGTTTGTAGCAATGAAATTGTGGTTTGTTTTATAGGAGTTCAGGACATGTTTCACCATGTTAGTAGTGGCAATCGGAGGTATTTTTTTAACCAAGAGTTTGGGACACATCATGCTAATTTGTGGCAACAAAAACATGTTTTTTATTGAGAGTTTGGGATATATTAAGCTGTATTAATAATGACATAAGGAGGTAATTTTTAACAAGGGTTTGGGACATATCTAGCCAGATTTGTAGAGACAAAAGTGTGTGTTTTTAAACAAGAACTGGGGACATGAACAGCTGTGTTTGTAGCAAAAAAACGTGTTTTTTAATGAGTTTTGGACATGTTAAGCTGTGTTTGTAGATTAAAAAAATGGGTAGTTTTTATTGATAGTTTCTGTGTATTTTTTTTACAAGAGTTTGGGAATTGTCCAGCTGGGTTTAAAGCAACAAAAGCTGGTATGTAAGCCAAAACATAATGATTTGTAATGCAATCTTAAACAAATGGCTTTTGTGCCTAAACTTAACCACACATTAACCAAATCATTTTCACAACATAAAATTGAGAATTGAGACGTAAAGTTTAAATTCATTAAACATACAAATGTGACATATCTGTGGTTTGCAGAAATGTGCAGTGCCAACATTTATTCTGGCAATTCACCCTTTGCTAAGGCCCGCCCCCCTTAGTTACTGTTGCTAAGTCTGACAAACTTTCGGTTTCGGAGCTAGACTGGCATGGCGCTCCCACTGTTGCTAACTGCACTCCCTGGAGAAATACTCCCAAATTTTTTGGAAAAACAAAAAAGCGATTTCAGACAGAAGCAGACAGAAGGGTCTACAATATGCATTTTAAGGATAAATTCAGGATGTCGACACAGCAATGAAATCAAGGTAACAAAATAAAGGTTGAAGCTAAAGCCTATAGTTCACAGAGTAAAAGTCTCTGCGCACAATGCGTTGACACGCACACAATATCAGCAAAGTTTCCCTGCTTCCCTTCACTGGTTCCTGCACAGCATGGTCAGTCTTTTTTTCCCTGTTATAATCATTAGAAAGCAAAAGCAGCATGTGTATACATTCAGTGGGCTATATCTTCAGTAGCTAGCTAGCTAACCCTACACTTTTCAGGGTTTGACTTTGGTTTTGGAACAGGAAAGAAACATATATCTCCTTCCAACCTCTCCAGGTAACGAGTATCATTAATACACAACGTGCCCCAGGCACAACATTTAGCTCCAAATCCACAAAACCAGCTCGAAAATGAAGGAAATCGGAAACAATTGCATTACAGTCAATGGAGCACGGGTGTGTTGTTGTCGGACCCTGGTCTGAGCCGGCCCAATGCTACGTTATGATTGGCCAGTCTGCGTCCAGGGGCGGGACTTAGAAAAGGGTCAATTGGGTTGATGTCTGAGTAACAACTCTTGTTTTGTCAGCCTGCATCTCTTGTGAATAGAAGGAAATAAAATAAGCTCTCACCAATTTGACAGCCTCCATTCCACATCTCCTGAGGGTTGTAGTTGGAGGACTGGAGGCGCTGGCCTGAGGGGTAAATCCTGCTGAGCTGGTGGCTGTTGTGACGAACAAAATACATCCCTGTAGGGGACGGACAAGAAAAGTCCAATTAGTCTAGTAAGCTGAAGCAAGGCTCATTTTGCTTTTGTGCTTGTGCTGCCTGAACAAGACAGACTCAATAGCTAACTGTCAGTATACAACCAAATCTAAATGATCTGTGGGCAGCATGCAAACCTTTACTTTTAGAAAGTATGTTTAGTCACATGCACATATCATACCTGAGTCCTTAATGAGCCTGAGTGCTTCACTCTCAGAGAAAGAGGACAGGTCAGTTGCCGGGTGTTTGGCTGCTTGTTCAAAGCTTTTAAAGGGAACACTGCGGGTGTACACCACCAGCTCGGACAGCTCTGGACTCAGTTTAGACACACCTGGCTAAAAGGCACACACAAAAACCCATCACATCACACCAGCAATCAGTAAAAGCCACAGCTGCTAGGATAAAGGTGAGCTGCTGGTGTTGTACCCACCACCTTCTTGTCCTCTTTCTTTCTGCAGGATTTGCTGTCAGTGCAGCTGGCCTCCTCGTCTGAGGAGCTGAGATCTGACGAGCTGGATGAGCACTCCACCACGCGCTCCCTCTTCCCCTTCACCAGGATTTTACCCTTAAGATCCTGCACACACAACCAGCACATTACAAACACTATATATGTACCATACCAACTTTGTTGAAGATGATACTAATAGTTAAACTATTTTTTATGATAAAAATACTCATACTTCATTACTGCCAGGGATGGGTTTACACTGGAGTTAGAAGAAAGCCCAGAAAGAGTGCCTTATGTGTCAGAATCAGATGCTGATGGCCACTGACCAAGCTGTCATATTTGACACCCTCGGAATGAGAATGGGCGGACAAAGCACTATGGTAAAGCACGAGTAACCGTCCTTGCAAGTACCTGGCTCCAGGCATGGTTACCCTAACCTCGTAACCCTCTACCAAGCACTGTGCTCACATCTAAGAAGTAATAACCAATCCCAGAGAAACAGCACCAGGCTTTGAGCGAATTCTACTAAACTGTAGAATTAAAACTTCAGGGTCCATTATGTGATGCCATATGGCCCAAAAAGACTTTTTTTCATAGACTTACATAATTAATGAGACATTTGTAGATCAGTGGATAAATTCTGTTGAGCGACACAACCCCCACAAAATAACTTCACTATCAGGATTTCACAATTGGGATTTGTTTCATCATTTTATCCCCATTCAAGCTAGGGCTAAACCCAAAGTTGGACGCTTGGCCAGCAAAAGTCTTCAGTGTGCCTGCTTTTTGGGCATAAGATCAAATCAAACTTTTTTGGCTTCATGCACCTGTAAGCATCTTTTATAGGAGAAAACAGGGCTCTGCCTCCAATGTTGTATCCAGTTCTCTTTATACATCCACAGTTATAATTCTTACTCTAAAGCCCTGTCTCCACCAAGCAGTCCAGTTCAGTTCAGTTCGGTATACATTTTTTGACCAATGGAACTGTTCCTTACTGTCTCCATTTTTGGTCACCCCTTTGTTGGGGTACCTAGCACACAGACCCAATACTAAAAGGTGGAGCTAGAAACACTGCAGTCTGTTGATTGGTCAATAGTGGGTAGCCACTCTAGCTCAGGGCTGAGTTGAAGCTGGTTTTGGAGCTTATGTAACCACTGTTCATACCAACTGCCGGCAACTTTTAAGGTGGAACATTTATTTGTAATGTTATTAAATGCATTAGTTGACAATGTGAATCCGTCAGCACACCTTAAATTTCAATATGACAACTTTGACCGTTCCATTAGTTTTTATTGTCTGTCTTTGATGACACTTTTTACACTACGAGTCACGTTCACCCATTCACACACACATTCATACACTGGTGGCCGAGGCTACCATACAAGGTGCCACCTGCTACTCAGTTTTAACACACTCACACAGTGATGGAACAGCCATTTGGGGTTCAGTATCTTGTTCAAGGATACTTCAGCCTGGAGGAGCCCAGGATCAAACCGCTGATCTTTCGATTGGTGGACGACCCGCTCCACCTCTGAGCCACAGCCATCAACTGTCTAAAGGGTTACTTTTGGTTCCAAAGGTACCGTACCGAAAGTGTTCAGCAGAAACAGGGCTTAAGATACTGTCCTTTGCCAGGAGTAACCCTAGTCCTAACCCTTAAGGTCTGTGCTTCACTTCAGATCCAGCCACTCCCTCCTGCCCTGCAGTTTCCAGCCTTTTCCACCACCTACCCTGCCCACATACTCACCTACGTCCCATTCCCTAATCAGCCTGGCAGTATATTTACCAGCCCATGTCCAGCTACATTTTGCCAGATTGTCATTGTTTCTTATGCCTTAGCTTCATAGCCCTCTGACTCCTAGCCTGTACCTGAACTTGATCTGTTCTCTGTTTTGACACATTGCCTGTTTCTGACCTGCTCACCTGTCATACCCCTCTTGGATTGGGTTGTTCAGATAAACTCTTGTGCCTCACATTCACACCCATGACACTTGATTGCTACTAATATAATAATGTATGACAACAGTGAGTGTAAAATCCCCAACTCTGCAAATAATAAAATCACCTAAGTGTAATAAAAGGCACCCACATGACAGTGGTCAGAAGGCAACACTATTGTGAAGGCGCCTCAAGGGAGTGTGATTACTGGGGCACAGATCATGAGTGCACACACTAACCGTTCCACACATTATGATTACAAGGAAATGAAGAATAAGTGGGACACAGAGGAGCAGATGGCCCCAGATTTCCCATCTTACACAAACAGTTGTTCTCTCCTTTAATCCTAACAGTCGCTACCAAGACAGAGAAAGTGTTTACAAATCCTGCACAGACATAAATACAGAGAAATAAAAGTCTTGCCATCCAGTTGGAGAGAGTTTAGATATTAAAAAGTGTGCCAGAGTGAAGACCTTGCATAGAAATCTGACTGAGTCACTGGCTATTTTTAACCACATCCACATTCCACTGAAAAGTAGCAACTGCACTCCAAATATCTATCTGGACAAATCATTTAATCATGTCAGGCAACTGCAAAGCCTGCCACAGTGTGGTTCCAGTGCATGCCAGCATGATCTGTGTCTCAATGAAAGATGTGATTAGTTTCACTAAATACAGTAGCTCTTATAGGGATTGATCTTTATCAGAATACGGAACAGTGTTTCCTTGCCTCTGGAGAAGGCAGCTTGTTAGGATCAAAATCATCAAGGGGCTTGGTGAGCAGTTTGTCTCCCAGGATGGATCGCAGGTTTTGAGCCATCACTGTCTGCTGCTCCACGGAGCAGTGGTTCTCCAGGGACAGGATCAGAGGATAAGGAGAGGCCTGCCAGAGAGGGATGATAGTGCACACACAGGAAAAAAAGGATTTATTCTGAAGAGCAGAAAAAGGGAAGTCTGCATAATTGTCAGTGTACACATAACTCTTAAACCATACATATTTTTAGAAGTATATCATCTCTGTCCACATGAATGAATTAAAATAATTTAAGAACTGAACTTATAATTTTCATCTGTAGTGTATATCTCTGCATGATTGTGACCAAGGCAAATATTGTACGCCTTTATTTTTTTCCAGGTGACAAGTCAAATGATTCTGATTCTGGTAAAATACTCACTTTGAAAGCGTAGTCGTTGATAGTCTCAATGACTTCGACAAAGGGCACTTTGGAGGTGAGTGTGTGTCCATGATAGATGACCGGCTCTCCTTTATCTCCATCCCAACAGTCCAGCTCCACACAGCGGCAGCCATGATTCAAGGCTCTGAGAGAAATATCATCATTAGGAATCTCTGCGCCAGACGACTGAGTGAGTAAAGGTGTAATTTAAGAGTTTGTAACTATTCTGTATGCTTTATCTCCTTCTGTTGGCAACTTGTACAGATTGCAACGACATCCAAAGACTAGCTGTACTCCTGTCTATGGCATGCATCCCTGTCAAAATGTATCAAGGCCTAACTGGCATCTTTTGAATATTTTATGATGGATATTTTAGAAGATGTTCTTTCATTGTAGTTTTATATTGGATTGAACTTGTTCCTGTGCACCACGAACTCCATCTTTGGGACATAGACTGACTTCTATCATCTTCGCAGTATTTCTGTCTCATGTCACTCCCTTTGTACCCCCTTGGAAAGGTGTATCTCACAGTTTGAAAACCTGTGCTCTAAAAGCTTCCAGGGGGCATCCTTACTAGATACCAGAACCATCTTAGCTGACTTCTCGCGATGCAAAGAAGACGTGGTTCTGTTCTGAGCTCCTTTTAGATGCACAAGCGCACATCCACACCAATACATTGTCATGAAAAAAAATCTCTGTACACATGAGCATTTAAGCAACATTTTTGTCCATGCTAACAAGCCTGAAAACACATATCACATGACCATTCATGTACACTGAACATGCGCATATTGATATCAACAGGAAGCAGATTGTCTACTCTACCGTTACTTGCTCATTTACAGAAAATGCTATGTAGATGGCGAAAAGTAAGACCACAGATTTATTTAATGACAAGGTGATGCTGTAGCTGAAAATAATACATGAGAATAAGGCATTCAAGTGGCGGAAAACCGATTGGGAGTCTTTGCAAAGCAAATACGTTGACATATCAGAGCAATACTGTGAGCATTATCCATCGCCAGAGGAAGCCATAGCAATGGGAAAGGAGTACCCACACAAGAAGGATAAAATCACAAAAGGTATGTAGACCTAGCTATAATGTTTGACTTGACACGTTGTGACTGATAAGGCCCAATCGGGAAGAACGTGGGTGTCTGCATTATCATTTCCAAAAGCCTATCTTTACATCTGTCCAGAGTAAAACCCAACTTTGATGTTTTCCAACTAAAATGTGGGTTAGAAGTGTTTTCAAAGGTCCTATTATCCTATTAGATTATTATTATATTATTATCCTATTAAACATGTTTTGTGAGGTTACAGTGACCTTTGAACATTGACCACCAAAATAAGATCAGTTCATCCTTGAGTCCAACTGAACCTTTGTGTCAAAGTTCCCTCAAGGTGTTCTTGAGATATTCCATTTACAAGAATGAGACGGAAGGGGTCACAGTGACCTTGACCTTTGACCACCAAAATCTTATCAGTTTATCAGTGAGTTCAACTGGACGTTTGTGCCAAATTTGATGAGACCCCCTCAAGGTGTTCTTAAGATATCGTAATCAGGAAAATGGGACTTACATACAACCCAAAAACATATGCCTCTAGCAACCCCTGTCACCAGCACTGAGGCATAAAAACATATAGTGACCATAGTGTGCACATTGTTTTACTTTTAACAGGAGTGTTAACTACTCTTATGTGACATACCTCCCCTGTAACATATTGCTAGACTGCACTTGTCTGTGATGGTAAAAATAATAATGATGTGACTGAGTCTGCATACATCCCAATTGCATCCTATAAAATCAAACAAAACAAGATGACTGAGCTATCTGGTTTGTTTTAGCCGCTGATAAATTAGCTTTACCTAGCAAATTACAAAGCAAAACATAGCACATTGGCATGTTCATTCAGAAAATGTTTCAAAGGGCTTATATACATGTATTGTATTGTATGTGTGGGGTGCTGTTCATTCTTACCGAATGTACGGCTCTGTGCTGCTGCTCCCAGTCAGCTGGTCCTTAGTGAGGTAGGTGTTGTGGGACGAGGAGATGAAGTAGTGGGCCAGTGGGTGATTCATGTCTTGGTAAACCCTTGCATGGTCCGGGTTAAACACACAGTTCTCCTTAGACAGCATGTACATGGTAAAGCCATTGGGGGTCATGAACTGGTTCTTCTGGGCTGTACTAGGCAAAAGCACCAACACACGTCAATAAAGGAGGGGAATTATTTTATAGTGAGTAAACTGGTAGTCATAGTGTAGTTTGTAAAATACCATTCATTTTTAAAAGTTGAAGCTCTATGATGTGTTTTTGGGACATACAGTGTAAAGCTGATATGATAGCATGTTTTCGAATAAAAAAGATATAAAGCATGTTTTTTCTTATTTTTGGAGGCAGTCATCCCTATCTTGCCTGCAACTAGTTAAAAATGCAGCAGTGAGTATCCGTGGCCTGGAAGAATTGATTTTAAGATTCTTTTAATTGTTTCTAACTCGCTGCTTAGACGGGCACCAGCTTACATCTCTGATCACCTGAAGGCCCACAAACATCAACGCTTGACTGTTGCAACGCTTCACGTCACCTGTGTCTCGTCCAAATAGTTGTACATGAACACACCAGAAAGACAGGCATTACTAACACGTATGTTCAGTGCCTACGTGAGAGGAAATAACTCTCCATACTAGCAGGCAGCAGCGGTTTGTATTTGTCATTCAAAAAGGGAAACTGGAAGCCAGTGAGAACTGATTCAAGACGCTAGTTAGCCAGTTAGCACATTAATAACACAATCTGATGTTGAAAGAACAAAATATATTTGCTGTTTCTGCTGGGGAAACAGATGTCACTGACATTAACTGACGACCAGCTGTTGGCTTGATGCGTCAGGGCTTTTAGTCCCTATGCTATGGCCAGACTCCTCAGATCCTCTACATCAAATTCTAAAGGTGTCCAAACTGTTTTTCATTGTTGACTGTGATACAATTTACCTCTCAGTGTCAGTTTGTCCCCATCTAATCCCATCCTTTCCAACTCATTTGAAATTGATTTTTTGGCAAGTTGATATGGTTATTGTGAGAGCCCAATATTCACTCTCCGTTTAGCTCTATTTTGGTCCTCACCAAATCCTGAGAAAAGCTGAACAGCTGCTGGATGCTGTGTGTGTAACATCTAGTCACTAACTTTGCTGGTCTCCCATTCGGTGCTGGGCAGGTAGCGAAGGGTCTAATGGGTTTATCAGAACCATTTTGCTGAACACACCAAATAAATGTTGGTACTTTGCAAAATATTGTTACTTAGCACCGTACCCCACTCATTAAGTTCATAGGTGAGGATGAGGCTTTGGGCATGGATGAGTGAAGCATCCTCCCCCTGGTCCTTCAAGAAATCCCTCAGGTCCACAGTGGAAAGTACACAGCCATTTGCAGAGTAGCGGATAAACACAGCATCCAGCTCTGGTCTCCGTAACAACTCCCTGCAGAACACTTCAATTTCCCCGTGGTCCAGACGACCGTCGGCAGACTGGTCACATTTCTATCAGAGAAACAGAGTAAAACGCAGATGATCACTCTTTGTTTAGTTTTTCAGGCTGTACTGTCATTGGAGGTCTGTCGTTAGTTATGTCAAATGAGTTTATAAATCATTTTGAATTACTGATGGAAATCCCAGACATGGGGCCAGTGTTTTTAAGTATGTATGGGTGTGCTACCTGAAAGAGGCTCCTGGCATACTGGTCACTCAGGTCAATGTTGATCATCTGCAGCAGTGTCTGGACTTCGTCATAGCTCATCTTATCATCATGGTTCTGGTCAGCCCGACTTAGGTAAGCATGAATCCAGGTGACACACAAACATAGTCAAGGAAGCAGCAAGAGCAGAAATGTACAGTTTTCGGTGGTGTTTGATCAATATGGAGTTTGAAGAACAGAAGTAATAATTATACTAATTCTGCCTATGGATATTTTGTGTTGGTGTCCTGGTGTTTTTTTAAAACATTTCCTTCAAAAAACATGAATTACCGCCTAATGATTGTATGCTTAGAGTTACATCCATGTCTGTGAAAACATGGATGTTTCACACACATCTTCCCCGCAGCAGCTAAGAGGATCTATACAATCAGCACGGTTTCAAGGTGGGCACCCAAGATTAGTGTCACCAATTCAGTGTATTTTTGAATACATGTTATAATGTCATTCTTTTATCCTATTAGACATTTGAGTGAAATGTCATAATTAGCGCATTAATTCTTGAGTTATGGCTCAAAGTATGTTTTGTGAGATCACAGTGATCTATTCTTATCAGTTTGTTCTTGAGTCCAAGTTGACGTTTGTGCCAAATTTGAGGAAACTCCCTCAAAGCCTTCTTGAGACATGGCATTGAAAAGAATGAGACAGAGGAGCTCTTCTGTGTGGAGTATGCATGTTCTTCCCATGTCAGCGTGGGTTTCCTCTGGGTAATCCGGCTTGTGAGCGTGAATGGTTTTCTGTCTCTATGTGTCAGCCATGTGATAGTCTAGTGACCTGTCCAGGGTGTACCCTGCCTCTTGCCCGATGTCAGCTGGGATAGGCTCCAGCCAGTGGTTACAGAAAATGAATCAATAAAGTACTGTATGAGACAGACGAGGTCACAGTGTCCCTGACCTTTGACCACCAAAATCTAATGAGATGTATAAGTAGATATATGATTGTTCTTGACACTGTTGTCTCTGCATGTACAGTGTAGAGAGCTCTACAATTCTAAATGAATGACAATAAGGATATTGATCAAGTTTCTCCTTCTGGGTCATGTTTTCCACCCTCCCCTGCAGGGTTCGGATTCCACGGGCCCAATGCTGAGCCTCCTCCTGACTCTGGCAGAGGAGATCCAGGCTCTTGCGGGGTCCTTTGAAGACCACCGTCAAACACCGCTCCTCGGGTACCGAGCCAGCCATCTGCCGTAACATCTCCGACTGGCAACCCTCGCGAACACACTCCACTTCCATGACAGAGACTGAGGATGTGTGAGGGGAACAGAGAGGAAAAGGTGGAAGAGGAGAAAGAGAGAAGTAAGTAAAGTGTAAGTATTGCCAAATTAATAATCCATCCTGATAGTCATTCCAAGAGGAACTTGTAAGTGCTTTGTTGTTTTATTGATTTCTTTATCAGTTTTCTGAGGTATTGTTTTATATTGGTGAGCTTGGACAGAAAATACTGGACATATAAAGGAGACCACAGCAAGAAACATGGTAATTAAGAAACACTTCTTGTAAGAGCAACCTTTGCAAATGACAAACTATCAAGGATAGAGAGGAGACAAATGTGCCATAGATCTGGAGGGCTGAAAGAGCTAAATGAGATAATGGAGCATAAGTGGACAGGACTGTGTAGAAATAAGGTTTATGGTGCTTTCCTCTATGAGGTCATTGCTGCTTTAGAGAGGTGAGGTCAGAAAACAGGTTCTCACCTGAGTTCCCTAAAAAAATAAGCTTTGAGGAAATAATTGCAATAAAGCGAGTGCACTGAAGAAGTATATATGACATACTTATGTCCTGTCGTCATCACCTAGGGGAGCTGCGTCTCCCTATACTTGACATTGATTGGTTTGTAGATGGACTCATCCACCCTCTTGTATCCCCTCTCTCTCATCCTCTCGGAAAATAATTTAGAAGTGTTGGAGGTTTTTTGACTCTTTATAAAGTTGTCTCGTTCTCTGCATTGTTCATACTGAAACCTACACTGCACATTTTATACCACCTGACAACTTCATTGCTAACAGCCACCGTCACTCCCTCTGCCATTCCACCAAACACACACATTATGCACTGTGGAGCCATGAGTGTGAAGGCAAATGGGACTCCAAAGCACTGCTCATTGGTTTACAATATAATTACAATAACTGACAGAAGACTGACAGGAAATATGATGTTCATGTTACAAAGTCATCTACCAGAAATGTGCGCTTGCATGTATTTGATTGGCCATTGTAGCACCTTGCTGGAAGTCTCATTGTGTTGCAGTAAAAGCTGAGCCAGGTATAACTTGTGCAGTGGCACTCCTACAGTATAAACAGAGTCCCGTTTCCACCAACACTTTCAATATAGTACCTTTGGAACCAAAAGTAACCCTTCTGGCATGGTACCTAGCCCCTAGTTCCGTTTAGTGTTTCCACTGCAAACAGTACTCTTAAATGTGGGCGGGGTTGTTGTCACTCCCTGCTCCGTCCAGCACTCACTGTATTTCCGCTGCACCGCTGACAAACAGGGAAGTCTGCACCTCATTTATCGTCCACAGAATGGGATTGCAAGCCAACATATTCAGTACAAAATAAAACAGGCTGGAGTGAAAGCCTCTCTCAATGGGATATTTAAAAAAAAAGGGTTTGTGCATTTAGTCCTTTTCAGGCAGACGCAGGGGTCTGGTGTTGCCATAGCCCACAGGAACGCTGATCCATGACACTTTTTTTGAGGATTAGAATCTATGCAGTTCACATAATCCGGCCAAAATTAACATATATCTCAAGACACTTGAAGATCCACTCATTACTAAAGGTGTATGTAGTCTAAGAGAGACAATATAAACTAATGGAATGGTCAAAGTTGTCATATTGAATTTTAAGATGTGCTGATGGATTCACATCGTCAAGTCATGCATTGAGTAACATTACAAGTTAATGTTCCACCCTAGAAGTTACCAGCAGTAGGCCCAGTGTATTAAATTATTTTTTTTACAGCTCTGCGAGAGGCAGCGAAACATCATTTCATTTTATAGTTATAGTTTACTAATATATCTAAGACAGTATGAACAGTGGTTACACACCCTTCAAAACCAGCCACAACTCAGCCCTGAGCAAGAGTGATCAACTGCTGTTGATCAATCAAGAGACTGTAGTGTTTCCAGCTCCAACTTTTACTACCTGATCTGTGTGCTAGGTACCCCAACAGAGGGGTGACCAAAATAGGGTCTGTTAGGAATAGTTCCATTGGTACTATCCACAACTTTTCACAGTGGAAACAGAAAAAATACGTACTGAACTGAACTGAACTGAACTGAACTGTTTGGTGGAAACAGGGTTTGTATCTACAGTCTATGGTCACATCCAGCACTACCCACATTCAGCACAAATATCACCTTGGCAGGTGATGGTCACTCACCTGCTTTTGCTTCAGTGTGTCTGTGCCCTCAGGCAGCTGCATTTAACAAAGTCAGCAAACAGCCTCATCTTTGTTAGTCGTTTTGTCATCCACAGCATAGAACCCAAAATACTGCCACACACTGCTTCTCAAGAAGCTTCTGTGTTGTTTTTATCTGATCAGTACAGCTTGGCTCACTCATGTACTTCTCCATTTTTATTGATTATCCTAGGTTAATGATTGGTCAAAAGGTCAAGCTTAAAGTGATTTTTAAGAGCTCTCCCTGCTGGACCACAAGGCAAACTACTTGAAACGGTCAGCTGCATACAGATTTTGAAATTTGACTTCAACTAAAACATATATATATATATATATATATATATAATATTATATATATATATATATAATTTTTTTTTTCCAAAAGTTCAAATTTTGAATAAAAAGTGACAGCCCAAGCTGAGGGAAAAGGAAGAGGAGGGGATCAAGTCAGAGGGCTGGGTTGTGATAAAAAGGACATTACAAGGCAATAGCAAAAGCTGTTTTGAACAGCCACACTATCATGAGAGGCTGGCGGTCATAAGGTGTTGAGACATAATATTGTTTAAATCTGGGGATAATTGTTCACATTTTCAAGCAGCTTTTCCTGAAAAGCATTCATACAGGGTTGTAACTGGTCAAAGCGACAGGAATGGTTTTGTCAAGAATGAAAAAAGAGAACTATAGAGATAAGCTCAAGCCCAGCTTACATTTTATTTTCATACTATTTTTAAATTTTATACATTCAAACCCACGTCATGCCAACTGTGTGGAGAAGAAAAGCATGCAGTGTGTACAACCCTGTACAACATGAAAATTTAAAATTATGAAACATTATGAAAGATGTAGATCAGACATGTTTTTGGATATGAGTAAATATCGCAACGCTGACCTTTCAAAGAAGGTCCAACAACTCCACCACTGGTGGAAAACTGTAAAAAAAAAAAAAAAAAATCCTATTTGGATGCAAAGATGCAAAATGACAATGGCAAATCAGGCTTAACTCTTTCCCTCTCTGAAATGAAATGCGGATCACTTCCTTCCAACACAACTGCCACGGTTTAGCTTACAACCAATACACAAGTGCCAGGATTGTCTTTTACATAAATTTGACATGTTGGCAGTATTCTGTTGATGCTTCTCTGGAAACTAAGACGTGAGGGATATGTGATAGGAATGAAACAAGGGATCAGGAGCACAATGGGAGCATTGACTTCCATTGACTGCTTTGTCCCATTTTATGTGCATAATCATGAAACTCTATCTACAATACTTCTGGTGTTTGATAAATAAATAAATAAATAAATAAATAAATAAATAAATAAACCAAAAAAAAGGAAATTTAAAAATAATGATGAAAATAATAATAATAAAAATGATGAAAAATAATGGTGAAATATTTTGAGAAAAGGGAACCTTTGGACTCTTATAGAGCTCCTTCACTACAGTGCATCTTCATTGAATACATGCATTATGCAATCAGCTGCAGCTTTTGATCTTTCTATTTGTGACATCCACTTTACAGGCTCAGACTCACATTTTGTAACACAAATTCATAGGGCACTTAGATTCCATCTCTCATCCTCTGCATTATCAGTTAACAGTAGTTTAGTAGTTTAAGTAAATGCATCATTATCAGGGCTGTCAACATAATGCATCGATTTTGATTAATTAATCACAGAAAAAATAACACTTTAAAAAAATTATCGCTGATTAATTGCATTCCGTGGTGACCTTTGACCCGCTGCATCATTGAAGGCCACAGTGGCCTTGTCACATGATGGGGGCAGACAAGACGACGCTGCTCGGCCCGGTAAATAAAACATGTTCATTTAAGAAACGCCCAGGTGGAACTGTTGATAGGAGCACCGCTCTCTGCCATTTTTTGCATTAAGAATTTTTGTACTATCGCAGTACTTTAAGAATGAAATATTACATATGGATTTTGCTTTGTGGCACATGTACAGACTACATTCAAGCACCACGGGCAGCTCAGGTCTCACTTTCTTTTTCATGCTTTTATTCTATACCTAGGCATCTGTGTAAAGTGTGTTTAAGGTAATCATTTTGAGCAGCATGCGAGGAGAAGACAAAAATAAATTGTATTTATTCATTTATCAACTTTTGTTTGACTAGTCTTGCCCATTAGCTACAGACTTTCCAGTTTTTCTATGTATATATGTACTGCTTATATTTGTCACGCTACTTTCTACAATAAACTATATTTGCTGTGTTAAAGTTGGATTTCTGTTTAGATTTCATGCAGTATCCACACACACTTCCTCTGCTGCATGTCAACAGGAAATCATGGTTGCAGAGTACAAGGCTCCAAAACATGCTGGGTTGTAATCTGGGTAGCCCTGAATGCTGAAATACCAGCTTATACTTTATTTCTGCGTGACACTAAATGTGTATGGACACAGTGCCAGCGCTGGCTTGGCAACTAATAACACTCATGACAGTGCTGCACTGTTGATTCTAATTCCTACTAAATTTAGACACAACTTCAGTGGAGAGGTGAGCTGTGTGTCACACACAGGTTTCCACAAGTGTTTCCCTCACTAACAGAGCTGTTTGTATTATATATATTCAACCTTGTTTGTTCATCCAGCACACTCTGACGCTCATTTCCATATGACTGCATCATTATGTGTACTTTAATAATAACATCACGCTGTCTAATGGATTTGAATCAACCAAATTAAACATCACTATTGACCAAATGTCAGCTGGTGTTTGTCGATCTCTATTTGGCTGTGGTTTCAATAGAAACCACACACACAGACTAACAGCAAAGCTCTGTGCAGTATGTGTATCTGACAATACATAGACAGCTGTATTTATGACATGTATAAAAGTGTCTAAAAGTCTCTCTCACTTCTGAAACCAAACCTACACTCTTGACAAGAGAGCCTGATTATTAAAGGGATTAGAAACACAAATTTTTGCCCTCAGCTGATGTCCATGTGGAGGCCATAACCTGGGATTCCGTGTATTACGCTTATTTATTTTTAAAGGCTGGCAGCTGCTGCACTAGACCACCCTGTTAGAGCAAACACATTTGATGTAAAATGAGGGGGATGAATTACTCAGTGCAGCTAACGGGCTTCCACTTTCTCATATCCACTTGCCAGGTCCAATTAAATCCATAGCAGTTTTCAGAAGCAGGGATGGATCAGAGATGAGTGCAGACAATTCAGCTGACATGAAGACATAAACAAGCACAGGAATTTTACTTTAGCTTGTGAGTTTTGGATTAAAAGAAGAAATTATTGTCTTATTTGGAATTCAGAGGTTAACTGATATATAGGAGACACACATCTACAATGATCCAGGGTGTTATAAAAGCATGAGATGCAAGACACACACACATACACACACTCAAACCTGCACACCAAACACACACTGTGCCACATCATAAGCAAATCTAGTCTTGTGGCAATTAGAGGCCTTGTACTGTAGTTGGGAAGCTAACCTAGTGGTTGAGTCGTATGCTAACTATATAGCACCAAACCACAGGATCCAGGGCCGACTCCCATCAGCATATAATGTCCTATAATCTCACTGTTTGAACTACGGCAAGATGGGCTGCCATCTTAGGCTGAAAATAGTTGAGCTCTATAATCAAGGCACCGTGTGCGATCCTCAGATAGGGGAAAAGAGGGATGGTAGCTGTTTGAGCAAGTCTATGTCTGCACTGAGCAGTAAGTAGCATTTAAAGTTAACAAAAATAGATGGTGTATATCCATGTTCACCTTACACGCCCAGTGAGAGCACTGAGCTTTTCTGGCAAAGGAAAGGCCTGCTTGTTACCAATTATCATTCAGAGAAGTTCTGGACCTCTGGGTGGGGTCGGGTAGGTTCACTGAAATAGTCCTGTGTATGCGAGTCAGTAGGGCAGGGCATGAACATGGCCAGGGATTACTGCTATATATGCTAAACTCTGCATTCATGACCTTAATTCTGGTGTAACAATAACATGTGTTTCTGTCATGACTCAACTTTTGCATTGGGTTTACATGCTAAGAAGCTTGTAGCTTGAAGCAGCTTTCATTAAACCATTTTAATACTCTTCTGTTAATTTTGATTAACATGTCACCCATTTTTCATAACCTTTAATCTTTAAATCTAATTTAAAACTAGAATTGCTGCCTCACAGTCTACCAACCAGTCAAGCGGCTCTTTAAGTTTAAATCCATGTCTGTGAAAACATGGATGCATAGTATACTGAAGTTGACCTTTGACCTTTTGGATATAAAATGTCATTATATATCCTATTAGACATTTGTGTGAAATTTTGTCATGTTTTGTGAGGTCACAGTGACCTTGACCTTTGACCTTCAACAACCAAATTCTGTTCTGTTCATTCTTGAGTCCAAGTTAAGGGCTTCTTGAGATATTGTGCTCATGAGAATGAGACAGACGTATGGTCACACTGACCTTAACCTTTGACCTTCAAAATCTAATCAAGTTCCTTGTTATGTTCAAATTGATGTTTGGTTAAATCTGAAGAAATTCCCTCGGGGTGTTCTTGAGATAACACATTTACGAGAATGAAATGGATGCAAGGTCACAGTGACCTTTGACCCTTGACCACCATATTGTTATCATTCATCCTTTATTCAAAGTCAATGTTTGTGCCTAATTTTAAAGAATTCCCTCAAAAATGAAATGGATGCAATGCTTACTGTTAATTTTTGCCCAACTTGAAAAAAAAATCCCTCAAGGTGTTCTCAGAACATTCTGTTCATAAGAATCAGATTGATAAGGTCACAGTGACCTTGTCCTTTGTCACACAGAATATAATCAGTTTATTGTTCTGTTGTAAAAAGTTCTTGTTTTGTGATGTCAGAAGTGATTGTGATAAGAACACACTTCTGGAGACAATAAGCTGAAACTGTGACAGGATGGCAGGATTCTGACCAAACCACACATATACTCAGTCAGATTTACTGTACCTATATCATCACAACTGTGAACAGCAGAGCACCTAATGTGTTGCCAGTGGAAGTACCACGTCTACAAATTTTACTGAAGTCTCCCATGGTGACTCATGCGAAGTAATGATAGTTAACCAATACTGTAACCATAGGCTTGTTGTCACAAGAGCAGTGTAAGCATCACTTTCACAGGCAATTTGTTTAGAAATTTCAAAATGTGTTATGGTTGGCTTAGTTATACTAGAATGAGTAATAAGAACTAATTTTAAGTACAAGTAGTGATAAATACATGTTTTAGTTTAACAATGTGAAGCATACATGACAGACAGTGTAATGGTAGACAGGGGGTGGTTGGCTCACAGCTATTATCTGCCCCTTTGAAGGTCACAGAGACAAAAATGTAAGGTCAAGATGTTTGCATTCTTGACCTGCACTACTATGTTTAAACATCTGAAAGCCACTAACGTGCTTGGTGAGGGTAACATTTCAGTTTTATAGTTTGAAAAGTAAAGAAATGACTAAGTGAATTATAGATTGAGATATTGGAAATGTGTTAATTCTAGTTGATAGACAAAGGAGTCAGCTACATTTTGACTTTAAATTCTGTGATGAGTGATTGTAGCTGACTAACATAATTTTGTTACAAAGTTGGGTTAAATGTGGTGAGTTGGTTAGAACACTAATCTTGGGGTTGACTTGCAACTTTCACAGTAACAGCTGTAACTATGATTGTAATTAGAGAGATTAAAACTATTTTGAAAGATTAGAAACAATGTTTATATTGTTACTTAATTATTATTTTGAATAGTCAATGGTTAAAGTATTTGTACTTATAAATTACTTTAAAATGTTTGGTTTTAAAAATGGGCAGATATTAAATTAAATGTTCATGTTTTCTGGTTCTTGATTTCATGAAATGTTTAAATAGTTTTTATTGATTGCTTCGTTTTTGTGAGTATAGCATTTTAACATTGTTCCAACTAGGGCTGCCCATTAACGGTCGACCAAATGTTAGTCAAACAGAAAGGTCATTTCATTGGTTGCTTAGTCGCCGAAAAAACAACAACGCACAAATGGAAAAATTTCTTCAGAGGTGCACCTTGTCAAAATAAATCAAAACCTATATGACTGGACCATGTGGAGATTTAATTTGAAAGGACAGACACAGGAAGTGGCCATGCTCAGCAGTCAGACAGGAGTCACATTTACAGGGCTGGTACCTGTGATTATTACACAGGCTAGTTAATAACACGTCAGGCAGAAAATCCAAAGTGTGGGATCATTTTGAGAAGGTGAATGACAAACCCAAGGTGATATGTAAACTCTGCAGGCAAACTTTTACCTATCGTTCATCAACTACAATCATGATCTATCATCTGAAACATGGAAGTAGCTGCACACCTAGAGGTGGAGCAGGTCGTCCACCAATTGGAAGATCGGCGGTTTGATCCCCGGCTCCTCCAGCCTACATGTTGAAGTATCCTTGAGCAAGATACTGAACCCCAAATTGCTCCAGATGGCTGTTCCATCGATGTACTGAGTAGCAGGTGGCACCTTAATGGTAGCCTCGACTAGTGCCACTAGTGTATGAATGTGTGTGTGAAAGGGTGAATGTGACTCGTAGTGTAAAAAGCGCTTCGAGTGGTCAGATGACTAGAAAGGTGCTGTACGCGTGCAAGTCCATTTACCATTTACCTGAGAACAATCATTACTGCTTTGCCAAGAGTGTAATTAACAGGCGGCTCGCTCAGTGTGTGACGTGCACTTGTAGATAAAATATAGGCCTATATTATACTATATTATATATTAGACTATATTATATTGGTTTTGTATTTCTCTGTAATGTAGCACAGTGTGAAACAACAATGTTACTTATACTATTCTTTGTCAGACCTTGAACTCAAACCATGGTGTTGCCCCGCCCAAAATATGTAATCTAATTATTACATTAATATCGTAAACATGTGGGCGACTAGTCGACTAATGACCCTAAATGTCAGCTAGGACAATTCTTAAGGGACAGCCCTAGCTCCAGCCGACCTCATGATGGGGCTGGTTTATTGAACATAAAGTCCAGTACAAGCTACACAATGATAATACTTCACATTTGTGCATTGTTTTTCTACAGATCTGCTGCGGTAGGAACTGGACAAAACTACGCAAACAAACAGGAGGGAAGTCACAAATGTCAAGTGACAGGAAGCAATCTACGAATGTACAAAACCCTTTTCACGTGTAAAAATGGATCCACAAATGTGTAAATATGACTCCACATGTATTTGCTGCGCTAAAACTTAACATTTGTAAAAACCTGTCACATTTTTATGCGACAGATAAGTTATGTGCAGTTGCAGGTCACGCTTTTTTGGATATGACTTTACACAACACAAATATAAAAAGACATCTTTGTGGATAGTGAAATATTTGTGGATCATGGTACACATTTGTAGATTGTCCTCTGTGGGTTACAACTAATAAAGTCCAATAAAAAGGAGCAGTGGGCTATAGAGATCTGATAATCTCACTTCTTTCTTACTCGACACACCAGATTTGTTTTAATTTTTAACATCACTTAAGGACATTTATCAGTCTTCACACAGCTTGTCCAAGACTAATTTCCTTATGGGGAGTAAATCGTAGCATATCGTATCGCATCGTATCGTATCATAGCATATCATATCACATCACATCGTATCGTATTGAGTCACTAAAGATTTTGCTTTAAGTTCGCCTTTAATGCCAAAACCAAATCCTAATCCCCAAATGACACCTCATAAATATACCAGGTCTATAAAAATCATTTATCTAATAAATGGACACTCTGTCAAATGTTCTCTCTCTCTCTCTCTCTCTCACACACACACACACACACACACACACACACTTACAGGACTGTTGCTCTTTGGCCCGGCTGGAGGTTTTGTGGGACTGACACCAGACAGTGACACCATCTTCCAGCAGCTTTAGAGTTCGTCGCTTCTGCCAGCGAGGCGAGCGGACCTTTACATAAGATAAATGAATCCATTAAATCTCATTGACTTTACTACTTTTATCAGCTACCACGAACAACTTGTAGCAGTTTATAATTAGTAACACCTTTACCTTTACCATACTGGAGCCCTGCAACATCCGCTTCACGTCTTCATCATCCTGCACTCCTGGAAAGCAAACAGACAAAAATAAGATTGAAAGACAGATATGATATCATGAAAACTTTACTTGACTATGTACAGGATGGCAGTATACGCACAGAGTCCTAATAACTCAGGGGCACTGAAGGAAGGTGGGGAGTAAGAAAAGGGAGGATGAAAAGAGAAAATAGAAGAGTAGGGCATAGTCACAATTAGAAGTTAGTGTATATATATATAGTATCTACATCTGTTGGACCACAGGAGTTCATTCGGGAGCTCTGTAATTCTGACATGTTGGTGCTGAACCAGCAGTTGGGTGGGGCTAGAAATAAGAAGGTATGGACGAAGATATGAAGTAAGACATAAGGACTTGATGTTGTGTAGGAAAAAGCAGAGAGAAGATGAGGAGTGAGAGTTATATGAGAGTTGCATGGTGATGAATTGGGACAGTTGAGATGAAATTCCAATTAGCTAAGTGTTTTTGGCCTGTTATGAAAGCCATATCCTGTGACACCTTTTTGTAGGGGTGCCTATATTTCAGCCAGAAGAGATTTTGTAATACACACATTTGCACTGAAGCTTTTTTGCAGCTAAATCTAAGTTGTTCTCCTACATATGAGATATTATCTCCTGCGTAGGGAATGTTATCTGCTACAGTGTGAAAGAATGTGCAGAATCAAGCGCTTACTGCACGATACAAAGGGCACTTAAGTATTGAAAATGCAGCATAAAAAAGCTTTTACTTTCTCAGTCAACTCACTACAAATAGCTATAGTAACATATAGTAACATATATATATATATATATATATATATATATTATATTATATTATACACACACACACACACACACACACACACACACACACACACACACACACAGATTGCAGATAGGTCATTAAAATTAACATTCTGATTAACAGGTGATGGGTTGCAGGTGGGTGAAATAATACATCATTAATGATAATGATGACACCTCTAAACAGCTGCCTAGCACTCAGAAAACTAAAATGGATGATGTACACAAAGCAGGAGAAGGCTATACGAAAAAAGTAAAGTGTTTTCAGGTAGCTGTTTCCTCAGTTTGTAATGTAATCAAGAAATGGCATTTAACAGGAACTGTGGAGGTCAAGTTCTACTGTGCAGTGACACCTGTACAAATATTACCCTCATGAAAGAGTCATCAGAAGAAAATATTTCCTGTGTCCTCACCATAAAAATCAGTGTCAAAGGTTTGCAAAGGAACATCTTAACAAGTCTAATGCTTTTTTGGGAAACAAGTCCTGTGGACTGATACAGTTGAAAAAGAACTATTTGGACACAGTGAGCAATTGTATGTTTGGAAAAAAGGGTGCAGAATTTCATAAAAAGAACGCCTGTCCAAATGTTAAACACGGAGGTGGATCGATCATGCTTTGGGCTTGTGTTGCAACCAGTGGCACGGGGAACATTTCACTGGTAGAGGGAAGAATGGATTCAGTTATATTCCAGCAAATTCTGGAAGCAAACATCACACCATCTGTAAAAAAGCTGAAGATGTAGAGAGGATGGCTTCTATAACAGGACAATGATCCTAACCACACACCAAAATCCACAATGGACTACCTCAAGAGGCACAAGCTGAAGGTTTTGCCATGGCCCTCACAGTCCCCAACCCAAACATCATCAAAAATCTGTGGATAGACCTCAAAAGAGCAGTGGATGCATGATGGCCCAAGAATCTCACAGAACTAGAAGCCTTTTGCAAAGAATGGGCAAAAATCCCTGAAGCAAAAATCGAAAGACTCTCAGCTTGATACAAAGGGCATTTCGAAGCTGTGATACTTGTCAAAGAGGGTGCTACTAAGTACTGACCATGCAGGGTGCCCAAACTTTTCCTTCAGGACGTTTTTCTTTTTTGCTGTTTTAAATCTGTAAAAGATTAAAATCCCAAGAGTAATCTTGCTTAAAATATTATTTTATTTAAAAACTGTGTCATCTTTAACCTCTTACCTTTTGGAGATCAGAGATCATCTCCCTTTTCTTAGCTTTTCACAGTAAACCAAATTTTGGCCAAGGGTGCCCAAACCTTTGCATGCAACTGTATTCTACAAACACAACTAACAACTTTCAATAAACATATTATTGATTGCTAAGGTCATTTATTTCCACCTAAACAATATAGCCATGATTAAACCTTTCCTTAAGAAAAAGAAACGTCATGTAAAGAAACGTCATGTAAAGGACCTCTCCTTAACATGACTAATGCTAAGACTTTGGTTCAACCCTTCATAACAACAAGACTGTTTTGCATTTTTTTGTTTTGTTTTGTTTTAATTCAGTTTAGAACAGCCAATTTCCTATGCACTGTCGTCTTTGTCACACTATCGTTGACCTGGGAAAGAAGTAAAGAGCCATGCACTCCATGACACATGTTCAACATCCAGTTTGATGTTAGATTTTGCCTTGTTTTGTTTGTGGCAAAATGGATGCCACAATGAAAACTCTGAATTGTTTTTCATTCTGCACAAATAAAATTCACTAAAGTTGAACTCTACTTAAAAATACTGCTCAAATTTGTTTTACCTCAGCGAGCAAGTCCAGTGATCACAGCAATTTCATGATACTGAACTGATTTTGGTCTAATAGATTACTGTTTTAAATGCAGGTGTGACTGAGCTCTAATACATGGGTGGTTTACGCTAACCTCCCAGTTCCAGCCTCCCCGTGTAGCCTTATAACTTCTAGACATGAAAAATTTCCTTCTGTCAGAATCTGAAGCTGAATATCAACCACTGATTGTCATCCACTTCAAATGTGATGATTAGCCAATGTGCAGGGCCGTACGCAGGATTTTTGAAATACCAAGGTCATTTAGTCGTGGTGCACGTGGGGAGGTCAGAAATTTTTGTCAGTTATATATCAAAAGCCTTCAATCTGGTATACTTTGACAGCCAAATTAAGAGGTTACATCTATAAAGAACTACACACATCATATTAGATTAATCCCATCTTATCACGTTTCTCTTCCCACTTCATACTATAGCGAAATTGCCTTTCACCAAACTTTGTTTGTGGGTATTTATAATTATGTTTGAACCACTTATTCTTTAGCAGGCAGTACTTCTCTTCATCTGTCAGTTGTCAGTTATATTAATTTTTATATCAATGAAAAAAACAAATCCGTGTGACTAAATTCTTACATTTTTACATGTATCTCACCATAGCAAGTTGGAAGTTGACATATTCTGCCATATATGAAGAGGGGAGACTCTCTGGAATCTGGCAATATAAGAACCATGATGCTGGGACATTCTGTCACTTCACAGCTGTCCAAAACATGTGGTTTGTGCCAGGCGGACATGATTGCCAATATTTTTTCATTATTGCAAGAAATTCCATTGACTCATTCACAAGTCAAAAATGTGTTTTATCTGAAAGAAACATGCAATATTTACATCTAAGATAATAGAAAAATAGTCAACCAAGTGCAATGATGTCCTCCAAGATATTATTTGCCACCTTGCAGTAAAAAAAAATTCTGGATGTTTTCTTGTCGACATGATCTTGACTTACTTCTCTGTGCTCTGTGCTGCTCTTTGGCCTGACCTGAATGTTTTTTGTTGTTGTTTTTCAGTTTCAGGGTTGGTGACTACAGCCCTGTCACGCATGCATAATTAGGCTGCAGTTGTCTGGGTGCGCAAAGGTGAAGTGGCTGGTCTTGTCATATAAAGGAAACACACACAGGCCTAAGACGTAGTAAGATGCGATATTCCTCACTATATGAAGTGACTGACAACAAGATCTGTATAATGGATTGTAAAGAAACTCATCAGGTTTTTATTTTGTAGACAATTGATCTGGATTTATAGCATGATAGGATGACAGCACAGTGATGTGTGTGGTATCCCTGGAAAGCTCTGGTCCTGCGCTTTCATGTGATATGTGTGGCATTTCTGTGCATTCGTGAGTAATCCATCTAAGAATAATGTGTGTGCAAAGCTGTATGAAAGCTGCGTCGATCAAACAAGAGTATCAGAATTTTCTTTTTTAAATAATTGTTATTATAGAGAAGAGAGAGTCACTCAATCACCTTCCATCGGTCCTCCCACGTACTTTCACCGCACAAATGAAATGGTTTATTTTTATTTTCATTTTATTCATTCATTTAGGTCGGGAAAAAATACCGAGGTCATGACCTCGGTGTCCTCAATGGTTGTTAGGGCCTTGCCAATGTGTTTTATGACAGATCTAGAAATATCAGTAGCCTTCTACACTGGTTTGTGGAAAATCATGAATATGAGCTATATATTTAAACAAGAACAAGTGAATATATCATGGATTTCAGCTGAATGTTGGTGTTTAAATGCTGTTTGTGAGGCCCGTGTGGAAAATTTGAAAACATACGATCTTGCAGTTTCTTTAAATGTAGAAATCTAGATTTTGGGACATAGATGTTTCAATTCAGCAGCTTCATTAAGCAGTATTGGCGCTGCTATATGCCTTCAAAACCTCCAAATGGCCAAACCCTGCTTTTATTAGGCAGACAAGCATGTGTTACATTTCTAAACAACTTCTTCCTATACAGCAAGAGACAATCAAGGAAGTGGGGGAATATTTACAGATCTTGGTTGTGGGACAAATATTTACATGAGAGAATAGTGGACAGAGAAAAGAGAAAAGCTCATCTGACAGAAAATCTGAGTTGACATTTGTCTTGAAGACTTTTATAGCTCAACGACCACACGCTGTAATTGCAGATCTATGAAATTACAAGCTTCAGTGTCCTTTGTCTGTTTGAATGAATCCAGCTGCAGTTAAATTGTCCTCTGTATACTCCCAGTCTGACTGGACAACATCTGTTAACCCACATTTAGATGATGACTGCTGATGTTTTATTTCTTCAGAAGCAGTGCATGAGTCAGAGCTGGAATTATCAGCGCAGTGGCTGTCTTGGATTGGATTAGCAAAGGGGAGCTCAGTAGGAGTGAAGGCACAGTACATTACGCAAAAGCTCTTACGATAAATGACCCATTAATCAGTATGAATCTGATATGAATAATAAATATATTTTAAGTACATTCAACAGCTAGTCAGTCAGTAAAAGACATCATCAAATGCAAGTGTGTGAAAGGCTAGCTGTTTTCCCTTGCTGCAAGTTTTTCTTTTTTTTTTTTTTTGCTAAGCTAGGAAAATCTCTCTCCTCTAGCTCTATACATAAAGAACTATTCAGTGCTCAAAAGATGGGTGTTTTCAGAAAACTGAGTTGTCAGTGCGGTAGAAAGACACACAGAAAAACACAGATTCTTGTATGTCAGCCAAACAGTGCAATAAAATTAATTTCTGAGGACATTTTAGGCAAGAAATAGGCAACACAGAAAAAATTTTTTTTATTTATATATTTGATCAGCACTACCTAGTTTTATCATCTGAGCTCTGTTTTTTCAGCTTCCATTTTTACTATACAGGAAACAGTATGGGGCATACGTCTTGTTCACAAATTCTCGATTTACAGTGCAACAGTGCGCTAAAATCTGTTACTGAAAACATTTCAGGAGAGAAGCAGGCAATACAGTAACAGAATCTTGGTTTGTGTTCGATCAGCACTGCGTAGTTTTACAGTGTGATCTGAGTTTTGGTCTTGAGTTTGAGAGAGGTAACAGCACAAGGCCTCAGGACAACCCTCATGAAATCCAGTCAAACCAAATTATAGCTGAAGGAAAAAGAAAACTACATCAACCATTGGACATCTACCACAAAAACCCAAACCAAACTTCAATGCTGTTTGGCTCTAAACAGACAGTACACAATGGCAAACTCTCTGACTGCTGTGACGGATCAGAATCTGAAAGACAGAAAGATACTTACTATGTACGGGAGACAGATGCTTAAAAAAATCCCTGAGCTGTTATGGGATGGTTTCTTTTGTGTGCTGCAGCCCCACTTAAAGCTGGGCAATCTAATCAGTGCCCATTCAGTAATTGTAGTGACCAACAGAATGTGTGGAATGTAACTTATCTCAAGTTCCCTGTGACAGCAAGCTAACGATGGGCTGTGAGGGGACCCCATAGATTTGTTTATCATACAGAGTGTGTGTACATGAGGGGAATAGTAAGTCATAATCTGTTGTTGTTGTTGTATGCTCTAGTGAAAGTGAAACTACTTCAAAAAGGAGCGTATAAAGTGCAGTGACGTTGCCTTTAAACTCTCCTTCACAGATAGTGCTGAGTCCTATGCTGAGTAAGCAGGACTCAGCAACTGAAAACAGAAGTCTCACTGTGGTTTGGAAAGGGCTGGGTCACTCACAAAGGCGTCTTGATACTGGGAAAACACACACAAGCATGCAGACACACACACTCCCCTGTGTACAGCAGTGAACTACTGTAAATAAGGAGAGCAAGGTTGTAGCAGTGGGAGAGATCTAGTGAGTGTGTGGTTGTGTGTGTCAGAAACAGAATGACCTCTTTAAAGTAATTGACCTCAACACGACAGTTTGGCCTCCCCCCACCACGGAAAATGTTTCCCAGCAGGTTAGATGAAACCATGTTGTCTGACCTATAATACAGAATACTGCATGAAAACATACATACATACATACATACATACATACATACCAAATAATAACTGCAACAACCACTTTACTGCATGTCTACAATGTAGTGGTACTTACTCTATCAAGAGAGTTGAGATAAAGGGCAAACACACACACACAACCACACACATAAGTTATTATGCTGCACCAATACACACACAAGAAACAGTAATAATATGGTACATGTGATTTCTCATGTGTATCCAGCTGGACCTGCAGTCAGCTGGATAGGCACTGGCCATTTTGCCAGCAGTGGAAAACTACTGACAAACTGTTACTGAAAATCTTGTCTGACAAGTAACAAGAATGAAATGCTGTACTTGGTGTAGGTTTTAAGCCCTGCAGTACATCACTTTCTAATCACTTTCTATGAACTAATATGTTTGCCATGTGAATCTTTATCTGTAGTCTGCCATTTTTAACTGTAGCTGTGAAATATGTAGTGATGTTATATATATATATATATATATATATATATATATATATATATATATATATATATATATTTATTTATTTTTTTTCTTACCAGTGGGACATTTGTTTTCACATCCAGTCAGTGGTGTAAGGTAGTCACAACGGCCCCAGTCCACACAATATTTTATAACATATTTGGTTACAGATTGCTACTGACTATTTTACCCAAAAAACTCATATTGACAGAACAAGTAGGATTCAGTCATGTTGGGTACAGTCAAAAAAATCACACAACATAAAAACAACTGATTTGTTTATAGAAAACTGAACATACATGTGTTAATAAATCCAGTATAATTGCATTTAAAGAAATACTTCACCCACAAAAATAACTTCTTTTTTTACATCAAATACTCATACTGTGTTAGCTTCAATTTGTGGAAAAAAGCGTGTTTGAACTCATGCAGTCCATTAAGCAGAGTTCAAATGCATACGCTTGCCCCTGCACACTACACATATGCCGAGGTGTTTTAAATACTAAGGTCTTAGTAAAATGCATGTGTTTGGGAAGTACCTAGCATACGACTGTATAAATAAGACTTGGATTATACGGCACGAGTTGTTTATGAATTTGTATACTGATGTTTTGATATAGTTTTGCTGTTGTTAAAAATGGACCCCTATGACTTCAATTCATTAAAAATGTTTGCCATTTTTATATTTGTCATTCACAGAGAGAGCATGTAAGAAAAACAACATTTTAATCCAGAATTCAAGGTAACATGGTGTGAGTAATTGATATACAAATGGTCATGTTCGGGGTGAAGTATTCCTTTAATTAAGACTGCACTGTTTAATAACATGTAGGCGAGTATTAATCAACTGTCTTGCCTTTATTCCACCCCATTTATTCAACCCAGCTTTGTAGGACAGTTTGACATAACTAAATTAAGTGAATGTAACAGGTTTCATTTTACATGAGCACTTGGGAGCCAGACAGACACACACGTATGCACGCACACACACACACACACACACACACACACACACACACACACACACACACACACACACACACAGAGTAAAGGCCTTCACAGTCAGACACAGCTCTGAGAGATAATTAGCGCTCCATCGGTACCTTAATTAAGTGGCTGACTCTAATAACTTCCTTAATAAAGGTCATAGGCTCAGGTAAAGAAAATATTGACATTAATTACTTTTGCATGTTTTGTTACTCAACTACATAAAAAATATTACAATAAAATACAAAAATTTGAGGGTAGATTTGCAAATATTGTTACAAATCCTTCGTTAAAGTGGAAACAGACAACTCTTCAACTTTTCCCTTCTAGCATTTCCAAAGAGTATTATTGTTGGCACCGCTGTCACAAAGACAGCTGGATCGCTCTCTGTTTACCTCAGAGCCCAGCAACTACCACCAACACAGGGCACACTGCATTTTGTTTTCCACTGGTACTTTGGTTGTTCCACCATCCACCATTTCTGCTACTGATGATAGTAACTGCAAAGAACTTACATTGATACTCTTTGGTAACTGGGGATAGCTACTCATAGCTACCAGGGAAAAGAAAAGTGCTATCCTCTTCCTGTTCTAATTGCGCATGTGACATAAATCAAGCCTTCATTTTCCCGGGAGATCATACCCGGCAGCAGACAGAATTACATATTGAGGTAGTAAACAAGGCTTCATCTAAACACCAATGGTGTCACTATTTTACAGCCAATACACTGTGAAATCAACATTTACTCAACAGTTAAACAGGGTTCCCACGGTCATGGAAAACCTGGAAAAGTCATGGAATTTCACATTCACATTTTCTAAGCCTTGAATCTAAATCTGATATGTTTGGAAAAATGCCAGGCAAGTAGGGCAAGACATGAATTTAAAAAATATATATATTATGGATCCTTGAAAAGTCATGGAAAAGTTTTGAAATTTTGTCCACTGAATGTGTGGGAAAAACTCTGTTCCCACTTTAACTTTTACCAAATTGCTACATGCTGTCTTTTCTGTGGCTGTCCCATAGCAGTGTTGTCTTAACCCATAATGTCATGGTTATATTTTCAATCAAAAATGTAACATTTAGAGGAAATTCTCACATACACTTTCTTGTTAGAAGAGAAAATTGATTCACTTTTGAAATCCTGTCAGTCTGAACTTTGCTAAAAACAAACAGATTTAGACGCATAGTTAAATATATTAGATGTACAGACCCAGTGTAGGCTTAACACCTTTAGAGATGGGAAATCACTAAAGCTGTTTTTAACATTTACATTTTGAGGATTAATGCTGTACCCATCCACAGTGGATTACAAGACTTAACAACAGTATTTGATTCACAGATGAGAGTAAACACCCAGAACTAGGCTGAATGAAAGCCACAGTGAACGAGCAAACACATCTGTGTCTGTAGCATACAGCCAGATTAGAGCCCTGTAACAACCCACACATGTTAGTGGAGGCCACGGATAATAGTGAATTATTATTCTAAATAAAGTATCCAGTAATGGTGCAAAATACCCTTACGAATACATTTGGATCATTAGGCTAGGGTTAGGGTTAAGCTTACTTATTATTATTTAAGGTTAGGGTTATTTAAAATGTGTTTTAGCTACCTATGATAGGCATTTGTCATTTTTTGACATCCTATAGGTTTATCAAGGGAAATGACAGATAATGTACGGTATTATCAGCTCAGTTACAGATGGTGTGTAGTTGTAGAAGATGCTGCTCTCCATCTCAATGTAAAATCTGAGTATTTATAGGCTTTTCTCTGATATTCAGAGGCTCAGCGGTGCTGCTAGTGTTGGTTATGTCTCTGCAGGCAGACAAGCCAAACTGTGGAGGGTTTTGAGGCTAAATGACGTATGATATGACAGCTATATTAAAGGATCACAGCTTGGTTGAACACACAGTTTGGCCATTTGAACACAACAGACTGGAGCTACATTATTGCTATAGATCATTATTCTGCTGACTGGTTAGCTGGATGACAATTGACTGGTTAAGATGACAAATTTAACTCCTATGTTACAACTCTGACCCCCTCATATATCGGCATTTGGTCACAGACTTTCCATGTCCACATACAACATGCAAGGTACCCTGGGTGTGTTGGTTGTTGGCGTTCTGGGACACCGTGTCAAGATCTGACTATTAGATGCATTGTCTTCTTTCAAAATACACTTCCGTTTTCCAGGAAATTTACCGCTCTCCCGTGTGAAAGCTGGTGTTCGTTGGACTCATCTGACAACCCTCCCACCCTATTCCATTTTTCATTGCCTTGTCCCACCGTGTTTCCCCCTGATGCACCGGCCATCGTTAAATTATAACCGTGACCGGCCGCATATCATGCAAACATTAAAGAACGCCTTTTTTCGTCTGTGTCTGACACCAGAAGTCACTGCCCAAGCACTGGATTTTGCCAACTTTGGGGTGAGACTGCTTTGAGGGGACAGTTTACCCAAATTACACAAAGACATATTTCCTCATTTTCCCCTGGTAGTATTTAGCCATGGCTAGATTTCTACAAACATCTGACACCAACCCAATACAAAGTTGATGAATGGATTGTCGTTTGCGCAGCTAGAAACACTGCAAAGTTCAAACACACTGTTTTCAATGGAAACAATTACTCTGGGAGAAAATCGTCCCAATCAACCTGCAAATTAAAACTTTAAAGGTCCGGTTAGTGTATAGGATTTAGGGCCATCTGCTAGCAGAAATGGAAGACAACATTCAGAGCTATCTTTTCATTAGTGTATAATCATCTGAAAGTAAGAATTGCTGTGTTGTTACCTTGGAATGAGCCATTTAACTACATACGGAGTGGGTCCTCTTCCACAGAGTCTACCATGTTGTTTCTACAGTAGCCCACAAAGGACAAACCAATCACCAGCTCTTGATGGGGCCATTTGCCTTTTCACATAAGCCACTGGGGTTTCAGTTCTGCAACCTCACCACTAGATTCTACAAAAAAATTTGAAAACATTTTACATTCAAAACCATTCAGTTTGACCAGGGATACACCATAATATTGGCATGTCATATCAGCCAATATTGGCTTTTAAAATTAACTATGAGAATCGTCCAATATGCTTTTTCTTATTTTGCACAATGAATGAAAATTACATACATTCTATTTCATGTCTCCGTCTGGTGGGCCGTCATGATAAGAGTATGCATGCATAATATGATGTTAATTCCACTACAGAAGAGACATGATGATCACTAAAATTAGGTGGGGAAAAAGTGGATATAACGATTTCAGTATCACTTATTGGCCAAATGAGTTGTTATATATCGGAGTGTTGGATATCAACAAAAAATCAATTATCTAGCATCTCTCTCTCTCTAAGTTTAACAGATAACATTACCAAACTGACATATGCTCTCGTCACCACAATATCCATTTTCCTTGACTGGTGTTTTGTGTTAGTTCTCTGAGCATTAACAGATAAAATCAAATGTTTTCTTATTAGTATATTCTGCTCTATTTAGCCTTGGTTTAGGGGAATAACACAACTAACATAATGCTTACTGAACATAAATATCTTAGTAGAAAAAAAACACAAAACTTGCTGCTGCACTGTGTGGCTAACATACTGACCAAACCTCAAAAAGCATGGGGAGGAGGAGGAGAGCAGTGAAAGCCTTGGCCAGCACCTGGAAACCTAAATATGTCTTTGGCTGTGAAAAAACTGTGCTCAACCAGCTGCTAAATGTTTACTTTTTCCAATGTGGGACACCAAAGCTTAAAATCAGTCTGGACAAATACACAGCACGCCCTCACAGAGCAGAAGCTGCACTGTGTCGTCTCTGATGGATTTCAAGACATTCTTATTATCCTACCTGACAAACAAAAGGTTCAGCACTAAGCTGCACTAAGCTGGTTTAAATCTTATTTATCTGATCGTTTTCAATTTGTTGACGTTCGCAATGAACCATCCTTACGTACTAAAGTTTGTTTTGGAGTTCCGCAAGGTTCTGTGCTCGGACCAATCCTGTTTACTCTATATATGCTTCCGTTAGGTAACATCATTAGAAATCACTCTATAAATTTCCATTGTTATGCGGATGATACTCAGTTGTATTTATCAATGAAGCCAGAAGAAAGCAATCAATTAACTAAACTCCATAATTGCCTTAAAGACATAAAAACTTGGATGAGCACCAATTTCCTGATGTTAAATTCAGACAAAACTGAAGTTATTGTTCTTGGCCCCAAACAACTCAGAGACTCTTTATCTGATGACATAGTTTCTCTAGATGGCATTGCTCTGGCCCCTGCCACTACCGTAAGAAACCTCGGAGTAACATTTGATCAAGATTTGTCTTTTAATTCTCATTTAAAGCAAACCTCACGGACTGCATTTTTTCATCTGCGTAATATTGCGAAAATTAGGCCTATCCTGACCCGAAAAGATGCAGAAAAATTGGTCCACGCTTTTGTTACCTCAAGGCTGGATTATTGTAACTCTCTATTATCAGGTAGCTCTAGTAAGTCCTTAAAAACTCTCCAGCTAATTCAGAATGCAGCAGCACGTGTACTAACAGGAACTAATAAACGCGATCATATCTCTCCTGTTTTAGCTTCTCTGCACTGGCTCCTGTAAAATCCAGAATTGAATTTAAAATCCTACTGTTAACTTATAAAGCTCTAAATGGTCAAGCTCCATCATATCTTAGAGAGCTCATAGTGCCATATTATCCCACCAGAACACTGCGCTCTGAGAACGCAGGGTTACTCGTGGTCCCTAAAGTCTCCAAAAGTAGATCAGGAGCCAGAGCCTTTAGCTATCAGGCTCCTCTCCTGTGGAATCATCTTCCTGTTACGGTCCGGGAGGCAGACACCGTCTCCACATTTAAGACTAGACTTAAGACTTTCCTCTTTGATAAAGCTTATAGTTAGGGCTGGCTCAGGCTTGTCCTGTACCAGCCCTTAGTTAGGCTGACTTAGGCCTAGTCTGCCGGAGGACCCCTCTATAATACACCGGGCCCCGTCTCTCTCTCTCTCTCTCGTATCCTATTACTGCATCTAGCTAACCCGGCCATTCTGGATGTCACTAACTCGGCTTCTTCTCCGGAGCCTTTGTGCTCCACTGTCTCTCAGATTAACTCATATCACAGCGGTGCCTGGACAGCGTGATGTGTGTGGTTGTGCTGCTGCCGTGGTCCCGCCAGATGCCTCCTGCTGCTGCTGCCATCATTAGTCATTAGTCATACTTCTTCTGTTATTATACACATATGATTATTGTCACACATGTATACTGCCAGGTATTAATACATACTTTCAACATATTGTACCGCAGTAACCAGAACTATAACTATAATATTATTACTTCCATTAATGTTGTTGTAAGATACTGTCATTACCTGCATATCTCTCTCTCTCTCTCTCTCTCTCTCTCTCTCTCTCTCTCTCTCTCTCTCTCTCTCTCTCTCTCTCTCTCCCTGTGTCATATGGATTACTGTTAATTTATCATGTTGATCTGTTCTGTACGACATCTATTGCACGTCTGTCCGTCCTGGAAGAGGGATCCCTCCTCAGTTGCTCTTCCTGAGGTTTCTACCGTTTTTTTTCCCCCGTTAAAGGGGTTTTTTTGGGGAGTTTTTCCTTATCCGCTGTGAGGGTCTTAAGGACAGAGGGATGTCGTATGCTGTAAAGCCCTGTGAGGCAAATTGTGATTTGTGATATTGGGCTTTATAAATAAAATTGATTGAATTGATTGATTGAAACAACACGAAGGGCTGCTGAATGGAATAAAACACAGCATTGAGAATTTTCAGTCGCATACCATGGACACAGCCAGCCTTACTCATCAAGCAATATAAGCAGTTGCAAAAGGCCCCCTGGTTTCTGGGGCCCAACCAGAAAAACTTTCTAAACAAAAACTGACAACATTTTGGGCTCCTGGCGCAGCGCAGGGTGGCGCAGGGTGGCAAACCCCGCACAGAGCTAGTTTCGAGCAGCGCAACCTGAGGCCCGCTCAGTTTGGTAGTTTGGCAGACCGAGGTGCGCTGAGATGGGTGTGGTGGCGCAGCAGGGGAAGGTGTCGACAGATCCAGCTTGGCGCAGTGACAGTTTCGTGCCAAAAGGCTTCACCGAAGGTGTGCTAAAAGCTCGCCAGCTGAAACCAGGTCTATTGTCAGCGCAGGGGGAGCACAGCCAGTGTAAGCCGAAGTTTGGCTGACCGGCGGACAGTACGCACACGTCACCAAAACCTCACAGGCAGGTTTCCAGAATATCAGGCACATTAACAATGCAATAAATACCTACAAAACCACTATTCAATGCAACTATCTGCAATCAGCACATAAATGTATCTCTATATCAACTGTCCCGTCACATCTGATGTCAGATCAAAGGGGATTGGCACCGTTTGGCACGTTTGGCACGCGTAATGGAAACCCAACCTGATTTGATTAACACATCTGCAAACTAATGAGTTCACATCCCTCTCAGCCAACCACAAACAGCCACAGCATCAGATAGGGAGTATATATTCAGCATCTGTCATCTTAGAAAAGTCAAAAGAAAAGAAACAGAGTGAGACTGTGAGAGAGAAAGAGAGAGCGCGCACGAGAGAAACGCAACATTGATTTACAATTGTGGTGACCTCCTCCCAGGCTACCTTTGCATCATCAGACCGTGGAGGTCTGCTCGCAGTTCCATATATTCGGACACTGTGAGCTTGAACCTCCCAGACCAAAACATCAGTTTCCTCCTGGGAGAAGTTTGGCCATCTGACGCTGCTGCTCTCTTCCGCCATGGTGAATTGAGTAAACTCTCATTACGCCTTCGCGCGGCGCATTTAAGGGCGAGGAGAGGGGCTCATTTGATTGGTCTGATGTGTGTAAAACCCACTCCATGCCTTCTCTCCTCCCTCTTTCCGACTTGCGCCGGTAGGAGGGACGGAGGTGGGAAAGAGGAGTAGCTGCGCCAGGCGCACAGTGTGCCAAACTTGCAAAATCCGCTTGGCCACACCCAGTTGGCGAAGCGCAGGTGCGCTGCGCCTCCGCTGCGCCCGGTCTGCGAAACTAGAGCCCTTCATGTCATTTTTGCCAAAAAAATAAGAGACAAAACTATAAGCTCAGATATGGGCATAATGGAAATTTTGGATAGGCTAGGTAACCCATTTGCTGTCCCCTATGAATGAAGCACTCCCTGGACTCTGTGGTTAACCAAATATCACATTTTGCAGTTGTATTAGATATGTTAAGTTTAACAAAATCAATGACAAAGACAAGAATGAAAGGCAACACAAACTAGGATAAGAACCATTGCAAGCTATTCTTCCACAGTTTGCCAGCACTGCAGCTCCTGATTTAAGATTCAGATTCAGAATACTTTATGAGTCCCAAAAGGAAAATCCATTTCTACAGCCTAATACATAACAGCAGCCATAAAACATCAAAATGCCAGTGACAGCAAGTGCGCAGACGGGCTGCAACAAGAGAAACCATGACTACGCTCTGGCTCTCTCCATTGAGCAACAATATAGACAAGGAGCAACAATATAGACAAGGAAAAAAACAATTCACAAGATGTAGAGGGGTGGCTTAGATATTTGCAAGCTGGCTACTATCGGCATGTAATAGCCTGATAGCAGAGGGAATGAAGGAATTTGCAAATCGATTTGCTTTCTGTCCAGACGTATAATAGCGCCAGCCAAAGAACATGACTGAGGTTTCCCAGAAAAGTGTGCAATTAAGCTGACTTATTATTCCTTCTTTCTTCATTCTTATTCCTGCTTTCTGGGCCACTTGCTTCTTCCAGAGAGCATGTGGATCTTTTTGCCAGACTCCAGTGTTCTCGGAAAAGACTTTAACAATGTTATTTAAATAGTTTTTATCTTTCACAGACAACCCATTGCACCAGCACACAAATGAAAAAGTTAAAAGACTCTCGATAAAAGTTTGATGAAAGTTGCATAGAATGTTCAACAAAGACACCAAAAGAGTTTAGCTTCCTCAGCAAGTCCATTTTTTGATGCCCCTGCTTGACAATACAATCAGTGTCCTCATCAGATTTTGTAGTTGTGAGTCAAACATTGTTCCTAAATACTTAATTTGCCTACCTAATTTGCTTAAGCATGTCTTCTTTCAGACTAATAGACAGAAAACATCCAAAGTACTCTTTTAGGTGTTTATTTTAGTTCATTTCTGTTCTGGGAATTAACTCAAAAAGCACATATTTAATTAGATAATTCCTCGTTTGTTTATTTAAACATGAAATTTCAGAAAACTTTTTATACATATAAATTGTCTTAATGTAAGTAATCAACTGGGGAAGTTTCATGGTGAGTCTATGGTTCAGATTTTTACCCAGATATCTTATCTTTTGTCTAAAAATGCATGGAATTCTGTAATACATATCCTTAATATACCCTTAGCTGGAAATCTCCTCTCCGGTAGTATTTATATATACTAAACTTTGTAGTTTTATTCCTATCTATATTCATAAGGTTTTTTACAGAGAGGTTTGTTCATATATCATTTATAGCTTGATTTACAAATTTTTTATTACTAAAGACATGGCAGAAATTATTTTTTTTATGGCTGTTGACTGTGTTTTCTGATTTAGGCCAGGTGATGCAAATTTTAAGGCTTTATTAATATTCTGACTGCTCCTCTTAACAGCTGCCTAGCACTCTGAAAACTAAAATAACCTGCCTTCTTATAGCCTTCTCCTGCCTACAAAGCAGGAGAAGGCTATAAGAAGATAGCAAAGTGTTTTCAGGTAGCTGTCTCCTCAGTTCGTAGTGTAATCAAGAAATGGCAGTTAACAGGAACTGTGAAGGTCACGCTGAGGTCTGGAAAGCCAAGAAAACTTTCTAAGAGATCTGCTCGCTAAAAAGGTGAATCAAAGCCCCCGTTTGACTGCAGAAGACCTGCAGAAAGATTAGCAGACTCTGGAGTGGTGGTGCACTGTTCTACTGTGCAGCAACACCTGTACATCAGAAGAAAACATTTCCTGTGTCCGCACCACAAAATTCACCGTCAGAAGTTTGCAAAGGAACATCTAAACAAGCCTGATGCTTTTTGGAAACAAGTCCTGTGGACTGATCAAGTTAAAATAGAACTTTTTGGACACAGTGAGCAAAGGTAACTGTGATCTGCCTGAGATTAATTCTGATTAATCCTAAAAATAGATAGAAAGATAATCGTTTGTGGCAGTCGTTAACCTAATTAATCAATCAATCAATTCATTAATTTAGTCTTGTATAATTTTACAGCATGTCCACGGTACTTTAACAAAAGGTATCATATAGTACAAATTTGCAGTAGGCTATACATGATGATTTGTAGCACAGGTTTACACCATAACCCTGGGTAACCCGGTATGAGATTCAATCACAGTTATTTTCTTAAGATGTGTATTAAAAGCTAACAATCTATATGTGGTCTGAGTAGGCTACTTTTATTTATACTGAGGCTGATTTTAACTTGCAGAGTGTCATTCTGAGCTGATGCTACATTTTATTATTATAAAAAATAAAATATATAAATATAAATAAAAAATATATACTTATTGCCTGCTTCATGCTGATTAAATAGCTTACTATTTCTTCTTAACAGCAGTGAGAGCAGGACTGGGGAGATAACGGTACATTCCGTCAGGGCTGCAGTGGGTGCCTCTCAGCATTAGTCTCTGATCACTGAGTGCATCCAGATTGCAGGAGCTGTAACCCAAACACTCACCCAGGTTCCTCAGAGGATCGATGGCCTTTGCCTGGGACGTCCCGGCTCCATTCTTCAGCACGGGGGCTGCTTTCTTCCTGTTGCCCAACATAACGCAAGAAAGCTGCGCTTTATCTCGCTCTGCCTCCCTCCTTCCTCCCTTCGCCCTTCCTGTAGCCGGGTCCTGTGTTGTTCCTCAGGCAGGAGATGAGCGCTTTAGTGGATCAGCTGCTCGGAGCTCCTGCAGGAGGAGGAGAGGAGAGTGTTGAGAGGCTCGTCGCTCCGCAGGCTGCTCCTCATGGTTTTATCCTGGAGGAGGTGGAAAGCAGGAGTCTGGCCAAACCTTCAGCCTGCTGATGTCACAGAAATTGGATTTATAAACACAGAGCTGTATGAATCAGACAGGCGTCAAACGGCACAACAGACAGAGGCTTCCTGTGGTGACTTTCAAAATAAAAGTCGTGGGTATCACATGAGCTTAGGGAAAATTGTACAGGTTCATAATTCAACAAAGGTTTTCCAAAGTAATTTGATTGGACAGATAAACAAAAAAGAGATCAACCGAATTATGTTTTATTATAATCTGCTACTGTAGAGAAACAAGTGGGCTGATGCTGAAAATTCAGGTAAATTTAATAAAGGTAAAAGAACATGTTAATACATGAAAAAGAATTTTCAGTAGAGTGTTGTAAATTAGATTTGGACTTTGAATTTGGCAGCAAGGGATACGTACGTACGTGATACAGCCACTGGCTATAGCCTATAGAAAAAAATCCCGGATAAATGCTAATAAAAAAAATAATTTCAGGGGCAATAGGTAACCAGGTGCTGTATTGAGATTTAGTTAGGCCTATAGTGTGGTTACATGGACATGAATAACCCATTTTTGAGGCTTATCTTGGCGATGATCATATTCAGGATATGGTGTTCACATGAGCACAGAGAAATCAGGTTATTCGTATGCCCCACACTGTATACATCCTGGTTTCTTTCAGTGTATTTCAGCTGCCATATTCAGGTTTCTCATAAACCAAATATGGCGTTTACATGCTCAAACACATAAACTGGATACTTCAAATACCCCATCATAAATGGGTTATGTGACCACACTCATTTGGGTACAAAGACATTTTAGACATAGATGACATTTCTTAGCAATTTTAAACACAAAGGAAGAAAGAATCCTTAAGGTAAAAACAAACCATGCAAATGTTTATTCATGCAAAATAAACTTAAAAACACAGGGAATACAAAGCAATGCATAAATGTTTAAAAGACTCAAAAAGGTTTCCCATAATCCAGGTTATGAATATTGTTTTAACAGGATCAACTGGTGTTGTGTCTGCCATATTAATCCTCAGTGGATGGAGTTTGCTGTTGTCATGGAAGTTGCTCACTTGAAATTACTGTTTCCAAGGAAAGAATGAGCTGAGTTTAAAAAAAAAAAGTCACAATCCTATCAGATGCTGGTCTGTAGCATTTTGTTCTTATTATTTGTGAAACAGATAAAAACCATTCCCTAATTATAACGTCCCTGCTGTAGCATGCCAGGCATATGAATGATGCCATAAGAGAGAGCTGCTTTAAATCCAACTTAAATATTTTGGGTATTTCTTTTTTTTTTTTACTTCATCTTTGCTTTTTATGATACTGCTAAAATTCACACCTTGTCATATGACACCTATCTGAAAATGTATTTCATAGAGATTTCTTTGTCAAATAAGAAAAATTTGCTTACTAAATTAAACCAGAATGTTTTTTTCTCTTTATTTCCACAGTTTGATTTATTTTCTGTTGTTTCAACAAAAAAAGAAACACTTTTCTAATTTTATTTTTTAATTCTTTATTTACAAATATAGATACATTATATACACACAAAACTGTCAATACCTGGGGTACATAGATTATATAAGATGTCCTTTATTATCCTCATGGGAAACTCATTCTGCTCAGGTCAGCATAACATAAAAGACACCACAATAAATATCTCAACATGAATATACAAGATAAATGTTCACATATATGAGAAAGGAAAAGGACAGAAAAGGGAAAATAATAATAATAATAATAATAATAATAATAATAATAATAATAAATATCAACTCATTTATGATCTGGTTATTCATATGTAACCACACTCAGTCAGTTTGTATTACCTTTTTATTCTTAAGGCCACTTACTGTGGTGCCATGTCGGTGTTCTTCTTGATAGACGAAGTTCAAAGTCCTCAACAATTATTTATTACCAATCTGGCAAATGTTATGCTTTTGTTTTGAAGGCAAACTCTTAACATTTCCGGGTTTTGTAGCGTGTGTGTCTCTGGCAGCTTGACAACAAAGGGAATTTAAAGGGATTATAGAGCGAGGAGACGCTCTTGTGTCCAGCGTGAAATAACCTTCCTCCTCTCGGTCTGATAATCTCTAATTTGATCCAAATCACAGTCAGAGTGATGAACTGAGTGATAACTGAAAATAGTTTATCCTTTAATACTGTCCGCTGTAATTGGGGCAAATGGTGCCGTTTAATGATTTATGTTCAAATCAGCCTTTGTGTCCAGTGTCGGCTCTGACAGCCCACGTGCACTGTGGAGGCTCTGTGACGAAGTAACGGCTCAAGTGCAGCGATGCCAAAGCATGCTGGTGTGCCATGATGGCAATGTATGTAGGTGTGCCACAATATTAATGCAACATTCAACCGGGCCTATACAATACGTTAGGAATGAATTTTTAATTGACTGCATGTTTCCTTTTTTTGTGATCAACTGTTTTTTATTCAATTTTTCCACCATTTCATATAACCAAATATGATAACATCACTTTTGATGACTGTTTCAGCATGTTTCCTAATAAAGAGGCAAACTTTAGCTAAATAAATTTAATCCAATTCAATTCCTTAAAAAAGGAACCTATTTGTTGCTTTTTGCGCGTGGGAATTTGAAGTGTGAGACATATTTAAAGACCTGACAGGTAGCCAGTGTGAGGGATGATAACATGAAAGGAAAAAGCCAGAGACAACAGCAGTATTTAATGAAGGTAACGTTGCAAAATTTGTCTCCATTACAACTCATAAGGTTCATGACAAAGCAGCTGTCTTATACTAAACATGTTTTCCAAACAAATACAACATGCTAACATTATTAGCCCAAGCCTATGGCATTTTACATTGTAGCCTATAAATTAGCCTAGCGGCTAGCTGAGATTTCCTCTACTCATATTTGGAGCCAGGATAAATCACACACAAGACTTCAAATGCTATTTTGTGGGGGCTTTATTGTCTTCACAAGTTGTTGTTTCTCATCTGTGAAATAAAAGTAAATAAAAGCTTCCTTTCCACAGAGGGGAATGGTTTCGGCTTACAAAAGTAGACAGGAGCTCTGCATTGCTGTGATGTGTAGTGACATTTCTGGGGAGGTTCACGGTAAGGCATGGATTTGATGCAGAAGTATAAAACTTGCTTAATCACATTTGTGAAGTCATCCAGTTTTAAGTCTGGAGCTGCTCCATAGATGATGAAAGGGAGCCTCATTTTGTGGACCCACAGAATGTTTTATTTTATTTATACACACCAGTATTAGCTTTATTCTATTGTAGTGTTTTCAGTTGCGAAACAGAAATTGCATCAATATACTCAGAACATTCCCTTAGGTGCCCCTATGACTTTGGTTTTAGGGTAACAATGCTACAAACATATGATGATCTTATAGATTATGATACATTGCAGTAGATTTAACTACCCAAAAGTATATGAAAGAGTTACAATTAGCACAATCATCCAGTAGTAAAACACAACATTCACATTAATGCAGCAGTAATAGGCTATGTAATCCAAATTATCATATGTACTAATGGGGACCTTTTTTTGCATAATGAGTACTTTCATGTATTGAATATATTAAGTGAATTTTGCTGATAGTACTTACATATCTGTACTTATGTAAGGTTTTGAAGGTAGGTCTTTATTTTCATTCTTTTCTTAAGTAGTAGTAGTAGTAGTATTGGTACCAATATTAGGGATGTCACTTTAAATTGCCAAGTGGGCGTGGTGTAATACGTGTCATGTGATTCGACACGGAAGTGGTCTGTAGGAACTAGTGGCCGAAGCCGATAGGTCTGTCCCAGCCTAGGTTAGGTCTGTGGGCAGTTTCGCAGTTCAACTCAACCGTCAAAGATAAGCCATAAATAGCCAGAACCATCACTCCCAACCGGTTTAGTGAGTGTTTTGGTATTTGCATAGTCTGTCAGATACAAACTCCATTGTCGCTTTACATGGTTCAGGTGATGGCACGCGGCAGGACACACAGCAAGTAAGGTAAGACAAGTTAACAAGCTAACAACTGCTAAGCTACGCCGGGGCTCCTAACATGGTTAGCTAGCCTATTGGTGAGCTAACGCAGCTAACTCCCATATACTGCACTTTGCAACTGTCGTTTTGTCTTATGAAAACTAGCTTTAGTTCAGTGATACGGTGTTTCTCGGCAGACGTGTGAAGCAGAATATCCTGTGTGATATATGCATGTTAAGCGGTAAATGGTGTTCAGTGTTGTATGAGACATGGATCAAAATGTGTGTCATGTAAAGTTAGTTTTTGATTCCACTGTCCTGACAGACTTCTGCTCTCTCAGCCCCAGTTGCACCCGTCTCTGCAGCGCCATTAAACAGTGTCATGCCAGTCCCAGCTATGGCAGAGCCTGTGGTTGATCACCAGAAACGGTTTCAGGCTGCTGTGGATGTCATCCATAACCTCCCTAAAAATGGTAAAAAATAAAATCCTGACAGCCGTGACATGGTCTCATACACATCTTGTCAGAAAGTTTGTTGCTGGCTAGACCAGGGCTGTAATCACCACTATTAAACACCCTTCTACACTGAGAAATATTTGGAAACTTCACAGCTAAACTGACCATTTGTTCAATTTCCCTTCGGGGATGAATAAAGTTTTTGTATTCTATTCTGTTCTATTAATTTTAGACCATTTTGCCCTCTCTCCACCAACATAAAACCTTTCTGTTCCAGTTTCCGCACCTTATTTTGAACTCATTGGAGCGTGGAACATTGGATCAATTTTTTCAGGTTCTGAACCTATTGATTCTGAGCTGGAGCCAAAAATAGCAGATTTTTCTTGACTTGAAATGCCAACTGTGACAACATCGTGAGCGTGTCATATTTTACTGGAAAGTCAAGTGAGAAATCATTGAGGGAAAAATGTGCATGGGTCTCATTAATACTTGGCCCATGCTTGTTTTTGGATATCTGTACAAACAGAACTAAAATTTGCAGGCTGTCGGTGTCATCTGAGATTTTGCTACTACTGTTCATTTTTGTTGTACACTCTGCAACACCCTTGTTGACACATCCTTGCTTACAATGGTTCTGTGCAAAAGTGTTAGAAATGAGTGAGGGCTGCACAGGAAAAGTGCACACACTATGAGTTTTTTGATGACCTCTTTATGACATACTAACACTTAACAAAAACTATAACATCCCACGGCTTACATAACATTCATATTACATTCTGGTAATAAAAGTAATAAAACTGAGAGACAGTACAGTGTTTGACATTGATTGTACCAAGACACAGCAGATGAACATCAACTTCTGTTGGCGTATGGCAACACCACTTGGACAAACTACACGCAGAATGCAGAACGGAGAAGTAGCAATAATACAGGTAGTAGTACAAGTAGTAGTAATAATATTGGGAATTTGTAATGTGTACTTATGAATATGATTACATTTGCTAACAATAATTTAGTACGCCGGTGTGTGGTTGCCATTTTTTCCCTTTATATTATTTATCCAAATATTGGGGGAGACATTTTGAGCATGTTTGTATATTTGGGTTGGGTGTTGAGGTATATATTAAAATTGCAGTCTAGGGCTGGACAGTAGAAACCATTCATGAATCTGTATCTTTATTGTTGTAGGGTTGAACTGTGTAACTCAGAAGCGCCAGGGCAGCTGACCTGTTAGTGCAGCTGTGATTCATGCTGTGCTGCTTTGTACACACAGAGTGTTAAAGTAAACTTCATTTAAAAACCAGGTGGCTTAGTGTAGCTAAATGTATCAGCCAGCATAATGTCAGAGCTTTTCTCCTGGATATTTTGCCATCTAAACAAGAAGAACTTTGAATGCAATATCACCTCTTCTTATTCTTATTATTGTTATATGCAAGTTAAACTGAAGTCTTGCTCTTCATAATTTGTTATATATTCCATCCAATATGTACTATTGTCAGTAAGACAATCAAACTAAACTGCCATTTTGATTAATGAAGTAATTTGTTTCATCATCAGTTATATTGCTCTAATATGTGAAAAAGAAGAAAATATGAATTCTCAAATATCTACACAGCTCTCAGTTTGCCCTGACCTAAAATGAAAATGAACTTCTATTTTTTCCCAATAGAAGAAGATTTCCCAATAAACAGTTAAACAAACCTGATAAATGTCTGTTATCTTGCAGGTTCCTACCGGCCGTCCTATGACGTCATGCTGCGATTCTATAGTCTGTACAAGCAGGCAGTGTGTGGACCCTGTACGGTGGCTCGGCCTGGCTTCTGGGACCCAGTGGGTCGCTACAAATGGTCTGTATGTGTGTACGGGCTTGTATGTCATTGTAGTCAGAGTCAGGTTAGTTTTCATGAGCAGACACCAGATTTTCTGCTGCTCTCACAAGTGGTCTTCTTTCCTTTACCAACAGAACAACGTGCAGTTTATGGTGTTGGTGTTTTTTTATGACTTTGTCCAGTAGACATTACAACACAAGTTTGCCACATATTTGCATGGTGTTTTATGCGGTGTTCTCTCTGTGGGTTAGTTAGTTTGTCTTGTGTGTGAGGTGTGTGAGTCTCAGATAATTCAGTTAATCTCCTCACGTTGTCAACACACTGTGTCTTTGTGGCAAAGGGCTTTTGTTAAAGATGTGCAGCCAAAGACCATTTAGCTCCTGATAAGGAGCAGCAGTGTGGGTTTTATATTGCACGGCTGCATGCATACACTTATACACTGAAGTCAACAGAGATTGTGCTGCCCAGTAAATTGATGGAGAGAGGATCAGCATCTTGCTTAAGGACATCTTGACTGGTCACATGGCCTAACACTGAGGCTAATGTGGGGTTTAAACGTGATGGACAGTCACTAACATGTCAGTTCAGTTCACTTCTAACAGATTAAGAAGGTGCAAGCAAATCCTTAAAGGTGTGTGCTGCTTCTAAACAAACAGTTTATTGTGTGTGTTTCTTGTATTTGGCCTTCTGTAGAGCATACGGCAAAGGACTGATAAAACATCCTACTATTCAGATTGAATCAGAGTGAATTAAAATGGCAAATTATAATTAAACTCTCTCAGAATTGAGCCAGTGCTGTAATGCCTAGTTGCTTAATCAGTTCAGTTCTCCTTTGACAGAAAATGTCATCAGTTTTCTGGTCCAGCTTATCAAATGTGAAGATCTGGTGTTTCAGTTTTATATCACTAGAAAATTGCCACTTTGTCAAGGATATATCTTTATAGTTCATATCAATAATGCAAAGTGGAATCAGCACAGCTGCAGTCCCACCCAGACCAGCTTATAAATTATGAATGTATTTTTATTAGGGCAGCCCCCAACAAAGAATTTTCCTAGTTGACAAGTAGTAGTCATTTAGGGTCATTAGTGGACTCATCGCCCACATGTTTACGATATTAATTTAATGATTAAATGATATATTTTTGGTGGGGCAACACAGTGGTTTGAGTTCAGGATCTGAAAAATAGAAAAAGTAACAAATTACAGAGAAATACAAAACTGTACTAATAACCCTTAGTTAATATAGGCCTGTATTTCATTTAAAAGTGCACGTCACTCACTGAGCGAGCCGACTGTGTAGTGATTGTGCTAAGTGGCTAATGGGCATGTTTCAGATGATACATTACGTTTGTAGTGGATGAATGATCGGCAAATATTTTACATATCACCTTGGGTTAGCCTTCACCTTCTCAAAGATTGTTTACACACATTTTCTGAAAGCATGCCTCATACTCTCAGAACTCTACACACAAATCAAAAAACACACACACAATGGGCAAAACCCCTCATTTCTCCTGCAAAATGAAACTTTACATTCCAAACAATGTTATTTTGTTTTCAAATGACACACACAAACCATCATATGAATGGACATTTATAAGAACCAATTGAACACTGATGTGCTCAATGGAAAACACTATGATGAATGGAAAACACTTCTTCTCCATTCATCATAATGACTTAGGCCTTTTTTTGTTCAGTGTTACACTTACTACAGACAGTACATACATAAGTGTGTTGTAAAAATATTTTAGAATATTGTTTTTATACTTAGAACACGCAAATACACGGTAACAAATATATTTTATTTTTCCCACAAAAACAATGTACACAGTGTACATTCCAACCCACACAAAGTTGTGCATACAGTGGTCTACATACAGAACAACAGAAGAATTTACTGTATACAGTTACAGTAAAAAAAAAAAAAAAAACTATCCTGCATCCTCTCTTCTGTTTCGGTCTGGCCACAGCACCTCATCCACATCATAAGCAATGTTTTCCCTGGCCAAGCAGCGGGGGAAATATCGCCTAGCATGGCGAATCCAGCCATGAAAAGCATCAACTGCTGTATCTCCACATGCGTCTTCCATAGCTTGGAGAAGGGGTATACGCGTTTGTGGATTTCGGTCATGCACTTTCCATCTCCAGGCAGAAAAAGTGGCTCGGATCTCATCAGAGATTACGGTCCTTGGCCTTCCTCGTCCTCCCCGTCCTCCTCCTCTTACTCTCACTCCTCTGGCTCTGCCTCTGTTTCCAATATTGGCATCCATTGCTCCAAAACAGAAAAGCTCACCTGTTGCCCTTTTATGCTAAAGCTCTGATTGCTAATTGTAAAACTGTGTGACAGGTGTTTGCCCATGTGATGACTCAGTGTGCATAGTAGGGCAATTAACTTTAGAATTTTGAATGACAGTGTGTTCCTTGTGAAAACAGTGTGTTTTAGAACTGCAGTGTGAGTGTAAAGCAGGAATTGTGCTTGTAGTTTAGCAGAATTGGTTCAGGGGGTTGGTGCATGAGTTACATGTTGTGGTCATTGTGTCTCAAGTACCAGTATTTGTGTGTAAACAATTGAGAAAAACTGTAACTAGCCTGTGTAATGAAATTGAAAACTCTAAATTGCCCACAAACAATAGGCTACATCAATTGTGAGTAAAATACATATTTTTTGTATTTCCTGTATCTGCAGCACCTTGTATATGATTGCGATGATTGAGTCCTTTGAAGAGGTTGCAGTCATTTTTGATATTACTTTGACAAAACTAATTGACTCAGGTCAGCTTTAATGGTAGAGATTGCAAATTGTGTTATACATATTTAATTTTACATTTTAAATGAAATGAATTTGAGATATACCCTGTCTGAACAACCACCTAAAATAATGTGTTCATAAGGATGAAGTGGTGATGGAGTAGTAACTGTAGTGGTAGTTGGTGATAAATATACCTTCACCTGTTACTATATTTAGACTAAAGTCATCCAGTGCCCGTTCAAGACATGCCTTTTCAGAAGGGGCCGACTGCTTGGTCGATGCTGTTGCTGCTAGCAGCTTTCTCAAGAACCACTCATACAAACAACTACACATTCAACACTGCACCTTCTTGGGTCCTGAGTAGTACACCTGCACTGGCATAGTTGTGTCCCACACACCCAAGTCAAAGCTACTCTGCATCAGAAACACTGCTGAGATATACTCTGGTTCACAGGGGAAAAGGCACCAGGGCAAGACTTAACCATAAGGCAGGCTAGGCAACTGCCTTGGTTCCCAAACAGCTGTAGATTTACTTTGATGTTTGTTTTGAAAAATATAGACCTATGTCTATATTCTAAGTCATTAACCCCTCACATAACTTACAAAAGGCCCCAAAGCACTTAAAAAATATGTGACTCGTAGTAGTATTGGTATACTACTGTACTGTGTTCTTTTACTTCTTTTACTATAGAGTAAACCATTGTACTACTACATTTACCTGACAGAGACATGTTATTGTTTATATAATATTACATATTCAGATTTTACTTCCAAAATATAACAATTAAAATATAATGCATTATTATTCATATAACTATCCAATGTTAGAATTGAAAACTCCACATTGTACAGACATTAAGTAAATTACAGTCTCAAGTCTCATTTTTGTGGCACTGCCAGAGTTGGCAGAGAATTTACTCAGCATAGCACAGTAGTACAATACACTTTGTGGTCAACAATACTGTAGTTTAATCAGATGTTATGGCAGGGTTGATGTTTTCTGACTAATTGTTCTCATATATATGTGTTAGGGATGCCTGGAGCCGCTTGGGAGAGATGAGCAGTGAGAGTGCCATGGCAGCATATGTGGACGAGATGAAGAAAGTAGCACAGGAGGTACATGACACATTTCTTTCATATATGTCAATATAACATCAGAAGTGTTTATGCAGAATTTCTGGCATGAATGCATCTGCACATTGCAGGTTAAATAGATTATTTACATTTTAATTAATACCCCCAGTAAATGAATGAATATTTTTGATGTGAAGTGCATCAGCTGAAATCTCTGTTAAATGCTTACACCTCAGTCAAATGTCAGGACACATCAAGCTGACATCTGGCCATCAGGTGATGTTCAGCTTTTAACACTATTTGGTTTAGGTCAGGTTCTACGTGTTTCTTTGCTCTCAGATCAAATCAGCTCACAGTAACATACTGAATGTGAGGTGAGGCATTAAAAATAAAAAATGATGAATAAAACTCTGGTCAGATGAACACAGGGACTTGTAATCAGCAGTCCAGTGATCAATAAAGGTTTCCACTGACTCCGCAGGTCATCGACACCATGCCCATGAATGAGAAAACAGCCTCCCTCTTCCATCACTTTGAGCCTCTCTACCTGGTGATTGATGACATGCCGCGGCCTCCAGAGTCACTGCTCACACTCGGAGAAGGTCAGTGACCCTGAGGGTCAGCCTGTAACCAGCATCTGATGGGAGATGATAGTGTTTGATCGGAGATTAGATCTGCTTCCACCAGTGCTCGCAACATCTGATGAATTGACTGATACTAAACAGGGTATCTGTGAGGAGCCTCAATTACTTGTAATACACAGCACATACATCAGTATTTTATTTTGTTAGTATCAGTGTGACATAAAGATTTTTTGAAACACTTACTCCAGCAAGGACATATTTTTGGGCAAGCAGGTTATTGCTTCTTTTGGAACATTTTAAATATATAGGTAGGGCTCAACAATATGGGAAAATAATTTGAATGCATTTAGTCATTCAGCCCAAGTATAGATTCTAGAAAACTACTTGTGGTTGGAAACGTTAGACAAAAATATTTTTTTGGGGGGTGGATGTAAGAGTCTTTTTTCCATTACTGCAGATCTTAAAGGCAGTGAGCATGCCGACAGGCCAGCAGAGATTAAGGATGAGGTCGAGGAGCGGGGCAACCCTACAGAAGATTCTTCTCTGCTACAGGGTGCAGACCATGATCAGGAGTTCAACCTGTCTGAAGTTATAGACCTCACTGCCAACACCATCCCCAACGGTATGTAATGGATGGAGCCTGACTTACACCTCTCTTCCTTTTTTACAACAGACTCTACTCATGCTACACCTACACTACATCTAGTTTTGAAAACGACTTGGGTCCACACTAGCATTTCCAGGTCATTTTGGTAGAGACCTCTGTCCACAGTGAAACATTTGAACCACATTAAAACAGCTTAATCTCTTTTGCTTCGCCCTCCTCTCAGTGGCAAATAACAAAACTGCTTAAAAGCCAACATCTGGTGAGGAGTGGGACAGATGACCAGCAGACCAAATCAGATTTTATGGTCTTGACATCGTCTGACAAAATCATCACAGATGTACAGTTGCATGCAAAAGTTTGGGCACCCCTGCTCAAAATTTTGTTTACTTTGAGTAGTTAATAAGTAAAAGACAAACTGATTTTCGATAGTCATGAAGTTAAACAGACACTCAGGCAGCTGACTGAGCAGCTCCAGATTGTCCAGAGTCAGCCCTTTAAACCTGCGCTAAGCCTCCTCCTGCACTGTCTGACTATCTGTACTGTGTTATATCACAACCCATTTCACAATAAACTGGAGTTGTTCTTATTTATATATTTATATTTCTGTTGTCAGATGAGGAAATGGGTATGAAGTAGTTATTTAATCAGGTGTCATAAATCTTTCATGTTAACCAGCAGCCATTTCCCAGCTGCTGTGCTGATAAAATGATTATTATTGTATTATGGTGATGTCATCTGAAAAAAAAAAGTGTAAATGCAGGTTAAAAGTATATTACGCTGTTTGCAAACATGCTTGCCAGTGCTGTATTTGCCTTTTTACAGCACTTTGTCTCTTGGATGCCTGCTGCTGCTTATGGTCTGGAACCTGGTTGCTGCCTTTTTATACAGCTCAGACCTCACCTGAGTGCTGTGGGGATACACGCCCATAAATGTTCTGCGCACAGAAAATAAGAAAATCCAGACAGAGGATAGAAATACCGCAGATAAATACACTGTCACACACTGAGAGTTAAAGTTATACTAAGTGTTGATTGAGAAACATTACTTTTGTATGAATCTGTACATTTTTGGGGGGAGAAAATCCAGCATAGTTAGTATATCTTTAATGACAACAGCTACGTTGTGTATTTGACTTTACTGACTTTTAAAATGAGAGATCACAGATAAGGTTTAGAGTGACTGGTTGGTCATTGTTTTGCACAAGCTCTGTTTACCCCACACACAGTCTGAGATTTAACATATATACACGCTCAGTTTTGAGGTGATGGAGAAAACCGTACTTTTTTTGATCGAACGATCTTATATTGGACGCACTGTAGCACATGCTCAGGACAGGCGTAGTGGTTTTATTATAGTCCAGCTGTGTATCCAGCAGGAGGGAATGTTCTTGACACATAAGATCCAGAGCAGAGTAACTTCTCCACCTTTGCTCTCAGCCTGATTAAAAGAAAAGATTAGGTTTGTTAACATTTAAAGCCCGCCATGCTGTTATTCTGTGTACAGTAGCACAGTCTGACAAAATAAGATTTGAACTGCGGCTTCTTGACTGGAGCTACTGACCTATTGAGAATGAAACATTCAGTTTCAATTCCTGTAATGATCCCATTTATCATCCACTCATCATTTGTTGTTTTGTCCAACCCTGATATGAAGAGACTAAAAGTTTTCTCCTCATATATCCGAAATGCTTGCTCTCCTTCAGACTCTGGCGTGTGTGAGGGTTTGGTGTTGACCAGCGACTCAGAGAGCGAGATCTTCTGTGACTCTGTGGATTCAGTGGAGCAACTCAGCAACGTCAAGGTACGACTAACATCCTCCAACAGGTGGAGGCAGCAGGCGTGCCAAATTAGATTAGATTAGAAAGCTTTATTGTCATTATATAGAAATATAACAAGTACACAGAGCAAATGAACATTACTGCAGAGTATCAGAGTACAACTTACTACTCCAGTGAGCAGGAACATGAAATTAAAAGGAACTAATGAATGTGTACTAGGGCTGTCAAAAAAAATTCCAAGTTCTAAATATATTCGAATATATATATTTTTTATAAGTTCGAACCTAAATTTGATACTTCGAATATCATCAATAATTAATTAATACTATTAATAATGTTATATATCACGGCAAATCCCGTTTGGGCGGAGATGGCCGGGCCAGAGAGGGACGCAGTGATGGAGCGAGAGGTGCAGACGGAGGAGCCCACTGCGCCAACACCACCCACTGCGCTGTCCGCGATGTGTGACCTGTTAGGGGAGACATACAGGGAGAGTGTTGCACCTGCTGCCTCCCTGCCTACACTTTTTGAAGAAGAGATGAAACGTTACCAGAATGAGACACCACTACGAGCTGACCAGGATCCACTCTTGTGGTGGAAAACTACGCACTGAAGTATCCAAACATTGCTCAGAGAGCGAGGCAGAAGTTAGTCATACCTGGCACTTCAGTGAGGTCAGAATGGGTGTTTTCATCCAAGTGTCATGTTCATATTGCGTCAGCAATAAGCATCTTATTTTTTGTAAAATAAATAAGTAAATAAATAATAATAATAAATTCAAATATTATTTGAACTCTACTCTACTAAATTAATTCGAAAATATTCGAACTCAATTTCATGGTGCTTTTGACAGCCCTAATGTGTACAGAGTTTCATTGTATGCAAGTAAGACCATTTCAAAGATTGATTTCCGTTCACAGGTTCCAGTTGTAAAGACCAATGGCTTTCACAGTGAACAGGAGTCGTCTGCTCAGAGCCTGGAGCTGGAGGGCCGTCTGGGGGTCAGACAGGTGGGAGCAGGTCAAGGAGGAGAGGGGGCAGAGGATGGGAAAGGTCAGGGTCCCAACAGGAGGAGTCGAGACACTGGGCGGGATGGTTCCCACCACAACTGGAGAGAACGTAAGCTGATATGTGGAAGTGTTCAATATTAGATATATATATATCTAATTTACATTTTTGAAATCTGTTCTTGACAGCACTGAGAAGAATAATATTGTTGACACTGTAGAGATAAGTATTAAATATCATATTTTTATCAGAGATTTTGAGAATTATGTTCTGTCCTTAAAAACACTGACAGACAGACACTTGGTAAATACAAAGGGAAATTTAGCAAATGAAATTAAGTCAAGCAACACTCTGATAAACACATGCTTGATATCTAAATGGACACGTACTGTTCCTGTGGCAGTTAACTTTACTGGAAATATGTCAGAGTGGGCACTAGTGAAAAATGCTCTTTGAAACAAGTGTTTTTGGGGGAAATAGCATTGAGTGGAATTTCTAATATGAACTAGAGGTCCTATAAAACAAAGAGTGATTACATAATACTAATAATACTAATAATACTAATTATTATTATTATTATTATTATTATCATCATTATCTTAACTAAATTTATATATTTCCTACAGTTTATTCATGTGGTTAAATAACTTTTTCATTGATTTAATGTTGAGCACTTTGGTGTTCCATGTGGTCTGTAGGAGGTGTTCCTCAGGGCAGTCCGAGGTGGGGGGCCCCGGGCGGTGGTGGAGGGGCCGGGCGAGGAGGAGGGGACGGTTCAGAGGGTGGGGTCGAGAGGCTGCATGATGCCCAGCTACAGCAGCAGATCATTCTGGCCCTGCGGAGGCTTAGAGAGGACATGAGAAGTGTGATGGAGCGGCTGGAGGTGGTGGAGAGACTCGCCGCCACACATGTAAGCATCAAGATGACTGTTGTTGTTTGTTGACAGCATACGTGTTGGATTCTTACAGGAAGACAACAGTCGCTGTTTAATATGTAGAGGGTCAGGTTTAACTTCTTTTTGTTGAAATGTTGATGTCATCATAGAAATTCAAAAAGCTGAGCTCATCTGAACAAAGTCATTAGTATTGTCTTTAAATACAAAAAACGTGCACAAAACCTCATGTCAGTGTTAATGTTTAACTTGCATCAGTTCTAAGCTGCAGAAATTAACTTGCGAAATAATTTTTGGAGCATTGGAATTGACCAGCAGCCCTTTCGTCATCATGCATGTCTATTTTCAGCAGCAGATTGATCCACATTTGGTGCTCTACTGCAGTGGTCCTAAACCAGAGCTCTGAGGAACCCCAGGGATCCTTGAGGGAGTTTCAGGGGGTCACCAACAAAAATGGGGAATAGTTTTTTTCACTATTTAAATAACTAATGTGAGTAAGAGTCTGAAGAGTGACTAATCTGTTCATTGGTTTCACTTTCGTTTTTTTCCTCAACTGTAGATGGCAACTGTAGAATTCAAATAAACAAAAGAAGTTTGTGCTCAATCATATCTAACAACCCACATCTTTTCAGGTGGAGCGCTTAAGTTAAATCCTATCAAATGGGGGTCCATGACCTAATGTGTATCAATTTAGGCACCCTTGACATGAAAGTACTTGGTGCAGTATCACTCTAGATTGCTTTGGTGTGAGTTGCCGATTGTTGGAGATATCAGCCATAAAGATGTCTGCCTTCTCTCCAATATAATGGAACTAGATGGCACTTGGCTTGTGGTGCTCAGAGCGCCACAAAAATACATCTGAAAAACTCAACAGCAACATCTCTTTCCAGAGATCATGACCTGATTAATCAAGACAATTCATAAACCTTGTTGAGAGCAGTTTCATGTTGGAACTATTTTCTTTGTACTGCACTACACCTGCAAACTGTATCACTTCACCTAGCACCACTAAGCTAGTCAAGGTTACAGCTCAGACAAAGAGGACACTATTAATGTTTACATCTCTCACTGTCATGAGTACAAGCCTCTCATCCATGCACACTCCCTTCCTTCTGCCTCCTTCCTGTTGTTTTTATGGTGAACTGTCCCTTAAAGCTGCCTTCAGAGCTCTGAGGCTCACTGCTGTTTTGTGTGTGACAGGCCCAGAGCTCAGAGTGGAGACCATGTCTACAGTGTGCAGCCTCAGCCTCCAAAGAGCAGGTAAGAAGTTAGACACACTTATTGACTGAGTGTGTGACGTGTAATGTTCAGTAAGAGTTATATAGTCCATTCCCTGTTTGAACTGGCAGCTCCTGACTGTGTGTTCTCTGATAAATAATGAGCTGCATGATTTTTGTCTCAGGAGGACAGGTGGTGGCAGTTTGACATGTCCGGTCAGACCGTCCTCCTCTTCCTCTTGTGGCCATTTGTCGCTCAGGGTTTGGTCTACCTACTGAGGAAAGCCCAGAAAAGGAGCCGCATATCTTCATGAAGAAAGCCGATGATGACGTTCAACCAATCACCTGTAGTAATCCATCGGTGCAAGGAGTTTAATCTGTACAGAGGAAAGGATCAAATATGAATTCATGGGACAGCTGCACCTTCCTTCATTCTGTGCACTGAACAGAGGGAGATAGGTTTGTGGACTTGGTGCCTGCTTGGAGAGAGATGTATGTGGTTGGATCCAGAAATCTTCTCACTCACCACAGCACATAAATCTGTATTTAAATGATTCAAGTGGAGTCAGTTGGCTTGTCTTGGGAAGCGGGAAGCAGATAAAGATGATATTATCAAAACTGGATGGGTGGTTATACTGATCATGAGCCTGAGGTACTGAATAAGCCTGAATTAAAGACTTAGATTATATTAATATATTACTTAAGTTAGTGAGACATGATGTACATTCACTGTATTCTATTTACTGTTGGGTTTTGCTACCATAAGATCAAAGTCATTGTAAAATACAGCACACTGCAGCCAAAGTATCTGCTCTGCAATGGAGGAAGTCAGTGTACAGATGTCTTACTAATACGTCATGTAGCTGTAAAAATGTCACTGTCTCTCTGATATGGGGAGGAACCACTCTGTGCTTACACTTGTCATTTCATTGTTATCTCTCACATCTGATTGTTTACCTCAGATTGTTTGTCAGAGTCTCTGCTGACATATATTTAAGTCTTAAGATGAAAGAATCCTTTCGGTGCTCCGTCTCTTGGACTGCTCATGTGCTAGCTGCACATTAATCACATCTACAGTACAACGTCTGATCACAGTGACACTAATGTATCTCATTTTATAGATCAATGTAAACATAATCAGATTGTTTAGTTACCTCCTGAGTCTTCTATTGTGACTCCAGGTGTGATCAGATGATAAAGAACACTGAAGTGGCAAGTGTAATTGAGACTGTCCTCACCAAATGATGGGAGAACTGTTTGATAACTGCCCTGTAATGAACAGTTGTGTATAATACTAATGCATGAGCTCAGATTAAATATCTATATTGAATAGAAGGTTGTGCTGTGTCAAGTCTCAGTGGCAAATACTAACAATGAGGCATCAAGTTTCACAGCAGTAACAAGGTGGCAGTAACAGCTGATGTTGATGGTGCTGGTTAAATGGTGAGTACAGTGGCATGCAAAAGTTTGGGCACCCCTGGTCAAAATTTCATTTACTGTGAATAGTTAAGTGAGTAGACAATGAAGTGATTTCCAAAAGGCATAAAGTTAAAGATGAAACATGCTTTTCAACATTTCAAACAAGATTACTGTATTTGTTTTGTACAATTTAAAAAAAAAAGGAAGATAGCACCATACAAAAGTTTGGGCACCCTGTGACATTTGAGCACTCAGACAATGTTTACCAGGTTAGGCAAGGCCAGGTGATGGAAATTTCAAAGCTTTATAAATACTCTGACTCTTGATAACCTGTCCCATCAATCAGCAGCCATGGGCTCCTCTAAACAGCTGCCTAGCAATCTGAAAACTAAAATAACTGATGTCCACAAAGCAGGAGAAGGCTATAAGAAGATAGCAAAGTGTTTTCAGGTAGCTGTTTCCTCTGTTTGTAATGTAATTAAGAAATGGCAGTTAACAGGAACTGTGGAGGTCAAGTTGAGGTCTGGAAGACCAAGAAAACCTTCCGAGAGAACTGCTCATGGTGATAAAGGGCTTTTTTTGGGGAGTTTTTCCTTATCCGCTGTGAGGGTCCAAAGGACAGAGGGATGTTGCATGCTGTAAAGCCCTCTGAGGCAAATTGTTATTTGTGATATTGGGCTTTATGAATAAAATTGATTGATTGATTGTTATAAAGGCAAACCAAAACCCCCGTTTGACTGCAAAAGACCTGCAGGAATATTTATCAGGCTCTGGAGTGGTGGTGCACTGTTCTACTGTGCAGTGACACCTGTACAAATATGACCTTCATGGAAGAGTCATCAGAAGAAAAGCTTTCCTGTGTCCTCACCACAAAATTCAGTGTCAGAAGTTTGCAAAGGAACATCTTAACAAGCCTGATGCTTTCTGGAAACAAGTGCTGTGGACTGATGAAGTTAAAATAGAACTTTTTGAAAGCAGTGAGTAAAGGTATGTTTGGAGAAAAAAGGGGGCAGAATTTCATAAAAACTGTTAAACATGTAAGTGGATCAATCATGCTTTGGGCTTGTGTTGCAGCCAGTGGCACGGGGCACATTTCACAGGTAGAGGGAAGAATGGATTCAGTTAGATTCCAGCAAATTCTGGAAGCAAACATCACACCATCTGTAAAAAAGCTGAAGAAGAAGAGAGGATGGCCTCTACAACAGGACAATGATCCTAAACACACCTTGAAATCCACAATAGGCTTCCTCGAGAGGCACAAGCTGAAGGTTTTGCCATGGTCTTCACAGTCCCCTGACCTAATCATTAAAAACCTGTGGATAGACCTCAAAAGAGCAGTGCATGCAAGACAGCCCAAGAATCTCAGGGCTAGAAGCCTTTTGCTGATACAATGGGTGAAAATACCCCAAACAAGAATTGAGGCCCTGAAGTTGCCATTGCTGAACCTACCAGACTTCATTGAAAAATACAGTAATTTTGTCATCGGTAAAACACGCTTCACTCAAAGTCGACAGACACAAAATGAAGCTTACACGGCTCAGCTTTCCACTGTCCCAACAATCACTATCCAGGATTTGGTTGAAATAAACCCTTCATTCACCCAGCTAGATGTGACAATATGTTCACTCAAATATACACTAAAATGTTTATTTAAATGAAGTCTGGTGGGTTTGGTGATAGTGATTTCAGGGCTGTTTCTGATTAAACAAAAAGGATCTTACTCTTTAACAAAAAGGTCCATGTCTATAGGGATTCTTTTACATAATGTTGTCCAACACTTAGATTGACAATCTGAGCCTGCCAGTGGCAAAAACAAACATAAATACAAACAGAATCAGATAAAGAAGAGACTCAAGAAATGAGATACTTAAAGGGTGAATCTGATATTTTCTTACTTCAAGGTGGCTATGATATTCTTTCTTTTGATTCCTAGTCTCCAGCCAAGCCTCATAAATGCTCATCTTCCATACCACCCAGTTTAAACATCCAGTGACGGAGGAGACATTACACAGCTGCAGTTGCACTGTTGCAACTGTGACAGGTAAACTCACCTCTGTGTGCCGCATCAGTGGAGGTCTTCTTTACTTCAGGCAGGGGCAGCGAGTGTTTCTCCTCAGATTTCTGTCAGCAGCTGGAGGTAAATATGAGTTTGTCTGTAGGCTGATGGATCTCAGTGGTGAACCGAAATGTTACATACATGCTTCTGTCAGCTAAAGAGTTTATGATATCAGTATCTGAGATGGCTGGTGGAGGGACATTCATTTCAAGTCACTTTATCTTTTCAGTCTCATTACAGCTTTACGCTGTGAAACCAGACGTGTGGAAGTAAATTCACAATTGAATATAAATATAATATAAATTCATATATGAATCAAAAAATAAACACAACCCCACTTCCAAAACAAATAATTTAATATATTATGTATAATAATTATATACACAGGTTAACTTAACAAGGCTTTGTACAACTGTTATAAAATTGGTCCACGCACAGTCACCCACGTACATAAAGTACATGCACAAGGGCACAGATAGAGAGAAGGACAGACTGAGTCTAGATATGATTAAGACAAACATGGAGTCTGGTTGGATGACAGTGGTTGGCAGTACAGTTTGGTTCAGCTCCATTTAATTTTTTTTTCTCTTTCAGACTTTTAATGGGAGCAAAAATAGTGAAAATGTGAAAAGGAAAAATGCAAATATATCACTCAGGTAAGACTCTGTGGTTTTGGATTTAAGGAGGTTATTAACTCACTTTCAACTGCTCCCATGACAATACTCTTAGTAACACTGATATTATGTATTAACTGAGCCTCACTGTTGCACTAAGTGCTGAACATGTCTTGGCTCCATACTGCTGATATTGTACAGTTACCCAAATAGAAAAGAGAAGAATTTTGGCATGACTTCGCATAGCTGCCTTGAACACTTTGCTCCTCTGAAACAGGCATTAACTTCCTCAACGCTCTGGCACTCCTCTCCCCACATGCACAATACACACAGGGAAGCACAATAGGCTTGTGTTGAACACTTAGGGTTTGCATATTTTTATATGTCACTGACCCCATGCATGCATTTTTTTAGTCCATGGAAGCTTTAGCATAATGCCCGAGTCATGTCATCCAGAGAGAGTGAGTTGTTTTGCTCCCACGGATCGATGAAGTTCCCTGTAGATCCACAGGAGGCTTTGGAAGAGCTTCTAAAGGGCTGAGAAGTAAACTGAGGTGAGGTTTCCTCTGAATTAGCGTACTGTGCTGTACTTAGGCCGGCAAGTGAGAGTGCATATGTGATATTTGCCCACGTGGATAAAAAGCAGCGGGGGAAGACACCAGCGTGTACAGCACAGTCGGTTTGCAGTGAAAAACATGTGGCCGATGACTGCTGTGGTCTTTGCTGGTGAGGGTTAGTTGTAACAGCAGCAGCCGGGCTCTGGAGTTGAATTTCAAATGTCTGATATGGCTTTCTCTTGTTTTTAACTCCTATTTTAAATTTACAATTGAAGGGTTTCATTCCAAAACATTATTTCAGTGATACATATTTAAGCCCCTGTGTGTAGGATTTGAAAACTCCTTACTGTGGCACCATCTTGTGGCTGTATGAAGAATAGCATTGTAAAACACTGACTGCACAAGAGTTTCACAGATTGTTTCAAGTCCAACTTAATCAGAATCCTTTAGAGCCCCACTCAGGGCCTTCAACATTGCTCAGCAATCACCCGTACTTCTCTTTTTTGATGGAGCTCTGCATGTCAGTGTATGACCTTCTTTTCACTTCAACATTTTGCATTCTGCCTTATTCACTTCTTCTAAAAAAAATATTTGCCATATAGCTGATGGTGAAGTGTCATGAAAAGTTAATGGATGAAAGCTCTCCAGGTGAAAAGTGTTTCCAGTTATAACGCTCTAAAGGACTAGGTTATTGGCCTGGCATCACCAGATCAATTTGCAAATGCAAATTAGTCTGCAACTTTTCAGTTTATGTTCGATTTCCAGGGGGCGTTATCAATGGCTGTAAATGGTCGTGACGTAAATCGTGATGTAGCACTGAGCAATGAACAGACTACAGTGTGCAGAAACAAGCTGTGATGGTATAGCATCAATATGTCTGTGAACGAGTGTTGCTGTTTTCACCATCAAATATACCACTCCTCTTTACTAAGCTAGGTTGATGCTCACTTTCCTGTGCAAGCCAGAAATAACATCTTTATCTATTTTGCATTAAGCAAAAAGATTCCATAAGTTGTCCGTCACCTTATCAAGGACACCCCATAACAGATTAACAACTGTTTTTCTGTCATCTCTGTCATGTCTGGTGGAAATGTGTTTGAAGTGGAGGGGAGCAAACGCATCTACCAGAGCAAATGAAAACATGAGTTCACGGATTTGTCTGGTTCCCAGACTAACAGTTTTAAAAATGGCAACATTTTATTGCAAAATCTATTCATTTAAGTGGAACTGTTGTGATCAGTGGTTTGTTGGGGTGAAGTAAATCCTTGAATCTTCAATACTTGAAATTGCACCTGTGACCAATAGCAGAGAGATATTGCAGAGTTGGAAAAGTCCAGAACACTGGAAGCTACTGTAGTTCATTAACTGTGTTGCACCATCCACTTAATTCAACCTCTCCTGCTGGAGGAAAATGCTCCACGAACTGTGTGTCTTGTCAACTTTGTGTCCTGTCAATTAGCAAGCTACCTAGCTCAGAGATCCATTGTGACTAACACTAGTGTGCATGTTGCTAGCTGGTTAGCATGTTAGCTTGCAAGCTACAGTAGTTCACCAACCTGCTTCTGCAAGTAAACATCATCTCACCAAGCTTCTAGCACCACCTATTTCATTTTGACTTTGCCCTAATGATAGCAGTTCAAGCTCGGACTATGTGTACAACAGATGTGTAGAAGCGTAGTATGTAAACATGTAAGCGAAAAATCAAAGGATCCCACGGGTATTTTTCCTGAGAAAGGTGATCAGATTTTGGTGAAAATTTCCTGGAAATACCAGGATCTCAATTTGCAGTGCTCAGCCCTAATGTTCTTTTCAAAATATAAAACAACATGGATAATTACATCTACAGTTATTTTGTAAGTAAAGGATTAAAGACAAATAGCTTCAAAAGTAGTTGAATAGTAGAATTTGTGTGTTAATTTCAGAGCGAGTTTCACATTTTTCAAATGGGGGTTTACTCATTTTGGAATGAAACTCTACAACTGCATACAATGTCAAAGCATTCCTTATCCATGAGATCACATCTCTAACTTCAGTGCCATTAAAAAGCCAAGAGGGAACAGTCACAATGAATATCCCTAAAGCAACATGACACTTGGCTTTAGAAGCAGTGACAGGTGATCCACTGTTTGTGAGTAAAGGGCAGGTACTTTGTAACTGCATTAGTAGATGAAAAAGTCTGGTTAAACCACCACTGTGTGGCGACGCCATGCTCTCGTCTTGTCCCGCGGGTCCAGGTTTGATCTTCTCATGACCACAGCTTGAGATCCCGGGGATGTCTGATCTATCCATCCTGAGGAAGAGGAGGAGAGAGGGAGAGGATCCTGGGCAAGATGAGGGAGGGGACCTATTTGCTGAATTGACCCGGGACCTACAATTGATCCCTGAGGAACCCCAACACATCCATGCTGGCCTGGTGCTCCCTCAATGACTCTGATCACCTCCACCCTCTCTGCTCTCCATCCTCTCACTCTGTCCTCACTCCTTCCCAGCTCAAGATCCAAATTCATGGAAACAGCCCTTGTCCTCCCACCTCTGGTCTTCCTGTAGCGGACTGGAGCTGACTGGTTCCAATCTGGCTGTTGGGTCCCATAAAAGCTAGAAGCCTGGTAGAGGTTGGGAAGCCTGGTGGGGCAGATCCAGAAAGGGAGCGTGGGGTGTCCTCTGGCCAGATTGTGAGGCCTGAGATGGGAGGGAGGACTAGCCACGGTTGGGGGTCTTGTGTATGTGGAATGGATCTGATGGTGTGAGCAGACAAAACTTCTTGGACGTTGCGGTGCATTTCCCGGCGAGGTTGTCCTCCGCCTGCTCTCCCTTTCAATTTTTTTTGCACCACTGCCTGTTCCATTCGTCACATCCTTTCCAGCCTCTTCCTTTCCAGCCAAGGACTCTTTTCCCTCTGTGGTCTCTCTAGCATTCATCCTATTTTCCTTTTCATCCCTTTTTTCTTTTTTAGGAATGGTATGTTCTTCCTTGACTGCCTCTTCCTCTCTTCTGTCCTCTTCCTCCTCCCCTTCCCCTTCCTCTCCTCCCCTGAAGTTGCTGGCTTTGACTGGCTCGTGGTCGGAGTCTTCGTCTGTGCTGCTGCCCTGCAGGTGGGTACTGGGGCATTTTTTTCGTTTGCGGGTCACAGCAGAGATGATGGACATGGGCAGGAAGTCCTTGGCATTCAGGTCCTTCTTGGAGAGCGAAGAAATCTGAAAGGTTCAAATTCCAGTCAAATGATGGTCACACCATACTTGATATTCCAGAATCCATTATCCTTTTCCGAGAATATACAAATAAAAATGTCTTGCTTACCTTTGACTTAAGTGAATCGCTGGTGGTGGAATCTATTAGAAAGGAAAGATGAGGATTAGAACCATGTCATCATCAGACAAGTGTTGGTAGTAGTGTTAGGAGTGGTACAAAGGCGTGACATCTGCCTAATCACAGCACACACTACCAGTACTGCAACCTTTCAGGAGAACTCCAGCCATTATCGGAGGATTTGTCTTTACAGTCAACTGCAGTTTTCTCTGATTTATTCTAATTGTCAAAAATGGCTAGAGTTTCCTTTAACGTCATCAAGACAGAGCAGTGATGGTACATTGGTGGCACAACATGACTGATGGAAAGAAAATGAATGGGGAAATAAATGCAAAGGAAACACCAAACACAAACACACAAGGAGAAAGACCTGGTCCTACCGAAGAGGCTGATCCACAGTCTCAGCTAGAACAAGAGTGAAGAAAGGTCAGAAAAAAGAGAAATTGAGAAAAAGTAGGAAACATCATGAGTATACACAGGCAGAAAAATAACAGCTGGAGAAGAACAGAGATGTATTGCGAAGAAAAGACACTGAGCTCAGTGTCTAAAGCCTTGTTTCCACCAAGCAGTCCGGATCAGTTCGTTTCATACGTTTTCTTTTTTGTTTGTTTGTTTTTTTGCGTGTCCATGGTTAAAAGTTGTGGATAGAACCAACAGAACTGTTCACTTCCATCCCGTTTTTTGTTAGCCCTTTTTTGAGGTACAGAGCACACTGACCTGATACTAAAAGGTTGAGCTAGAAACACTCTAGTCCATTGATTGGTCAAGAGAGAGTCATCACTTGTGCTCAACAAGGACTCAATGCACAAACCAAAAACCCACTGTTAAAATATCCTGTTGATTCCAACACAGACTTTAAATACTCTAGCCTTATCTTTTTGTTCCAAAATAGTCACGCAACCCTGTTCTGTGGACAATCAGTGAGGTGCAGATGTTCCTCTGCATCGCTGTTGAAGAGGAAATACAGTGAGAGCTGGATGGAGCAGAAATGTGACTATTACATCAGTTAAAACCCCTCCTACATTCAAGAGTACCATCTGTGGAAGAAACTGGAAGCAACTATTACACAGGGGCAAGTAAAAATTGACTTTGGCCCGACTTTGCCTGACTGGGCAAGTGAAA